>NW_018127897.1:1588543-1613458 GCF_001952655.1 Monopterus albus | reverse complement strand
GAGAGAGGGAGGTCTGGGCATCTTTGCTTAGACTGCTGCCCCCGCGACCCGGTCCCGGATAAGCGGAGGAAAATGGATGGGTGAATGGATAAAACAATAAAACATTGTTGCTTAGTTATCCTGCAGGATGTGACCTTCATATTACCATCCAAACATTAAGCAGAATGGTAAATGGATTTTAGATGGGGATTTTGAAGAACCGTAATTTGTGTAGGTAGTGTACTGGAGTTATAAAAAACATAATTGAGCAGTCACATATAGGTATATCCATAGTCGTTAGAGATACATGTACATTTGGTAGAAATCACAGGCAATGAGCCAGCAAATGCCTCAGGGGGAAGACTGCAAGTCCCACAGACCACAACAGATAACAAACCAAACAAAAACATCACAAGTGCCCCAGAATCAGAATTAGAATCAGTTTTATTGACCAGGTATGTTGGACACATGAGGAATTTGACTCTGGTACAGTGGTTCTCAAAGTGTATGTACAATATTCTTCCATAAGCAAACAATAGTTAGCATGGGTTTTGGCATCAAATTTAAACCGTAACTTTAGCAATGCAAAACTTATATCATAAAAACCTTAGTGTAAACAAATTCAGTGTGACAAGCCAAAATTGGGATAAAATACAACAAAATAATGGTAAAATTGCCAAAACAAATGCAATCTACACAAACAGAGATGAACAGTGACAACAGGGCAAGGACATGCTGACATTTTTGAAATGAGGATAATGTATGTATCAACAAAACCATGACATTTGTTTTGTAGTTAATTTTTCAAAAAGGTCACAATTAGATGTATGTTGGAGTTAAAAACTTATTAACTTTAACCAAGTATTTTCTGGATAATTTGTGTCCGAACATTGAGTAGCAAACATTAGTGGCATTGTTTACCAAAGCACAGCACTAAGACTGATAGTCCCAGCCTGTGACTCTCATGTGTTACATTCTCACAGAGATAATCTTCCATTAATGTGCAAAATTGAGACTTGCTGACCATTTTAATACCGCACTGTCATTTCATAACACTTATCCAAATTCTGAAGGTGTTTTCGGTATCCACATTTTTTTTTTCTTGGAATGGAATTGATTATTTTTGATTCTGCATCATTAGAAGAGTCTGTGATGATTTGGGAAATACCTTCATACAGAAATTTGGGTGAGTGATATGAAACAATGGTATGAGGTTAAAACTTTCGGTAAGTTTCAGACTCACAAGCTGGGGCTAGACTGAAACTGGCTGACTAACACTCACTGCAGCATTTTACAAAACACACAAGTGGCTGTTCTCCACTTCCTGAGATTTAATGTTAATAACAACACAGCAGAGTGCTTTTTTCCCTTTCCTTCATGCTGTAGAACACACACTTCTGTGTTTGGTTTTGCCAAAATACATAAAAAATAAAATAATATAAAAAGAACCGGTGATAATGGTCAGAAAATAACAAGTTTGTTTTATTATTCTCTTTTGAGAGAAAGCATTACAAATTCTGAGGAAGAAATAAAGAAATCATGTTATCAATTTGAAAAATCATGCTCTTGAATAAGGATAAACCATTATAGTTACAGAATTCAGTTTTCATTCAATTTTGTTCAGTTATAAATGTGTTTGACATCAAGATTTGGAATTAATTGAATCCTGTGATTCCCAAAGATTCTCATCCATATCAGTCCTCCCAAGCCTACTCTTCCCAAGAAATGAAAATAAGGTTCTTTTCTACAGTCTTAAATTACTCCTATAATTTGAATGAAAAGTTTCAGGTGACAGGGACTCAGCGGTAGAAAATGAATGAATGAGTTTCAGGTGTAATAGCAGAAAGCATGAATACACCTGTAGCTGACAAACATATATTTGTGTATCTGTCTTCAGTTGATGCAGCCACTGCTTGTGCTTTTAGAATGTGCCCAGTGGTTTTACTGTTTGAACAGTAAGCACATCTGTCTCTAGTCAGGCACAAATTAGAAATCCCATTGGGATTTAAGAGCTTTGTATTTAACAGATGCATATGTAACTACTAAAAGATGTAACCCTACCATATTGGTGCCTATCAGTGGATGTAATGATAATCCTAACCCACCGTTTGGTACAAAAAACATGGAACTGACTCAGTTTGGTAGCCAGTTGATAGGATTTCCTTGATTTTACAGTCCATTACTCAGCTCCTTGTGCATTTTGATTTATATCACAAAATATCATGCCACAACATATAATAACCCAACTCAGTCATAACTTAGAATCTTCTCAAGTTAGAATCATTAGTGTAGAGGGTAAGTTGTTTACATACTGTATGTATGTACAGTACAGTATACTGTCTGGTATAATTTCAGAAGTTTGTAGTAGACAAACAGTAGCAGACCCAAGGTCACGAGTGAACTGCAGTGACTAGAGAGTCGTCCACAGCTGCAGATTGAATGTGTTCATTATCTTGCACCAAACATAGGGTTTTTTTGTGCTAGTGGTTGCAGACACACAGCAGCCATCATGTGAGGCAAATGTCATCTCATAACTCAGAAAAGACAAGCTGTTATTACTCTGAGGAATGAAAGATTGCCTTACAGAAAAAAAAAACCTGTCAAAACTGCAGTGTTTTTGAGCTCTGTGGCTTATGCCATCAAACAGCATACAGAAAATGGCAAGAAGTATAATTGAGGAAAATCTGGTAATCTTTGTGTGTGCCAAAAACCACTATTCTCTTAAACCTTCTATTAGTGTCATTCATCCCCGAAAACAATCAGTCATATTTTACATTTTGTAATATTTTGCAGAATTTTCTAAACTTTCAAAATGAAATGTTCCAGTGATTACACCCACCTTAAAATTTGGTGCTTTGCACATATTGACTCATGGTAATCATGATTTTGCTTGTAAATCAATTTTTTAAACTTGTAGTTGGCGATTCATTTCAGAAGCATTTGTTTTTTGTTACATTTCTGAAATTTTCTTTTTATCCTGATAGCAATAAATACATTAAATGCAGTGACAACATAAAGAAACCAATCCGTCATCAATCCCAGCACAGTTGGAAAAATCCTGACTAGTAATTTTACTTGGTCCGAGCATAACAATTGTATGCCCTACCTGCCTGTCAACCCACTTCCTGCTTACAGGTACTCTGTCCTTGCACTCATTGTGCAAGCCAAGAGTCTCCCACAATGCATTGAAGTTGCAGACAGAAGTGTTACCACTCTGTTTGATAGCTAAAGCTAGCGAGCTATGGCAGAGAAGGTACCCACAGCAGCTTTCAGTCACAGGCAAATATCCATATTTGAGTAAGTTACAACTAACAAGAAGTAAAATCAGAATTAACATCAGTGTGGCTTTTGAACAATGGCAACAATTGAGATAACAAAAAGGCGCTGAAAGTGACGCCATGGTGGCGTATTTCTGCTGGAAAGGTAATTAGCTTTTTGCGTTTTGTCCTTTTTTTTGGGGGGGGGGGTTATTTTCCTGAAATCTGTAAGTAGTCATCAGGCAGTGCACATTGCAGTGCATGTTGTGTTTCGGAGGAGTGGCTTTGGAAAGAAGTCAGAACAAAAGAGGGGGGTTTCTTCGATTAAATACTTTCAAAATCGAGTTTCCTCTTCCTGTTTTTTTTTGTTCCTGGAATGCCAATTATACCTTTAAAGTAATTCCCATTTTGTCCAGTTCTGTGTTGGATAGCAGGAGAGCTGTCCTTGTAGTACTCTCATTGGACAGACTCTGGTCCATGGTGCAAATTTTTCTAACCAAAAGAATCTACATATAGTAGCTTGGTGGGAGGCACATCATTGTTAACTTTAGTATATGTACTTGGCTAAAGCCATTAAGTGTTTTCAGACTAATGCCAGCCACAGCAGGTTATGGCTCACTGTAATCCATCATCCAGAGTAGACTATCAGCAATTTGGAGGAGGTAACGTGTGTGTGTGTGATCATTTACAATTACAATTACAATTCGGCAGTGCAGTGTAGGAGAAATGGAATTCACTTCAGTTCAGTTTTATTTGTATAGCGCCAAATCACAACAAAAATCACCTCAGGACACATTACACAAAGTAAGGTCTACACATCATTATTATTATTATTATTATTGTTAGTATTATAGAGGAAAATACCACAGAATTCCCCCGTGAGCAAGCACTTGGCAACAGTGGGGAGGAAAAACTCCCTTTAACAGAAGAAACCTCCGACACACCCTGACTCTTTGTGGGCGGCCTTCTGCCTCGACCGGTTGGGGTGAGTGGATAGAGGAGAGAGAAAAGAAGAAAAGCAACAGGACACAGCAAGATCTCCATGACAAAGTTTAGTTTGCATGGAAGATTCATCATTAATGTAAACAAATTGGAATCCTTCTGATAAATAAGATTTGAACCAACTTAGTACATTTCCATTAATCCCAATAGCATGTTCTAGTCTGTAATAAGATGCTGTGATCGTTGGTGTCAAAAGCAGCACTGTGATCTAAAAAGACAAGTATTGAGACGAGTACTTTATCTGAGATCTTCCCCTTGTGCCCCTGATTTGCAGGGAGGCAGCAGCACTATCAACAAGATTATGAACTTGTGTGGAAGTAAAGTTAAGGTGGCTGACATATTCTTCCTGCTGTAACCAGGTTTCAGTAAGACAAAATAAACCCAATGTGATGTTCACTTATCAAATCATTCACTAACAGAAATCTATAACATTTTCTAGTCCACATTTGGTTGTCCTGTTATTTTGTTCTGTAAGAGGAGTGGTCTTAAATTTAATTAGGTTCTTATGAATAACTCCTTATGAGTTGATTTTTGATTTATATAATTTAGGTGGTTGGGGGGGGGCACTTGAAGTTTTGGGTGGGTACAATCATGAATATGGAATTTAATATTTAATATTTTTAATATTCACATGCTTTAATATTATAATACCTCATTAGAGTAGGGCACCAGGCTTGATTTATGCTAACTAAATGTAGGATGGATTTATTGATCTAAATTATTAATTCTATCTTGACTTGAAAGCAATGAATTCTGCAATTCATTTACCTAGGTACTGCAAATAAAAGACACCAAAGATGCCATAATAAAACCATTTATAAGCCAAATAAGTTTATTTACACTATCTACAAAAGGGAAACTGATCAGGGTGTAAAATGCAGTTTAATGGTGCATTTGTAACAAAGATGGGATCAGTGGTTAGCTGGAGGAATTACTGGTCTATTGTCTATTGTTTATGATGGTGGAAGAATGAGTTACCCTTGTCTAAAATTAAACTAGATTGATTAAATTCCAGAGTTCCGAGATGTCTGAGCTGGGTGCTCGGGACAAATCTGCTGTCTCCAGGTTTGGCTAGGCTTGCTCCATGGAAGAGCTGCTTCTCAGTTGGCGACCAGCTCTTCATCCAGGACACTGGCTTCACCAGAGTCTTGCTGTGGTTGGCATTTAGCGATGTCTCGAGGAAAAGCATCTGTGAATTAAACTGATCATCACAGGATCATTCTGATGACGTCTTTGGAGCTTAACAAACAATTCAGCTTAAGTAATCTTGGCTTTCAACTTTGCTACCGGGTTTTCTTTGTCTACAAACTTTGAAATGATTTGAATTTTGGGACACTTTACTTTAGGTCAACTTCCTGCTAAGTTACATTAGACAGATTAAAAAAATCACTATAATGTTGCTTAATAAACACTTCTTCTTCAATATGAGCATAAAATTTAGAAAAAATGATTTTAGACAAAAGACAAAAACAGATGAAAACAGATGAGAGACAGATGAGACGCACACTTCTGAGGCTCAGGCTTCCTTCATTCTTTTCTTTCTTTTTGTTCTTTTTGAGTCCTTTCTGTTCTGTAGACAAAGGGAGGAGGTGACTCGTGTAGACATGTGTGGGCTCAGGCACTTGGCTTTGCCTGATTGGTCAGGAGTCTGCCAGTGGGAGTCCTCTGCCTGGCTGGAACTCTGTTGTTATAGTAAAAGATTCCTAATTGGTTCTTTTAGGAGCGCATTGTGAAAATGCTCACGCTTCCACCTTGGCTGATATTAGAAATGGACCTTCATATGAATGGCATGTTTAATAACTCACATTTGAACAAAAACTTTAAGCAATGCATATTATGAACATAAGAAAGACATACATAAGCATTCTGTGGAGGTAAAGGAAGGTTAACTTTGAAAATAAAAGAACATAAGCAAGCATTTGTTAAACACACAATCATAAAACGGACAAATCAAAAGCCAAATTTCCTAAACTAGTGTTTGAGCAGTACTGTTGAGTTTTCAGACATTTCAAAAACAATAGGCAAGTTTTAATCAAACCTCATGTAAACTTTTTCATATAAACAAGTTCTGAAATCATTTATCACTTATCAGCTTTACTAAACATTTCTTACTTTCTTGTTAATATTTTACAAATCCTTTGGTTAACATAATTTCACATTCTCAAATCTAAGAACCTTTTCATTGTCATAGCGAGAAACAAGCTAATCTTAAGCCAATTTTTAGGGTGGTCTCTCCACATTCCAATGTGGAGATGGGGAGGTTAGATAAAGGTGAGATGATCCTAGTGCAGGATATGGTTCTTATTACCATTGCTAACTCTAAGAGACGAGACAGTCCAAGTAACTTCAAAACAGTGCTGATTTATTCAAAGGATCACAGGTAAAATTAACATTACACGCTCAGGTATCTTGCACCTCCAAACTGCCATGAAGCAAATCAATGTGTGTGTGTGTGTGTCTGTTGATTAAGTGGTGTGTAACTAAAAACATTCTCACACGACCTCTAGTAACATGTCGTGTCTTAAACATAAGAACATATTATGGCTAAGGCTACAGTTCTACACGTCATAATAATAATATTAAACACCCTGTCTGCTGACAGTCATCAACTCTTCTCTCTAGTTATCCTTGACCAGATGTACCCTGTAGAAACTCATAAGCATGACTAAGCATTTAACAGTCTAACTAGACATCCTATCTCCACTAAACATTTCTAATACATAAAGTATCTATCCAATATCTATCTGACTAAAAATACCTAACAATGGTGTCTATGTTCCCTTGGAAACAGATCAGATAAGAGAACCAACTGTCTCCAGTTTGTTTTAACTAGGTCACACTTATTGTTTAAGGTCAGAGAGTGAAGTTCAAGATGCATATTCTAGTGTATTAAAAGTCACAAGGAGAGGGGGGACTTTGTCCCCTGTAGTCATGGAGATGAGGCTAGGCCTTTTGATGTCCATATCCGGTTTGTTTACAGAGGGTGGTGTGTTGAGGTCCTACACATAAACTGTCTTTGAAATGCAAAGCAGAGCCTGGTCTATTCATTGAGGGTTGGTGGGGAGTCATTCTGCCCTTCATTGCCTTGAATCAAAATTTGTTTTTAATCATGGATCGTGAACATTCTGAGTTTCTGAGAATAAAACTTCTTCTACCTCCGGCTGTTCCCGCTAGGGGTCGCCACAGCGAACCATCTCTTTCCACCTAACTCTATCTTTGGCATCCTCTACTCTGGCCCCAGTTAACTTCATGTCCTCTTTTAGCACATCCATATATACATTCTCTTTGGCTTTCCTCTTGACCGCTTGCCTGGCAGCTCCATCTTCAACATCCTTCTACCAGTATAACCACAATCCCTGAATTCCTTAAAACATTCTTTCTTTTGCAACTTCCACCACTTGGTCTTCTTTTCTGTCTTTCCTCTCCTCTTCTTCCTGACCACCAGAGTCATCCTACACACCACCATCCGATGCTGTCTGGCTACACTTTCTCCTACCACCCCTTTGCAGTCACTAATCTCTCTCAGATTGCCTCGTCTACATAGAATGTAGTCTACCTGCGTACTCCTACCTCCACTCTTATATGTAACTCTATGTTCCTCCCTCTTCTGGAAATAAGTGTTGACTACAGCCATTTCCATCCTCTTAGCAAAGTCCACCATCATCTGTCCTTCTAGGCTCTTTTTCTTAACACCAAACCTGCCCATCACCTCCTCATCACCTTCACCATCAGTCCTGCCTTTCCTCTTCTCTCTCTGTATACGAATCCTTCTACCTCCTCTCCTTCTTCGACCAACAGTAGTCCAATTTCCGCCAGCACCCTGTAGGTCAACAGCACTGGTGACGGTCGTTGTTAACCCGGGCCTCACAATAACCCTTCCCAGTATGGAAGTCACACTGACAATTCGCATGTTTAAATTTGGCACGATTTTACGCCAGACGCCCTTCCTGACACTCACTCTCTCTCACTCATTTTCTACCGCTTAGGCCCTGAACGGGGTCACGGGGGAGCCAGAGCCAATCCCGGCTGGCAATCGGGCGAAGGCGGGGTACACCCTGGACAGGTCGCCAGTCCATCGCAGGGCTCCTTCCTGACACAACCCTCTCTGTTTATCCAGGCTTGGGACCAGCACAGAAGTCACTGGTTTGAAACCCCTGTGGCTAGATTTTTCTCAGAATAAAACATATCCTCAAAATGTTTGCTTTGGACTTCTGGGCACTATGCAGGTAAGAAAATATAATATTGCAAAATGGCAAAAAATAACTCACCAGGTTTCATGTAACAGCTGAAATCAGAATGGCTGTCACGTTCATCCCCAGAATCACTGCCTCTCTCTAACTCCTCCAACAGCAGTCTCTATATGTCTCATTAATGGCAGCAAAAAATTTCTAATATGGGCTGAATATGTTACAACTACACCTTTGGCTGCCATCTGTTCATGCCAGAGACCAGCATTCTGGCTGATCCGAATTCACTAAGTGTTTCATTATGATGCATGAGCAAGTTTCAAGTCTTTATTTTGATTGCATACTGAAATGAACTTAAACCAGTGAGCCCCTGGAAGGTGGGAAAAATCTCGTAAAAAATGTTGTCACTTGCATTAATTTTGAAATACCTGTTTTTAATGTAACTTCTAAGCACACAGGATTAACAGGACTGATGTCCAAAACCACTGGAATGATACTTTAAACAGACACTCGTAGAATCAATAAATAGTGTTTTCTGGTAAAGGTGCATCACTTATATGAACATTTCATACATTATCAGCTTTTACGATTAGTGCTTGAGATTGAGGTTCAATATCTAGACTAGATTTAAACAAAAATATTTAAAGTTAAAAATCTTTGGCAGATAACAGGTACATGGACTCAATAGGCATCAAACACATTTTGCTCAATACACAGCTTGGTTTTACTGGTGTCTTTCATATTGGCAGTCAAATTTTGCTAATAAATCAAGCACACATGAATTGACTAAAGGATCATCTTACATGAGCTATGGCAGTGTTGCCCTTGTAACTTATTCCTTGCTGCTGTATTGGGTCTCCGGAAAATATGCTGCTAAGTAACTCAGTTTAGACTAAGAAAGTGGATTTATAGGGAATCATTTCTCAAAGCTTTGCACTTTTTTTGGCAATCAAAAACCACAGGATTACAAACAGGCAACTGTTGTTTGCAAATGGAAATTGGCACATTTACAAACTGCATGCCTGTATCCTGTGTGTCTGGAAATTTTGTTTTTCCAAATTCCATTTTATTTTATTGTATTTTATTTTATTTTTTGTGAGCTCTTTGCTGTGTTGACCACCAGGATGTAAAGGATCTTCTGCTAATGACTTTGTGCCAGATATCACAGGGCACCTTCAAATGTTTTGTGCAATCCATATACAGTATAAGTGGGACAAAGCTATTTTGTCAGGCATGCTAAGAACCAGCAGCACATTAGGCAGGGGTGTTCATGATGTTTTAGCTCATCAGTGTTTGTCTACTGCATACTCTGGCTCTTCACGGGCACCCTTAATATATACACATACACCTCTTTGTACTATAGCATGGGCCTAATGCTTGAGTCTCACACCACTTAACATGGCATAGTATATTGTGGGAGCTTGTAGGGGTTTCTTCACATCCATTTGAAGCTTGGTTGCGCAGAAAAATCTTCAATTGGCTAAACGTGCAATTCCACTGATGAGCCTCCTGGCTGCATACCCATTACGGAGGTAAATCTGGCAAAATGTGTGTGGGTGTGTGTTTATGGATCTGTTGTGTGTACATATGCCTGTGTGTGCTCACCTACAAATCGCCAAACAAAACTGCCAGCACTTGCTTCTCCAACTTCCATTTCCAAAACAGCAACTGTGGCTAATTTGACCCTCCTGCCTGCCTGCTTGTATTGGTATGCAAGGCATGGTGCGTCCTCAACAATAATTCAGTGATAAAATCAATGATGCTGCCAGTGAACAGCCCGTGGTTTTTACTGGCTCTATCAGTAACTTTGGGAGAGTGTGTGGCTCTCTGACACAGAGGTTTGACAGATCTTCAACAGCTGTGTTGGTGGAGGGCCATGTGTGAGTGGGGATGAGGATGCTGACAAGGCTGTCCATTAATGCTGCGAGCGACGCATGAGCAACAGCAGAACTGGTCTGTCCTATCCTTGTCATTGCTGTTGCCAGTTTGCTGCTGCCGATGGTTTTGCCCTGCATTAATGGATTCCTGCTTGATGGATTCCTCTTGATCACATCTCAGTTGAATCTCCATTAAGATGTCAACGCAGTGGTTAATGTATTTGAGATTTTCCCCCTCGTCCTGCTAAACCATTATTTATTACACTTATTAGGAAGCGTAACCCAGCCATCAATTAATGTCCTGCAGGCATGCTAAGCAATTGGGCCCATTGGCGTCAAACCAAATGTACTGGAACGTCCATTAATACTGTAATGCACACACAAGTGCTCACATTTAAATGAAAACACTGAGGCAAAGCTTTGCATACATGCACAGTTGTAATTTTGTCAAGTTGTACTTTGAAAAAGTCTATTGTATTGCAAATTTTGCAGACAAATTTTTCTTGTCTATTCCGCATCATTAGGTGAGACAATTTTAATACAAGGGTATTTTAAGAACAATTATAACTGTCTACTTTCTGACTTAAACATTTACACTGATGAGCCAAAACATTATGTCTGATATGCTGGTGGTCTTTCAAATGGCTACCAGCTCCATCTGACTGAGGTATTTACTCTCTGAAACCTATGATGATGCCCTGTGGTTCTTGGTAAGTTAGATGATCCTTTATGTCCTGTAAGTTGCTAGAGGAGCCGCTGCCGATCGGACCTGTTATTTCTCCTCAATCTCCTAACACTCTGTGGTCGGTTTATGGTTTGACCTTTCTCAGACCACTGTCAGTAGCCACTCACCACTGCTAACCAAGCCTTGTCATTGAAGAGATGCTCTTATACAGTCTACTCACCTTAAAATCCTTTTCAAAGTCACTTACCTTTTTACACCCGTTAATTTCTCTTGCATCTAATGTGTTGTGTGCTTGTTTGAATGTGCGTAGTGCATGGATGCACATGTTTACAGAGCCGTTTACTGAGTTGTTTCTTTATCCTGTTGTTTTTATTTTCTGTTTTTAATGGTATGTTGTATGTTTACCCATTGCAGCAATGCTGGTATGGGAAGCCTGGCACACCTATTAGTAATGCTTTTTTGATACTTTTATTAGAAGTTTCCAAAGACAGAAATTTTGACATTCAACACAGAAGTTACTTTTTAGATTAGTAGTAGATTTTTTTATATTATAACTTTTTAGAAACTGCTTTTGTTTAAGTAAAATATTTTGGCACCCCTCCTGTCAATCTCCTTGGTTAAAAACAACTGTTCAGTAGTGTAGCATAAGAAGTGCCATGCTCAGCTCTTCCAGCAGAGCGGTGGATGTAGTCTATCATTAGCCTACATACTTTCTTGACAGATGCTTTTGTTAAAGGAATTCCCTCAAGTTTATCAACTAGATTCTCTGAAGTTTCTATTGTAAATGTGCCAGTGTTTAGGAGGTGAGCAAAATGTGTGTGAGTGTGCATGCTGACGTGTGTGTCTGTACGCGTGCTCGAATGTGCATGGAAATGCCTATTGGGGCCTGTGGTGTGACAGTTCTGCTCTTGGCAAGCAGGCAATTAACATGCATTATTCAAATGAAAGATGGAGGGAATGAGGGTGGGGACCTGTCCACCTGGTTGTCAGCACTGGAGCCCGTCTCGTTCAGCGCCACTTACTCCACACATTTAGAACATCAGAGCGTGTCACTTGTCAATGTATCACCCTTTTCCCAAGGGTGGGGATAATGCACTTTTATAGGGTCCCATTATGATGCAAGATGTGATTGAAGTAAGCCAAAGTCAGACACATTTAATGTAGAAATTGGAACAAAACTGCATGTGTTCCACATTTATATTTTTACAGTACTTTCAGTAAAGAGCTCTAACAAAATACTTCACACTGCAACAAAGGGCATAAGCAGACAGGCCTTCACATTAAAACAGAGAACACTTGACGCATTCTGACATTCAGAGCTTACAATGTGACATTGAGGTCCCATTTAAAGGTGGAAGTATAGTCTGCTTATAAAGACGCCAGATTTGCATAAAGCAAACAACAGCTGAACTGCATACAAATAATGGGACAAATGTGCCTGCAATAAATACTACCTTTGTGAAGATAGTATTTTTTGTAATTCTACTGCAGTGTACAGGGAGGTCATGGTGTTGTTAGATTACCATATGCTGTAATGTGTTCTTATTGTGTCTTCTCTCACGTATATACTTAGTGAGGCTTTTTTACTGTTTGTTTTCTTAAAACTTCAGAGCAGATGCAGGAACCTGAATTATAAATGCATTTTCACAAAGCAGCAAAAGAAAACTGTGATATTTTAGACCACTTAATGGACTTTCATGCACTGGGATCTGGTGTGTGAACAACTCCCCTCGTTCAGCCAGCAAGCCTCTTTGTTAGTGTGAGTGAAATGAATCATGTTTCTGCACTAGAAGCTAAGGAGCAGAATGTGCTTGAGATCAAAAATTTAAATGTAGAACATTAATATAGGATAATAAAATAAGTCTCACATCTGCACACTCCTAAAGCAGCCGCACTGTAAAACATGAGTAGAGCACTAGTATTCTGAAACATTCACACATACATGCACCATCCCATAAGGACTTTTGGCTTGGTTTCCAACATATTACACTGATCACCAGGTGCTCCTGTCTCAGATGGATTATCATGTCCAAACTCATATTTTAGCCATGGATGAGTCATTAGCACCTTGCCTTATCTCTCACTCATTCTCCAACCCCACCTCGACACCTCTCTGGGAGCGGCCATAGTTTACTTAATTGATCAATTACAGTAGCTGCTTGAAAAGGCTTCCTCTCCCCTATGCATCCCATTTAGCCAGCATTTACATGTGTCAGTTTAATTGTGCCCCTATCTCCTCTCCCACATTATTTACCTACTCGTTCACCCACACTGCAAAGCTCCCATTGGCCCCCGATGACTGATAATCTGACTGGAATAGCAATGTGTTTGCTTAGATTATAACTGGCCTTTTTTACTACAAAATTATGTTGAAGACAAGACCTGAATCTAACCAGAGGTCACTACAATTTTACCATACACAGCCTCTCAGATTCTCTTTACTAGCTATGCACCTGACAGCCTTTACCTGGAAACTGCTGTTAAGTGTACAGTATTTGAAAAACAGTCAGTGTTGACTTGTTTCAGCACCACTGCTGTAGAATTAAAAGTGAACCCTAAACCTGCACAGACATGGAACCAAAGCCAGAAGATATCACCAAATGAAAAGTGTAGAAACAAAACATTTGCTGAGAAAAGTGATTTTGTGTCAGTGGCTGACATACAGTATTACAATGTTCCTTTTTCCTCATAACTATTCAGCCATGGGTCTGGCCTAAGGGTCAGTTTCCAGTGGGTTGACTGGGCATGAAATCAGACTGGCATTACCCATATCTGCCAAAATGGATTTACAAAATTTACATAAGACAGTCTTTTGATTGTGCTGGACCACCAACTAATAATCCCTTGTTCCCACGAGGGCTTTGGCCGTATTTTGTCCACCCTTTGTCTGTTATGGACTCTTACTGCCCTCATGTGGTGTATGTGCATATTATTTCACATATTGGAAGAGAAAGGTGTTCAAAAGGGTGCATTTGTTGGTGCTGATTCATGGATGACTAGGAAAAACAGAATTTTATTGTCTGCAGGCTATGAATGCACCCAATAATGAAGCAGATATTAAAGCATTCGATTTATTTTTAAAAGGCAAAAATAAAAAATAAAAAAGATAAAGATTCTGAAAATGTAGTTGGGGATCCACAATTATTGAACACTAAATTTAATGACAGGACAAACCATTACATTACATACAGTACATTGATACAAGTCAGCAAATTAAGTATTGTTCTATTAATAAACTTAGGGATTTTTCAAGCTTTCCATTTACATACCTTTTCATTTTTATATAAAAGATATTATGTTGTCGGGGCAGAGCATTAACATTACCTGTATACATTCAGATGGGTGAGAGATTACAGGACAAACCAACATAAACTGTCTCAGTAAGGTGTTGGCCCACCACATGCCACCAGAACAGCTTCAACGCTATTTGGCATTGACTGTACTATCTGGACTCTATTGAATGAATGAACACCAATCTTCCAAAAGATATTCCCTCATGTGATGTTTTAATGATGGTGGTGGAGATGCTGTCTGACATGTTGGCCAAAAATCTCCTATAGGTGTTCAATTGGGTTGAGATCTGGTGACTGTGAAGGCCACAGCATATGGTTCACATCATTTTCAAACTCATCAAACCTTTCAGTGAGCCCTCATGTCTTGTGTATAGGGGCACTGTCATCCTAGAAAAGACCTCATTTATTCAGGTTTTTTCCTTTGATTTGCGTGTTTGCGTTTCTTTTACTATTAATAGTAAATGTTATTTCAGCTTGTATCCTTCAGCAACCACAAGGTGGTAGTGAATCACTGAGACTTTTCTTATTTACAGACCTGTGGCTTCTGAAATATATGGCAAAATGTGTCCCCTTATTGCTCTTACTGATAAACAACAAAGAACGCTGTTTTCATAAATTTTTAATATTTTAATGAACTAATCAGTGTTGCATCCTAATGCTAGCTCAATAGATGGGGAAGTAAAAGATCTCCAGGGGTCTTTGCTTCAAAAATGAAACCTTAACACACATAAATACAGTTTGGTTCTGGACAGGCTTTTTACAAAAGTCTGCTACCAGCCAGGAATGGAGTCATTTTCATTTCATAAAATAAAATGATTGATTTTGATTGTTGTTGGTTATCTTGACCAGAAGAAAATACAAAGCAACTCACCCTCAGTTCTTACAAAATAATTTTCTTTAGAACGAAATGAAAATGGACAAACATAACAGTATATGTTTTATACTGAGAGCAGACTAAGCTTAAAAGAAAAACCTCTTTTGCCTCCTAAATCTGAATCAGTAAGATAAGTTTGTGTCTTATATATCATTGACTGTAATTCACTGGGGGTTCAGGAGAGCGTCATAGTCAGATTTGCAGTCAATGTCCTGTCAATGTTAGGTCATGTTTTCACTTCTGCCCAAAACCCTGAGGCCCAGCTTGTTCAGGGCTCATTGACTGAACCTCCCCTTCAGGTTGCAGATGAAAGTCAGTGATGCTCTTTGTGGAGACATTAGTTTGTGAAAGTGATCTAGAATATGATACAATGTTGACTAAAGTAGCATAGCAATTTGTCTCATGTTGAGCTCTTTACTAACCAAACATGCAGCATGCATGCAAACTGCCTACTGAAGTATAAAGGATAACCAAAATCAAAATTGAAATAAAGCCTTCATACTATCACTGCATTTTTTTTTTTTGTCCACTCCTAAATACTGTGTAGTACAGCACAGTCAAGTACAATGTGATATATTTTGGTGCAGTATAATAATCAGTAGTGCGCCTGTACCACAATATGTCATATAATTGTAAAATAAGTATGCAAAACAAACAAACAAACATTTAATGAACAATAAGTGGAGATAAAAGTTGTATGTAAAGAATAATAAGTGAAACGGATCATTTAAATTAATGAAAACATTCAACAACATGGTAAATAATGATTTGTGTTAATATGTTTAGAAGTAATTTAACAGCATGCATTTGGAGGAAGATGTACATAGTAGTGCACTGTATGTTTGTAGCCATAGTCCATTGCATTTGCTCTTGTAGGTACCATAGCTGAGGATATTCATAAATGAAGACAGCTAACACAAGACCACAGGACACGAGGTTTTTGTTGTGTCAAGGCACAGGTATAGGAGTATATGTGTGCGTGTTTGTGTTGTAATACATGTGTGCATCAGTACTCTCTGGTGAACACTGGCGAGTTAATGGTACAGACCTCTGTCAGATTCAGGCACCCATCACAAGCCAGCCATCAGGGTTCAAGCTAGGATCTGCCCATTAACACTGAGGCCCAAGGATGCAGACTATCTACACCTAAATAGACAGAGTGAGGCTGACACAGAGCAGCTCCCTCTTCCACAGCATGCTCAGCAGCTTGCACTTTCCAAGGACATTACGGCTCCATTCCACCAACTCTCCGGTGGCAGGCTATCATTAGTGCGCTTGCGAGAGCCCATACTGGTGATAGCAGGGGAATTGTGGGCTTTCATATCCACAAGCTGGTCCACAGGATGCCAGGCAGAGTGTGGTAATTTAGCTCAGAGGTGATGGAAAATAGTGGGTTAGTTTAATGACAAGTTTGTGTGGCCATGTAAAAGCACTCATCAGAGAGTGGGCGATAGAGAGAATGGGTTAGAAGGACCAAAATGAAGAGAGAGAAGGGACTGCGTCAGTGTGTTTGAGTCTATGTTTGTGGCCCCCTTTCTTATTACTGTAGAGCTCTGTTATTGCTTTTTCATAGCGTACTAACTTAGATACCAATTTTGCGTGAGCTTTCTGTTTATTTTAAGGAAAACACATTTGTGAGCTGTCAGGAATAAAATCTTAACCTAGAATGTATTTCCTTTTGATTCATCTAACTAAATCGCTAAATAGCAAAGCTGGAAATTCAGAAGAACAGACAGAACTACATGCAGATATCATCTAAATAATGCAATACATCAAGTAACCAAATACTGTAGTTGAATCACTACATTTATTTACAATATTAACCTAAATCTAAAGCTGTTTCTTATATCAGTAATGGAGCATTGACTAATGTTATTGTTTTAATTCAAGTAGCACTTTTTTAAAGAGCACATACAAGTATAGTTTATTTAGATATGGATAAAACTTGAATTTGTCAAGTTAAAGCTAAAAAATAAGTTGTAATTTGATTATTAATATGTGTTAATGGTCAGTGAAGCTCTTTTTAAACTACATTTTTATGTTGCAGTAAAAGGCGTAAAAATCAAAGAAATAATGTTAACGAGTGGTACAATCCATGACTCTTGACCCTCAGGGTATCCTACAGAAAGCACTTCATATTGTACAAACAGATGTCTCTATTCTGGTCTGCTGCTGGCTAATCTTTGCAAATCTTCCTCAAAGCTCATGGATAAAAGAAAATAAATAAAGTCACCATTCATAAATGTTAGCTTGTCCTGTCTTGATGCATTGTTTATTCATGCATCTAATTCACTTTGAATTTCCTTCCCAAAAGAAAAGAGGAGAAAAAAAAAATCGATCCTCCTTCTCTGTCTCCCGTGGCAACAGGTTATAATCCATAGTTACGAGGAGCGGTTGCTAGGTGCGTTGCTGAGATACAGACCCTTCTGTCCACTGGTGCTACGTAGGAGGCCACCGGGTCCTTTATGATGGCAGAGAGATGAGGGAGAGGTGAAAGGATGACAAGAGACAGGACAATGAGGATAGGAAATAGACACACACACACCTGACAGAGGCTGTATGAGCTGAGGCACAAAGACAGCGCAGAAGAAAGACTGAAAATGAGAGCAGAGAATGAAAAGTAAACACAAAAGGGATAATGTAACGGTCTAAGTGGGCAATCTGCACAACTCCATTTACCACAGCTGCATTTTAGTGTCTGTTTCTATGTGTGTCTGTGTGCATCTGTTTCTGTATGTGTGTGTGTCTGTGCTGCATGTGAAAGACAGAGTGACAGTGGAAAAGAACATCAGGAATCTACTTTGACTCTTTGAAGAGCCTGCAGTCATGCTAAAAAAAGAGAGATTAAAAAGCTGTACTGATGACTTCAATTATTGATTTTTTTTATTTTTTTATCCTGGGCACTGGAGGAAAGTGAATAAAAAAAATCACAATAAGAAAGAAAGTAAGTATGGCCAGAGTTTCCAATTTAGGTGTCTTCTCTCAGACATAAATGACACATTACCTGCATCATCACCATGTTTGTAATACTTAGAAAAAATGCAAATGAAATATGTTTTTGCCATTTTGAACCTGTAATGTAAATGCTGAGAAAAAAAAGTGTTTTTGGACATGTTGGATCTGTTACTACAATCTCACAGATCTTGCATACAGAGATAGTAAAAGCTTTGTTTAATAGTGCTCCCGGACGTATAACAATTTGAGTTACACAAGCTCTCATTTTTTTCTAAGGCTTATTCGATTAGTATGGTGATGATAGAAACCCATGGGAGTAGTTGCTCCTCATGAGTTTTCTTGTTGGTAGCTAGAAGGAGTGTTCGTTGGTGCTGAAGTTGTATGAGCCATCTGCTGCTCCTCGGCCCGATCATGCCCAGCCTGTCCCCCAGGGGGCAGTAGCACCGTGCACACAGCCCCTCCGCACTACTGAACTCTGAGATCAAAGCCACAGTGCTTCTGCAAGCCGAAGCAGCCACCGTCTCCTCTGTCTACCTCGAGACAAGTTTTCAGCAGTTAAAAAAGGATATTAACATGATGTCATAGAATGAGAAACCAACCTCAAATGCACGGCTTTCTTTGAATAGGTAGCACAGCTGAGAGATACCCATCACTTCTAGCAATGTTATTAGGAAAATAATTCTCACTGTGAGGTTTTTTTCCCCTTTCAGGTGGGGCTATTGTGTGTGTGTGTGTGTTTTGCTAATATTGTGTCATCTGGTGAAGGAACAAATATCAGGGTTAGTTGGAGCTTAGGCTTTTTATGACGTTAGAGAATATAAAAGTAAAAGTGTTAATTTATGATCACCCTTATACATTCAGCTGAGAAATCAGTCAACTTACACTGACTGACAGTGGATCAGAACATTAGTATCACATTTGGACTAAACAAAACATCCAATATTGCCAAAGTTTATTTAATTCCTTATCCGCTACCTCACATCCCTGTCAGCTTCTCAGGATTTTAGTAATTGTAGATTTCTATGATTTAAGAATTATTTAAAATGTCTTACAAGTTGTTGTTATTAATGCCAGATTTGAACTCTCAACTGTTGGCTGTCTGCTGCAATTAGTTTGATGTCTTAATGTACCTAAACAAAATCCAAACAAAAGGGATGAAAAACAGTAATTAATTAAGTGCCTGTTAGTTTGTGATTTGTACTTTCTCACTGAAAGAAATAACCAAATTAAGAAAAAAACAATACATGCAAAAGTATTGAAGGAAACTGTGTTTTTGCTTTCTGTTACTGTGAGTTTTTTCTTACAGGTAAACAGCTTTGGCTTAAACAATAGATGGACCAGTGGCTCAGCAGCCTCTTCATACTGGAGGCTTTAAGGAGAGTCCCCTGTTGGTTAATTGGAATGACTTACCTAATTGGATTCCATTCCTAATTGAAATGTAATAAAAATGCATCAGTAGACGTGGCGCCAACAATTACCTCATGCAAATCTCTCGATGAATTGACATGAGGGGCGTAATTGCAGCTGTTAAAAAAATGCATTGATTTATCTTGGAATAACATCAATTCAAATCAGCTCATACTCATGCTTCAGCCCTTATGTGTAAAGCATTTGTCACTGCTCAGTACCCATGTTTAGAGGTATACAGAAACATCTGCACCCTTGCACAAGGGTACATCAGATTGATTGGGCTTGTGAGACTTTGTATCAAATGCGCTACATCTATGTATATGCAATAAAGTATTCTGAGCACTTGGGAAACAAAAGAACGAACCTCTTTGTTCTTTGGCTCTGTTTTCATTGAGATGCTGTATGGGTTATGACTTCTTCTGGTTTGTAGAGCAAATATATTCCACTGAGGATATACCACACACACACACACACAGAGTTGAATATAGTTGAAGAAAAAAGAAACGGAATCAAATATGCGCAGAAAGAAACTATGCAGACTTTGATTCTTCCCTTCACCAAATGTTCTGAACATTATCTGCCTTTCTGTTGATCGGGGGTGGCAGCCTAGAGAGAACGGGTTAAAGCATCTTCTGAGTTACTGCCTACCACTGTAGTCATAGCAACAGGTTAATAAGTAGCTTCTCTGATCTTCCTCTGTTGCTGCATAGGTTGCTAAGATACAAATAGTGATCTGGACCCAGTGGACTGAACTGCAAACATGTTTTTATAAGAAGGAACTTTAAACATTTAAAAGTAATTTGAAAGGCAAAGAGCCCCATATGCACTAAGGAATTTAAAGGGTAAAAAGAAAAAAAAACTATTCCAGCATTGCACCAACGACCATAGTGATTGCATCTTCCATATTTGACCTACCCAGGACAAAAAGGAACAACAAAACTGAACACTTGCTAAATCCAGCTACCTCATACCTCAGAGGATAGTGGTTGGCCCATGTCTAAAGGTAAACGGGCCAATCAGCTTTGGAACAGTGTGGCTGTTCCTAGTTGCGTGTGCGAAACCAAGGGCAAATTAAAGCATTGCCTCTGAGTTGCATCATTCTCCCCTCACAGCTCTATTAGTAGGCTAGCCACAATGTCTCTTTACGAGAGCTACTCTCAGAGCAGAATTAGGCACACTTCCCTGCAGTGATATGTCTTTTTATGAACCACACTGGCATCATGTGTGCCAGTTCCTGCAGGAACAAACCACAGCTGAATTAGTGGGAGAAATACATGTCTGGATACCTCTGTTCTTTGTACGAAGGCAATTAGATGTAGAATTTCTTTAATGTTATTTTGTCTTGATGAATTTTTTCGAGATAAGATAAATGAAGGTGTGAGTCAGATCTGAAGGATCAGCGATCTGAATACAGATTCAAAAAGATGAAAAGATTTTTGCCCCGTGTTCTTCTCTTTACACATCAAGTAATAGAAGCTGAAAAGTGCATTGATTCAAAAAGACAGACCATCTACACTGACACAACAAACGAACAGCTTGACTGGAGGAAGCTGTGAGGCCACAGGGAGCACTGGAGTCCTTTTTGATGATAATGCCTGATTCCTCTGTTCTCTCTGTCACTGGGCCTCATGCTTTCACTTCACCTCAGCTCAGCTGTCAGCCTACGACAGCTAATCACTCAAGCGCTCACGCACGTGTGAGTACATACACCCTCGCTCAATATCTGAGGGTGCATGCTTAGATGCAACCTTATTGCAGACTGTGAATGAACATGTAATATGATACTCCAATGAAAGATGCATGTGTCTTGTGTATGAGAACGTAGTAATGTGAGGTAATGGGGCAGAGTTATAAGCAACAATAATTGTATATTTGTGTCATTAAGCCTAATCAGAAAATAATGACACTTCAGTGTGATTTATGAGAAAGGATGAAATTTCACAGCTGAGAGGTGGCAGGTTAAACAACCCTGACCTGCCAAATGCCAAGAGAGATTTAAACAAAGACCAGCGCTAATACATCACAGAAACGAGGGAGGTAGAGACTGGTGTTTGTTTGTGTGCGTGTGGGGTCTGAGGGTCATATACTGTAAATCTTTTATGACAAGAAGCAATGTTCAACTTATTTACCTCTGTCAAGTGAAAAAATAAGTATCTGCAAAAACGATGGTTCTTGTTTATTAAAATGATTCACAATGACGATTCCCAAAAGTGACTGTTTTATTCAAGGTGACAAAATAAAAGACCATAGCTGTGGCTGTGTGGTTTTAACATCTACAGATGGAAGCAACAAAGTCCAATACCAGGCTCTTCACTGCCACCAGGCTCCACACTGGTTTGGGTTCACCCAATTTTGGCCTTGATTACTCGATTGGACTCATTGATTGAAGGGAAGCGTTAATGACCTATTATCTCTAGTGTTAATCAGGTGTTGATAGGCAGTTCTTTATGGAACTGAGCAGGGCTGAGGTCCAAAGTAGACAGACCTCACTGGGCTCCTGCTGTTCATACAAGTCAAGGGTTGAGCTCCACACAGTGCTGACACACTCTGCCCCTCTGGAGCACAGTCTGTGCACATGGTGACATCATTTTTCTCTGCCCAGGTTGGCATGACTCAAATGTTTTGGTGTCTTTTTTTTTTGAACACTCTCATTCTCACGCTTTATCTTCCCTATTTACAGTTTTATCACCCTGTGAATTACATCAAAATGAGAGAGCAAGGGATTGGGATATAAAAATGGAGGCTTGTGTGTGCTCTTGATGTGTTGATAAATATGCTCTTGATGCTCTTGATAAATATAAAATGAAATGAATACTCATTTCATTTTATATTTATGGAATATATGCAGTTGGTAAAGTTACATAAATGCAGAGCAACTGTGTTAACCTTGTGAACTATTACTCATTGGAAAGGCCAGAGATTTTAATGGGAACAAGGTCTACTGCATTAAAGTTGAGTTACTGGTTGCAGTTTGGAATGAAATGACTTTCCAAATGTGTGTAATGCACTTACACAAGTAGTTGTAGGCATTCATATGATATATGAAAATGATATTTTAATTATGAGGCATCTTGGGGCAGATTCAAGAAGGAACTTTTTCTTGGTTGAGCCAAGATTAAGGTCTGTTCTTTAGTCTTTGTTGCTTCCTGCCATTGCTGCTTTTTCAGTAGCTAGGATCACTTTTGATCTTTAGGATTATGCCATACATGTATGTGAAATTGGAGGTGTACTTTGGTGGTATTTATCCATAAGTGCAATGGTTCTTGTTGTGGTGTTCTATGTCAGGCTGATGAAAAATGAAGTCAAGTGTTAAAGTAAGAAATGCCTGTAACTGCAAAGCTTTTAATTTAATATGCATCTTTAATGTAACCTATAACTTCTGTCATTGTGTCTTGTAAGACATTACTTCTGCTCTAAAAGCTTCTCTAGCTCAAACGTTCAAGTGGGAGGGGGTGGACACTTCCATCTACACTGGAACCTATAGTAGTGTAGGCATGCGGTTTACACCTGTTTGCATCACCTCCTGTATCTCCTAACCAAATCTGCTTTGTCCCTTCTCCATCTCCTGCTGCTCACTTATTTTAATTATCTCCCTTTTCAATCCCACCATCCTCAGGTCTCATCAGTGCTTCTTAATTTCCATCAATACCACTGCAGCCTAAGCTCTCCACACCTGTCCAATCACTGTGGCAACTTCACCTCTGACAACAAAGAACTCTGTAAGACATGGCATGCTGTATTCTCCTTGATTAGATATTGATTAAGCTTTTGTAATGCATAATAGGATCAAAGGGATTGTGCAGCTTTGCTTATCCAGGTCTCTTTCACACTTTCTTTTAGTTGCAATGTTTTGTTATTTAGGAATCTGCATGTTAAGAAGGATGGAATTGAAACTTGTCACTCTTTGTCATAAGCATTCAGAGCCTCCTTCAGAGACTTATAGATGCACGAAGCCCCCAGCCCCCTCCAATGAAATGGATACAGGGAAGCATGAAGACTCTTTTATATAAATCTACAATTTAAAGAGAGTGTTGGAAGCACATTCAGGTTTCTGAGTGGCACAGCCTATACTTACTATTTGCAACATGTTTCCCATTAAAGGACATGCTAATAGGCCCGTTAGAGTGTGCAGTGGCTCCCGAATGCTTGAGTGTCCCTAATGGATGTGCTGATAGATTAATGGATGATAAAAGTCAAATGCTAAATGCATGGTAAGTGACAAGTGATAAGTCAATATGGTAAATATTTGTGTAGGACATAGTTAAGAAGTTGAAAGGCCATTATTCACGATTACCTACAGACAAGCCATTTCTTGGTATAATGAGGCACATGACATGAATTTAAAAGCTTAGGAAAGGAATGGTTTGGAGTGCATTTCTGTCAATTATATGTTAGTGTCACCTGCAGATGAATATGGAAGACATGACCAAATCGGTTCGCTTTGCCATAAACCCATTAATTGGTGTTTTATAATGAAATGTTCTATGTTGATTCATGTTCACAGTAATACACAATAAATACACATTTTATATTATTATTATTATTATTAGAGCTGGCATAAAATTTACGGTACAGTTTCAGAAGAACACAGAAAAATCTGCAGTCAGTAAGGAGTAGTATTTTGATTGCTTAAAAAAATCTAAAACACTGCATGCTTTTTGATGTAGCCAATTTACACTCTGCCATTCACAAAGTACATTTGTTGATGTGAATGATGTGAAACTAAATTCCTCCAGACACTTGCTTCAGAAATGGAGACTGATCATTTCAACACTAGTTATTTTTTCATGTCTGTATTGTCCTCTGAAATATTTGAGCTTCATAAGACCACCTTATCCCAATCAGCATCAGCAATAAAGTAAATACACAGAGGAAACACGTCAGCCAGACAGGTGGAGGTTATGTTTTTGTCAAATTTACACTAAAGATTTAGAGGGATACAAAGTTGAGAGAAGTGACAAAACCTGCTTTTTTTTCCTTCCACACCACGAGAGCTGGGGAGTCAGAATTGAGGATAAACCCAGGAACTGCAAAGAACAACGTTTGAAACAATCTGACCTTTTTTTACAACTCAAACAAGGATAAAGACAACAAAATGTAATAACTTTCCCCTACCCAATCCATACTTCATGATTATCCCTGGCTCGAAAATGTTGGAAAAAATGGAACTGTCAAAAGAGTCTTGTTGTTCCATTTTCTTTCCCTTGCCCCCCCTCTTAGAGACAAACAAACAAACCCCTGTTAGCACATTTCATCAGCTTTAGGGGTTACAGAACAGATTGAGTATCGACAACAGTGGCTGTCGAGGCTTATGGCTCAAAGGCAACAGTAGAGGAAAATCTCAGGGGTAGAAGATGCAATCGAAAGGACCAAAATAATTCAGCAAGACTCACTCG
>NW_018127897.1:1575299-1588461 GCF_001952655.1 Monopterus albus | reverse complement strand
TGCCGCACAATGAGAGAGGGTCTCCAGAGACTCGGCACGGGACTTAACATGTGAATAGCCTAGAGTTAGTGCCCCAACTGGCCACTCTTCCTTTTTATCACCTGCAAATTTAGCAGCCATAAATCTGTTTCCACGCCAGTGCTACTACACAGAAACACCAGACAGGGCCATAAACAAGAAATGATGTTAGGTGTCATGGGATGCTTTGACCATTCATGTTCCCTGGGGCATCATACTCTATTCTGGGAACGATTACTGTCAGAGAGTTTTGATGTTTTCCATCTGCTGTGACGGACAGTTGTATTTGCTGGGAGCTGTTGAACCATGTTGATTTGCAAAAAAAACCATGTTAAATTATCTCATCTATTGAGTTAGTTGTAGGACACAGTATTTGTGGTCTTTTTCTTACGCTATAATAGGCTTTGAGGCATCTGGTGGCTGATTCTGGGGACTAATGAGGATAGAAGAGGGTCACAGGCATAAAATGGGCACTGACCATCAGCTTCAGTGTGACCTGACCCTCCTTACTGTAACATCTCTGTCAATAAAATGCAGCATGAGGAAAACCTCTTATTAATCGATGGACCTCCTGCTTCTTATTCACAGATGATAACCAGCAGCACCCATTGTACCTGATTTTGTTTTCACTGTAACACCTCCACGAGACATGAGCTGAATATCCATTTTCTTTTAATCAATTCACAATTTACTCCCCTCCCTTTTCCCATCTCCCTTCCATTTATTATGCATTATTCGCCCTTTTTAAACGATTTTCTACTCATCTAATTTGGTATTCGGATACGGTTAGCGCTGTTAGTTCAATTAATACAATGACATGTCCAAAATACATTCTTTCCACAGTCCAAGTGACAAGAGGACACCAAACACTTCACATCTTTGCATAGGGGTGATGCATGCACCCCATGATAGATCCAAATCTTCAGGATTTATTTAAAAAGGCTAAGTGTGAGAAAATAAAAAGGATAAAGCAGACTCAATCTTCTACAGGACTGTGCTTTATTTTTGTCTAAGCAGAATATAATGAACTAGAGAACTACAGAGTTCAGGAGCACTATGGGAGATATCACCCCGAATCAGAGAAACAGACCCGAGCCAATGCTAATTCAAATTACGTCTCTGGTTCAAACAAACAAACAAAAAAAAGGTTCAGCTTGTTTATGTCAGATAATAAAATAAATGATTATTCCATTCCTTGTGAATATAAATACCTAAATATATTATGATAAATTAATTTAACATGATAACAAATGAAGAGGCTGAAATTAGATATTGAAGCTGGGAATGTAGTTATTCATGATGCAAAGATGGCGCAAAATTGCCTATGACTAAATGTGAATTCTTTAAAGGCTCTCATTGAACACGTGATTGGAGCAAACTGCTCAGCTAGCTGAGTTTGTTTACATTTTGGTCCTTCTAACCAATGGAAACGGAGGTGAATCACCACATCCTCTTTTGTGTCAGAATGGGCTTGAGGCAAAACTTGACTCCGGCAAAGTGTTAGTCTTTACAACAGATTTTTGACCTTTGAAGGTTTGACATTCCCAGAAAGCAGGTAGTACTGTCAAAGAGAACAGGCTGGGTTTAAGGCAGAATTCCCTCCTCACATTAACAAATCAACCTGACTGAAGCACTGGAGTGGACAGAGCCACGTTAGATAAAAAAGGCAGAAAAGATAAAAATCAGTGATATGTTCATGATTATCAACAACCCTTCTAAAAATAAACAAGCAAAATAACCAAAAAGACACAAATACATAAAGGAAAACAGATTGCAGGAATCCACCCATGGCTTGACAGCACATATCTCAAAACCAATCTGACTGCAAAATAGTTTGTTTTTTTTTGTCTCAGTTGTGTTTTCCTCAAAACAACAAAAAGCCTCAAATGGGATTCTTTTTGAACATGCATTGTGGATTCATTTGAACCTAGTTGTGCAATGGACTCAGTTTTCTGAATCCACATAACCAGTACCATCACTCATCCTTTTACAGTGCAGTTAGTTAATTCTTGTATTGATTTAAGAGCTTTCAGTCATAAAATCTCTTTGAACTTGCCCATCCACATGAGATTTTATACAAGGATTGTGCCCCCCCCCCCCCTCCAAAAATAAATAAAAAGAAAGAGAAAAGATCAAAGCATATCCGAATAAACCTCATGATAATGGGTGCATCCCAGCTTCAGCAGATAATAACAAAACAAAGGAGAAAATAAAGAACCATTTACCAGCATGAGTATAAAATCCCACTTTTGAACACCATTGCTTCACTATACAAGAAATAAAATCATTTTATCTTCTGTTTTTGATAAATTATTTCATAGCTTCCTTCTCTTACTTTCACTGAAATATATTAACTATTCTTTTAATTTTGTTAAATGTTTGAACATTCTATTTTACGGCCTATAAAGAAGGTTAAACAGAATTGAAAAATAAGCTATATTGTATCTACAGGAGTGATGCAGCTGTGTGGTCAGGAGAGCAGTAGTGGACTGGGTCAAGCAGGGAGGGGGCTCTGCTGGGTTCTACAGTAACTGCTGTCTAGTTTGTCCCTTTCTCCCAGTCTCAGCCTAAATGTGTACATGTAGTTTCAACAGCGTGTATTAAATGCTTTCCAAATGGTTTATGTACATATTGAACAAACTGTTACCTAGTATTTCGATTTGTTAAACAATTTCAAGCTGTAAAGCCCAAACCTTTGCCTTCCAAAGAATTAGAAAAAAATGTGTTTTTTTTTTTTTTTTTTTTTTTTTTTTTTTTTTGTTGTCACACTGTCAAGTGGTAAGCATGCAGATGGTTGAACAACTGTCACTGTTGTATCTGTTCGTCAGCCCCAGTTGGACCAATCCAGTTGCTGCACAAGCGATCTTTCTTTTGTCAGAAAAATCATGACACATCGGTGTACACAGAATCTTATTTAATGTATCACTTCGGTGCCGGGACTTCGGTTTAACGCTAAGTCAAATACTCGCTAAGCCTTGGTCTGACGCTTAGGGTTATAGGATGCATGTTCACAGTCCCATCTTAAGGGGCTTAAAAGGACTAAATCTGCTCAATCCCTGCACTTCTGTGGACACATTTTATAGTGACATCATTGTCCCACAGAGTTGGGCTCCTCACACAAGCTGCTATACAACCTCCCTCTGTTTTTGTATTTACTAGGCTATTTACATTAAGGAATAAAAAAAAAGGTATTCCCTTTAATACTCTCAACCACATTGTTAAATATAATCACACATCCCCAGCAATTCACTGTGCATCGTTGGGGGGGGGGACTATGGCATCTTTTTTTTTCCCTTTTTTTTCTTTGTTACTCTTGGAAATGTATAATGACACTGTAAATCCAAAGCACGAATTAGGTGGTTCATCAGCCCTTCTGCTGGCTCAGCACTCCCCATGCTGGGATGTGATCTTACAGCTCCCACTGACCTTGTATTTGCGATTCTGCTCGACCTCCCTCAGGATCAGGGGTAAGGCAAGGCTCTGAACCTCTCCACTAATCGTGACATCATAGCGCCTGATGCCCTGAGTACTGGGAGTGATTTTGTGGAGTTTCAGTTTAGCACACAGCTCCCCGCCACCCAGTGCCTATTTTCACCTCCACCTTTTTCCATACAAAATCCTATTTCCACAGCAAAACCCTCTCTGCACTAGAGTGAGATGACGGAAAAGCTCTCTCCCAAAGCAGCTATTAAATGAGAGGCATTAATTTCTTCCCTCCTGTCCAACAAGTTCCTTTAATTATCTCTCTACTTTCAGTCAATTACATTTCACTTCCTTTCCTTGACAATCGCTGCTATTTTAGGGTGAGTGTTATGCACCCAGGGGGCTGGAGATTCATAGACACGCTCTAGCTCTTCTCTGCTTGGCCCCTGGTTTGGGTCCTCTAAGGATACATTCTCCTCTTGAGAACTGACCTTGTGAGCAGTGGTGTGGTGGCAGTTTAGGAAATGGATATACTATGTATATACCTCCCAGTCTCTCATTTAATGACACAAGGTCAGAGTGGGTACATGCATCAGAGGCAGAGAAGCAAGTTGTCGAAAAGCTCACTGAAAAAAAAAAAAACTCGCTACACTTGTGTGTCCTTGTGTATATTCTTGTGTACAACTTATAGTACAGATAGTGAGATGCTAAATAAATACATTATAGAAAGAAGTGTTTGTGTGTGCGTGTGTGTGGGGGTGGGTTTAGCTTTTAATTTGGGCTTATAGCTTTAGCCTTACAGAAAATGCTGAATATTTTCACTTTAATTAGATTCATACAGATTTCCCTAGAATAAAATGCTAAGTTGCTTTCTTTTCTTAAATTTGCAGGAATATCAAATGGCAGTTTGTCAACAGCTCATTGAGTGTCTGCTCATTTGACACTGGTCATTCCTCTTAGAGGTGAAACACAGCCTGGACTGAAAACCAGACAAGACTGGGGCTGGGAACAAGGCAGGAAGAGATGTGTGTCAAGAAAAGGGGAATGACAAGATCTACTTTTTTTCTTGTTTCTGTAGTTTTGTAACATGTCATACAGCTATTTCAGTTTTTAATACAAAGTAAAAGTAATAAGAGCACCCTTGTCAAAGTGTTGGAAGTTCTGATTTCCCATTGCCTAATTTAGTCTTGGCACAGCAGAAATGCACCGTTAGCCAAGCAGACAGCAGGATACTAGGCTAGGCTGGATGTTGGCTCACTGGACACTCAACCTGCCATTAGCAGTGGGAACTAGTACAGCATCTGGTATAAAACAGAGAAGATCAGTGGAGCAGGCATGCCAGGTTCATGTTCAATCTGACAAAATGCCACTTGCAGAACGTACATTAAAAATAGCTGAGACAAACACAAGGAATTTCATTGCTGATGCAACATTAGATTTCCTATTGATTGGTTGTTTTCACATGAGTAATGACCACAAATGGTTTACAGAACATGCCTTTGTTTTGACCTACAGTGTACGTCACATTTATTCATGACGTTTCCTGCTTTTCCACCAAATGTTTGATTGAGGGCCGAGAAAGGACAGCTGGGTTTTACCTTATATGTATTTTAAGGCATTTTTTTAAACTCTGTCATTTTGATGAGCATTATTTTTAAATTGAAGGACTACTGTGCTTAACAAATGTTCTATGATTGTTGAACAGTACTGTGTTTTGGAGACATCCCAGCAAGGATACATACAAGAAAAAGAAAGAAGTGTGGAGAAAGTTATTTTGTATATATAAAGTTTACAAAAAGAAGCTCTATAGAAACTGTTGAGACACAATTATGTGCTGAAAGATGAAGCACATTAACACTGAACTCACAGCAGCTGCTTCTGTAGAACAGAGTGAAATTGTTGCTTTCGACCTAATTTGGCCAATTTGGCCAGAACCCAAAAAACAAACAAACAAACCATGACAATAGTTTTCAAAGATTTTACCACCACAACCACCTTTGTTTTTTAATTTTTGGTAGTGTCAGTCTACTCTACAACACCTCGCTATGATATGGAAGGTTTTATCCTACTCCCTCCATCGCCTATTCGGGTAAATTTGGCAGTATTATTGGTGCCAGGTCAGCTGTCAGCAGCCTTGCCAGGGAGTAGGCACAAACATAATTCTCTCTAATCTTCCTTCTGTCATCCATGTGCATGCAGGGGACCATCTCTCCCATCATTTGGTCCAAGTGATTATCCTGGTGATTTTTCACTTGGTTGCTGCTAATGTATAGAGCCTGGTGATTACAGTGTGATTAGAGGGAAAGGTGAAATAGCATGTCTAATACGGTGCAGGAGATAATTGAAGGGTAGTGAGTGCAGACATTAGCCAGGTTTGAAAATGTTATTCTAATGGGAGAGGAGCTGAACAGTTGGGCCGAGGTTTGGAAAGGCATGGCTGCTGTTAGGACAGGGGACAGAGAAGGGGGTACCTGGCATACTGATATCAGAAACTCAAGACCTTCATGCTTATTTAAATGACAAAAAATGGCAGTACATTAAACACTCAAGAATCTGCTGGCACACTTTATCGGTCCATCCGTCAGTGATTGGAAATAGGTCTGTTAAAGAAAGAAGAAATAAAGAGGGAAGGAATGGCAAGAAGAAGAGTCTCCAGTAGTAAACAGGAACCGATTGGGCTGGAGCCCAAACTACCAAATTTCAGTCCTGTTTAAACTTTTTAATCCTATTCTTTTTAAAGAAAATGACACAGTTTGTCACCAAATGTTTCAATAGAGTTTATAATCTTATCAGTTAAAGAGCCCATGGCATGTTCATTTCCAGCCATTTAACGTTTAATCTTGGGTACCTCTAGATTAACTTTGCACCTCTCATAACTCCAAATAGTCGGTAATTAGTAAAGCAAAAGGAGGCGGCTGTGGCTCAGGAGGTAGAGCAGGTCATTTCCTAACCAGAGGATTAGCAGTTCGATTCCTGGCTTGTCCAGTCAACATGTCGAAGTGGCCTTGAGCAAGACATTGAACCCCCAGTTGCTACCGGTGTGTGAATGGCCAAATAGTGTGAAAGCGCTTTAGACTGTGGTGTAAAGCATAAAAAGGCGCTATACAAATATAAGACCATTTACCATTAATTATTTCAGAATGATAAAACCCAAGAGCCTCTTCCTAAAAATGAGAGGATAGTTGATGAACGCACAAAACCCCTGCTGCCAGTGTTGCATCGAAAGTGAACAACACAATGAACTACAAGGACATTAATTCATTTAAATTTCTCCTCCATAGATAGGCAAACGACTGTATATGTACTGATGAAAAGAGATGTGTAACATTCTAAACAAAGCAGGTAATTGAGAAACCCCATATTTTAACTGGCATAATGCAGACATAGTAACTTCTCCAGCCTTACAGCAATTCTATCTAACATTACAGAAACAACGCATTAACAGACATGCAACGTGCATTTTTTTAAAGTTACCATTAAGTCCCACCAAGTAGTGGAAACAACACTCCCTTTCAAGAAGCTCCAAGGTCGGTAAATCCAACCGGTGGTCGCTGCATATTCCCTCACACGACCACATACATTCACAAAGTAGTAAAATTAACAGGTAGCATAGCGCTGACAATAACATCATGGATCATTAATCCCCTCGTTAACTCACATCACATGTGGCAGACACACTGGCTGCAAGTAATCAAAACAAACAGGTACTGTGCTCTGGGGGAACCCAGCATTGCTCATTCACTGCCCCAGGATGCTTTACTGTCCTGGTCAGGTAAAACAGCGAGTCCCTGTACAGGAACATTCCTGGACATGCACTAACCTCAGGTCCTGTGCTTTTCTCCACATCCTCTGGTCACAGTGCAGCAGCAGGTGGTAAAATATATCCACTATACTGGGCGCAGTCAAAATATTCCGCTTTTACAATAGCACCAGTGGATGTCAGGCAAGCTCACATGAACACGCAGCTGCCTGTAGATTATGACCATTCAAGGAAATCCTATCATGTAATACTTAATTTTGTTAGAAAAAAGTCTCACGAGCAAGAGTTTGCGGGACGAGATGCTTGTGCATAGAAGTACTAGAACATATGCACACCTCATTTTTTAAGGCTTAGGTCACATCTAAGATGATAACTGATGTAACGTAGTAGATAAGGCAAAAAAAAAAACCAAGGAAAAACATGACATGGGCTCTTTAAGTTATTGGGCATGATTCGAGAAGCATCGGTTAAAATGATCTTAGTGTGATGTTTGCTTTACTTTGTTTCTTTATCTCTCTCCCTCTCTTCTTCTTGCCTGGTGTAGCCTCTTTCTGCCAGCTGTCAGTCCTCCAAGGGCTGGTGTATGTATGAGAGCTGGTGTTCAACAGAGAAAATTGGGAAAATCCCTCAAAAATCATTCCAAACATATTGATCTGCTTTTAGAGAAGAGCCTTCACCCGAAACTGCAAAACAGTCAAAATAAAGGCTACAGGACCCTTAAGTCAAAACATGACTGTACGGGAGTGCTTTACTCTGTTCTGCCTGTCATCAGTGTCAGAGAGGCTACAGGCAACCTGAATGAAGGGTAGAGTGACTGTTAATTTATATATAGTCTGTTTAAGTTGTATATGTTGTATTGGCTCTATGTATAATGCATGAAGAAAGCAAGTCAGGGAAAATGTTAACAGTGGAATTTACATCATATTTGACAGAGTTAAATGAGCTCTAAAAGCCTGTGCCATCAATATAGTAAATTGAGTTTGTCTTCAGAGAAATGTTTGTTTGTTTGTATCTGCCAAGAGACACAATGCTTTTTTTTCTTTTTTCCCTATGTGGAGTTTTCAGCAGCTCCAGCAGACACACATATCCTTGGCATGTCACTTTCCTGGTTGTTTACATTGGGAATACTTGTTTTTTTCTTGAGGGATTCCAGCCTCCTAAGTGCCAAATCATTTGTACAGAGTTCATTCTGCTGGCAGTTTTCAGTAGCTGTCACCTTACTCCTCCTCCCTTTCTTTTGCCCTCATAACCATCCATTTGTCCATTCATCCTTTGCCTTTTAACATTGTGATGCTTTATAATTCACACTTCATGTTGCAATACAAAAGATCAAGAAAAAAAATAAATAAATAAAACAACAGAAGACACCCCATGTCCATTTTGCTTGGTCTTTACAGTGGATTGTCGCTTGAACACAAGGCTAGTGAGAAGCCTTAAACGTCTGACTCCTGTCCAGCACAGACATTAGTAAGTTCATTCTTCTTTCTTTCCCTCTTATCATTCATCTTTCCCCTTCTGAAGCAGTCTGTTCATAGCTGTCAGAGAATGTGGTGACTTGTACATCATGATGGCCGAGATATCCAGTGGCTGATACCATAGCATCCAAGAGAACGAGATTTGTTGCTTACAGGGGCAGATGAATGTTTCCTTTTTCTCCCTCCGTTTGCTCCCTTTTCATTAAGACTTCAAGTATTTTTTTTTTTTTTTTAAACAACAGCAAAAGTTAGCAAATCTACATTTTCTTCTAGTCTACTGTAATATTCTACAACCCGGTGCTAAATCAGCATCCAGAGCAAACAACCAGCCCCTACACTACGATTCCATGTCTTTTTTATAGGTACATTATTTCCGTTTTCTTTTATTCGTTCTTGCAGTAGGCCACTGGATATTGATTTAATGATTTTTTGACTACGAGTAAATTGTAATACTTGCAGCTACAAGGTATGAGTTTTTAAATATATATTTATATATTTATATTCTTTTAAAAAGCGTTTAGTCCTTTGGTCCCTATTTCCTAAGGAATGATGCATGTAAATTATCCTGGATTCTCCTCTTCTTCTTGTTTTCTTCAATCCAGAGCTTGCCCTGTCACAGAGCACAACACCTGTGGAGGCACAAAAACCAAAATTGGCAGCAGGCTGGTGTGTGTGTGTGTAGGTGTGAGTGTAGGTGTGTGCACACATGTGTCTGATGCGGTACTTGAGTTGGCATTTGCACGTATCTATACATGTACAAAGTAGATTATCTTTTTTTTTCTTTTTTCATTGTTTTATCTGTAGCATCTCTAGATGTGTATGTTTGGTTTGTTATCTGCGTTTAAGTGGGTTTATTTATATCCCATGTCAGTATGCATGCTTTGAGCATAATGAGTCTATAAAGGTTTTTTTTTCCCCATGATGTCTAAAAAACAGCAGCAAAAAGTTGGTCTCTGCAAAAAATCTTCTCCCACTGACGCCAAAGCAAAACAGGGAAAAGAGGCATTTGCGAAGAAAAACAAAAAACTGAACTTAAAAAACAACAACAACAACAACTCTGGGATGCTTCTCTCAGTCACCCAATCTTTCAGCGGGTTTCCAGCAGGATCAAGGGACCACCCTTCCTTCATGATATGTAGCAGAGCAAGAAGTCTTTGTACTTTTACTGCACTTGTGGAAATAAGGTGTTGTGGCCCTTCATCCTGTGACAGAGAGAGAGAGAGAGAGAGAGATGGGGGAGAAAAAGGAGAGTGGATTCAGTGAGGCTGCAGCAAACATGCTTAGGGTTGCTGGCTCCTGGTTATCACACAGACTGACAGGCACAGCCAACAGCATGAGAAACAGACGGGAAGAAGGAAAAAACGAGGAGTGTGTCAATCAAAACCAGAAATAAGTGGGCTAAAGGTGGGGTGGGAGATTTGTGTTTAAACCATATGGAACAGACATCTACACTGTGACAGCACTAATCCAAGGAAGACCTAATTTAAACTGACTGCATCTCCCTGCATTAAAAAAAAAGCAGCTGAATGTTGCCTGAGATGTTGCTGTCATTCTTCTTATTGTTCATTATTCATTACAAACAAAATACAACCATCAAAATGGAAACAAAGAAAACAAGATGTGTGTGAGAGAGTGTGTTGAAATTGTGTAATGATTATAATGACAGAAAATATGATGGTTGACAATATGAAAAAAAAAAAAAGAAATCAAGAAATAGCCTCTAATTAGCATGGCAAACCAACCTCTCCCCTCTCCATCTCCCCTGCCTTTGTGCTGGTCTGTTAATAAATGTGTCCATGCTGTTAGCTTTAGATATAAAAAGATCTAGTTTACAGCCTATCATCACTAATATGAAGAAAGGCTATGAAGTCACAGCAAATCACTCTGGGAGAAAACATGAAAGGGTCTGACTTTGTGACGGTAACATGCGCCCAGACTCTCTTTGTTATACCTTTCCATTCTTGAAAATGAGCTTGTTACCATTTCATAATAGATCTGCTTTTTAGATGCGGGAGCAGACATTCTAACTTATTTCTTATGTGCGAGCTGAGCCATTAGCAGCATAAAGCACTAACAGTCCCGATTACAGATGCCCTCTTTTTTAGCCACTAGCAATTCTCACTATACATCTGCCACAAAGCAAAAGAAACACACAGTAGCTTTAAAATAAATCTTTTTTTTTTACCCCAAGTAAAGAACTTGAAAACATCACAACTACTTCACTCTCCAACTTTGTCAGATAATAAAGAATTCATGTTCATTTTTTTCAAAAGCTTTTTGGCCCAACACTATGCCCTCTCCTCACACTGCCACCTACTTGGATGGCTCTATAAAAGACACCTGGCAGTTAGAAGGCATATGCGATGCCAGAAAGCCCTTATCCCTCCTGGCTTGCCTGGCTAGACACCCCCCTGAGTTCATTGGATAGACTACAGGAGGGAAGAGTCGCCTGCAGGGCTTCTGAAAGAATAGGGCAGAAAGAGTTCGATGAAAATGACTAACTCTTATCAGGGTTTGGCCTGGAGGGATAGAAACAAACTCTTGCAAAGAAAGGACCTTTTTCACTGTGAATCCTTTTGCTGTCCTTTTTGTTTTACAGACAGAATAACAATTATCTCAAATGCAAACAGCAAAAAGATGTGAGCTAATTTATCTGCTGGCATAATACTACTTAAAAAGTACAACAAAAGGCAGCAGCAAATATCCATCCCAGGTATTTGTGTTTTGTTCTTTTTCTACACCCTGCTTATTCATCTGTGTTTACAGTCTGGTTGTGTGGTGGGCAGATTTTGGCCATGTGTGTCTACAGCTCTGCCTGCAGCTCTGCTATCACGGTGTAATTGGTTTGCACCCTCATAAATAAATAAAAGGGAAGTGATTCTCATGTTAGGCAAACAAAACAATCTTGCAGAAGTACTCCCTGTGCAGATGGAATCCACAGAGAAGTGGAGTGTCAACATTTGCCTGTGCTCTCTGCGTGAACAGTGGAGATTTAATTGGCTACACAAACATAGGGTCATCTTGGCCATCTCTCAACTAAACAGCTGTCGATCTGGTGGGAGAAAAAGGTCCTTTTTTGCAAAGAATCAGACTTTCATAAAAAAAAAAAAATTACAGATTTCTGGAGAAAACACTGTTGATATGAATGTGAAGAAATAGAGAAATAGAAAATACAGTACATCCATACACATGAACCCCACAAGAAAAAGTAAAACATCACAAGGGCACACAGTACAATAGCACAAAGGATTAAAGGCCACTTCCAGTTATAGTCAACCAACCAGTCAACACGTCAGTTACATTATGTACAACAGGTACCAGCCAAGAAAGGCATTGCTTTACTGCACTCCACAAACTGCCAATATACAATATACAGTATATATATAAATATATATAAGGAGGGCAGAATATAAAGAGATAGAGTTTAGAGATGTCAATCAATGCCATGTCATGCAACGCAGTCACAGTCCCACCACATGACGTCATCCAAAAGAAAATGACACCATGGGTTCAACTTACAGCTGTGGGAACTTGGCCCCATGACAGGTGAGTGGGGGGATGTGTCTATAGCGGAGAAAGGCCACCTCACACTGTGATTGGCCATGTCAGGTTGCCAGGTTGGTGGAGGTGCAAAAGAAGGAAAGAAACAGTGGGATTGTCTTTTCCTGAAGTCAGAATTCAAAGCACTGTTTCCATACTTGTTCCACACGCTCACTTATTCTGGCTGACAATTCAAATGAGGTTATTACCATTATTACCATAAAACTGAAAAAAGTATTGACATGTAAAACAGGAATAATAGAACAAATAATCTTCAGCACAGTACAAAAAACCTTTTTCTTGTGCCTCAGTGTGGTGGTGAAACATTCTCAGGCTGACAACATTTGCAGGTTAAAAGGTTGAATTGATGTTTTTATATTCACAAAGATAACCCTTAAGGCAGAAATGCACATTTCAGAAACTTGTCCCGTCTACAGTAATTGGATTTGCTTTGCATTGTTTGCCATAAGGGTGGCCGTACAGTACAGTGGGTTTTTTTTTTTTTTTTTTGCATTAAGTTTATCTTTAAGACACAGAACATAATTTCAGAGTAGCAGGGCTCCTGAGACCAACAGAAGAGAATGCTGTCTGATCGGGTTTTTAATTCAGCTTCAAAGCTGAAAAATTGTCAGTATTAGGAAAAAAAAAAAGAGAGAGAGAGAAAAGAGGCCTCTGAAGTTATTTTCATATTGAAGTTCTTACCTTATGAACACACATACCCATAAACACACAAAATCAACTTTCATCAAAGTTTGTAATTGTTATAATGTAGTTGAATTTAGAAAATTAAACAGTTTACTTATTTCAGTCCGTTACTCAAGAACAATACAAGGCAATAAATGTATATATATATATACACATATATAACTGTCACATTTTTTATATATACACCGATCAGCCATAACATTATGACCACTGGCAGGGGAAGTGAATAACAATAACACCA
>NW_018127897.1:1558458-1575008 GCF_001952655.1 Monopterus albus | reverse complement strand
AGGAGGAGGCTGTTGGATTGGTCTAAAAAATTCTCTCTAACATGTCCATGACCACAGTTTTCACTCCTTTTACAAAAGTTTATCACTGAATTGTAGACACATCTGTGCTCTTCCTGACTGTGGAACTGTGGAAGCAAATGGATTCACAGAAGATGCACAGTGAGCTGCAGAGTGACATGAGGGCCAACCAACTGCCACACTGACTTCTACTGTATGTAAACAGTATTAGGCCGGTGGTCATAATGTTATGCCTGATCGGTGTATAATATCCCTTATAATTCTTTAAACCTATAAACTTGGAGCTTTGGTACAGAGCTGGCCTCAGACACCCCACTAGCATTTATTTTTTCCTGAATGTTTTCATAGGATGGTTCTAGGTATTGGTCTGTTGGTTTTCCTTAAGTCAACAACAGAAACAGTGTAATAACAGAAGAAAAACACAGAGATGGTTTTAACTAGACCAGAGATGAAGGAGGACATGAAAAAAACACACACATGCATAGACACAACACAACACAACACAACACACACACACCCCTGGCAAAGTGACAGAATGTTATTATGAGACATGTCTGCACTTGGAGACATTCTGAGTACATCTCAGTGACCGTCCTGTCATTCACTGCTGCTGCAGGATATTTTCCATTTGTCTTATTGATGTGCTAAATCAAAATCACCCCCCACCTCTCTTCTCAGGGTGTCCACTTTGAAAGCCCCTCTTCAATTAGCAGAGCACAGCCCTATTCAGATGCTATCAGGCAAGGGATAAAGGCAGCATGTATCATTTGTATTGCACACCGCCTTCCATTAATGCCATCTTGTGGCTTTTAAAGAGTCAAAGCTAAAATAAACAAATGGTATTACCATGCTTTTATTTATAGAGGAATATAATCCAGGCTTATGTTATTGTAATGAAATGTTGTCTAGCCAATTGGGTGAAGAGAGCATACATCTATATTATTTTATCACTGGCAGCTGCACTTTGTAACAGATGGGCGATGATTCTTTGAATCAAGCCTGACACTGAGAGATTAGTTGTTATTGAGGGATGGTGCTACTTTAAATAAACCACTTTGTGTGTGTTTGTGAAAGCTCAGATTTTTTAAGGCCCACAAACAAGGGAAAATTGAATATTGAAGCTATCTGGAGGTGACAGATACAGTATAATATGAAAACACTAGCAAGATCTGTAGTTTGCTCTACATTTGTTTGCTCTACATGCTGCAGTGACTCAAATCCGATTCTCCTCATGGATATGTGGACAAACTAAATCCTATTTTCTTTCACAATCCGGGCCACTTGCACAAGTGGTCCTAGATCTGATTCACATCCGATCTCTGACCATGTGACCGCTGTCAGAATGATCAGATTGGAATTCACATGAAATTTTCAACATCTCCCTCCTCTGTGTGTGCACATATCACCTGTCGCCATCATTCAGTGTCAGCCCCTCACAGACTGGTAAAATAGACATGGAGTAGAGCAGGAACACGTACAAGGTCAGTGGAGAGACAAGGACATTTTAGTTTTATTTAATGTTTACGGAGAAGCTTCTAATCGAGCCAGACTGAAAGGAATATATCATAACCAAGCAGTTTTTCAGGGAATTGTGCAATTTGACTGTCACACAATAATGCATCAGTAATTATAATACAATAATATGATACAGAGGAATGTGAAATGTGCCACTCTGCATAATGAGTACCTTTACGTCTAGTACTTTAACTATGTTTAGATGCTAATACTTTTGTACTTTTACATCGAGATGTGTTTCCCCCAACTTGAACCCTACCCTTATCTTAACCATAACCACAGAGGGGGGTTGCTACTAGAAATATGATTTTAAAAGGGGAAACATCCTGACGGGGAAACAGAATCTGACACAAGACCAGAGCTGGATGTCACTGACAAGCATGAATGAACCATGAACAGAAAATGATCAGAGCTTCCAAAAAAGATTAGAATTGAACATTGAGGTCTATAATGTGAATGCAGTGTTTGCGACCAAGAATCATTAAAAAGTTTAAAACAGCAGATAAACATGGCCATATTTCAAAATTATTCTGCAAAGAATGAGCTTAATTTCACTAGGTTAAACTTTTAACTCAAAGTGTATTCAAATATCTCTGTTTTTAATAAACTCTGTTGCTATAAGCATGCATAATTTTTAAATTAACATGTTTATATAGTTGAAAACTTCCTCAAGAGCCACACAACACATTTTCAACACACATGATAATTTTATATTGGCATTTTATAAGGCAAAATATTATAAAAAAAATCTGTCTGCATTATATTTATTTAATTATTTGCATGATGAAAGCCTAAGCAGTGAAAGCTCTCAGTGCCACTTTGCTACAAGGTTACAGTTAATTAAAATGAGATATGAGAGCACATAGTTGTTGAAACTCAAGGAACAAAGGTAGAACAAGTGTTTTCATGTTAAAAATGCCCTGTTCAAAATAACAAAGTTAAAACTAAGATATTCCTCTGCTGTGCTTTTGTTATTTGATAAAATTAGCAAACAAACAATGAAAGAATGAAAAAACAGAGTAGGTCTGTTTTAACTGAGAACAGACTGGTGAAGCATCACTTGAGCTAACCAAATGGTGCTTAGTGGGGTTGCTGCTATTCTCCGTCATTATACAAGCCAGTGCAGTTTGTAGTGTAAGTGCTTTTCCATTAAGCATCTTTTTGTTTATTTTTGTGAGCACAAACTTTTCTTTCAAACATCCTGCATTTACTCATCACACTCATCAGTAGTCTTGTAAACAGCTGTTATAATATAAATCTATTCTCTAATATCATCTCTGTAGAAAGGCTGTACTGAAAGTACCTATAGAGTTTGCTAAGCAACTGACAGAATTCTAATGCCAGGCTATTTTAGGAGAAAAACATTTGCTATCTGGATTTATGAATTTGTGGCTTAACAACTTGCATTGATTCTCAATGCCATCCTGAGTATTTGGGTAATTATGTACAGCTGGGTATTGATGATGTCGGCATTTTTCTCTGGGGTATCATATAGGTACAAATTAGATTCCAAACCCCATGGGAAGCAAAAACAATTCAGTGGAGCAAGGTAATATGACAACAATCTCAAGGTCGATTCTTTGAAGACAGGCTGTGGAGTAGTCTGACACTGTCACAGCTAATATGTTATAAAAACACATGTTGACCTGAACAACAGGTACAAATTTCAAGTTGCATCAAGTGGGAACAGAGTCATAGTGATTAGAGGTCTAAGATTTTTTTTTTTCCCCAAGCTCAACACATTTAATACCAAGCAAGGTAATGTGTGCATTTTGTATTAATCTGTCATACTGATAAGCAAATCAAAGAGTTTTTTAGGCAAATGATGGATAATAGGCTTCTGTTAGTCAAAGACATCTGAAGGTGCCTTGGACATTAAGTGTGCTTCATTTCCTTCTTTGCCCACCTTGTCTTAACGCTGACTGGCTCCCTGGAAATTGTACCTTACGCTTAAAAAAAATGGCCTTCTGTTTTAATTGCAGTCAGAGCTGGATGGAAGAAAAATATAAATTCACTAAATACCAGTGAAATGAAAATGGTATTTCAAGTTATTAAGGATTAAATATGAACATAACATTTTAGTTTATTCTTTTAGAATTGCTAATATACAGAATCATTTAATAATTGCCTTAAAGGTCTAAAAGGTCAATTAAAAACAAGTTTTCTAAGTTTGAATTTTTAAGAATTTTACTGATCTGAGGCAATGCACTGTCACATTCACATTTTTCATAGCAACAGGACTGCAAAACCAGTAACTTTAGTTATTAAGTAGCAAATGGACAATTTGATGGCATGCTATGGGTGTTACTGTACCTGGATATGGACAGCAGACGAGTCAGTAAGGTCGGTTGGCATCCTTTGGCCGCTTTAGCTGTACCTTCAGCCTCTTCATGCCTATCTGAAAGCCGTTCATGGCCTGGATAGCGGCTTGAGCACTGGACGGGTTATCAAAACTCACAAAGCCTGAGACAAGAACACAGAACGGAAGAGAGACAGGGGCAGAGAATAATGGAAGCATGGTGGAGAAAAAGGAACAATACATGAATGAAGAAAAACAACAAGAGATGAAAGAGAAACAGGAAGAAGAGAAAGGGAGAGGGAAAGTTTTGAAAGAAAAAAGAGAGGAGAAGAAGACCCTTTTAAACACTCAACAATGACACAACATTTGTTTTCTCTTTTTCAGCAGATTAATTGAAAATCTCTGAATTAAAAAGATTACATAAAATACCACAAAGGCTAATAACACAGATATTAAAAATCAAACGAAGAAGAGCTATTAGAAACCGGGAGTTTAACTTGAACAAAGAACAATAAAACATGAAAAGGTGTTCAAGGATTAGACAAAAACAAAGGGAGTCTCATGCTGTGTATGGATTTTCAGAGCAAAGCAGTGCCAGTAAATGTTACCTGAGTGTTTGAGCCATGTGGGAGTGGCAGGGCTGAGCGTGTGTGAAGTGTATCTTCATGTACACATGTGACTAGGCATGAATCTGAGTAAAGGGCCCGGAGATTTTGACGAGATGCTAGGAATAACGTATGTAGGGCGGAGGTGCCCGCTGCTCTGAGTTATCACCTGGGTGTCAAGGCGGAATGAACCCACAGCTTTCCACACCAGGACTCCTTACTTGCTCTTATCAGACACCTCTGTGATTGACGGCCCGAATTTTCCACCAGCCACCTGATTTGATCACACCGCTATGGGTCCAATTTAATTTGGAGGGAGAGGGCAGGCTTTTGTCAGTGTGGCTGAGATAAGGCTTGTGCTTTTACAAACCCTTTAAACAAACTGAGCAGGGAAGGGCCTGTCACTTGGCAGTGATCCCCCTCCCAATCCTACAAACACACACACACACACACACACAATCCCCGGCTTTAATGAATCTCCATACCTCACATTTACCTCCACATGGCAAAATGTGATAGGATGCTGGGGGTTAAAGTCCAAAGGAAGGAAACAAAGAGTGCACTGAAAACTTTAAGCTGGAACCTATGCATATTCGAAAACCATAGCAGATTCGGAACATGTTTTCAGTTTCAGCTGTTTCCTTGTGACAAAGTAACTGGCTGATGTTTCATTTCTTTGATGTAGCGCTGACTGTGTGGAGCTGTGCAGCTCAATACCCTGAGCACTAGTAGTGTTTGAGGTATGACTCTCACTGCAGCCATCCATATCAGCAGAATGTCGGAATGCAATGTATCGTTATACATTTTTAATAAAAACACACAAAGTTGCAGACGATGGGGGAAAACAAGTGGAGGACCAGGTTGAGCAGCTGCAAATGTTGCAGTATTTAATTTTTATATTGCCCTAAAAAAGTTGCTCTGTCATGATTCTGTGCACTAATGCTGTTTGAAAACCTGTTTCTGCACCACATAGAGGGGTGGCTGTATTCTAGAGATGAGCTCCTGGTTCAGATAGTCTTGTAGGCTGGGAAAATCAATGTACCCTGCTCTGCTAACTACAACTCGACCCCCTTTGAACAAGTTACTCAACCTCCGGTGATTCACTGAAGCTGCTTAGTTGTCAGAGGTTGTCTTGGGAAGCTCTGACACTGAAAACCTTACAGTTTTAATACATTTTTTGTGATGATTATTTGACATTTACAAATGTTGGGTGAAGATTTGCTTGTCCATTTGTAAAAAGATATGGATTTACAGTGCCTGTTAAAGACTGTTTAAAAGTGTAAATTCATTCTTTTTTAGCTATGTGTGTCATTCCATTCTTGAAAGGCCTTTTGAAATTCATTTTCATGATAAATCCAGCTATTTCCTCTTAACAAGGTAGGCTTTGATAAGTCTTAAAATTCGATATTGAGAGAGTGGATTAAGACAAGTATAACCTCCATAGAGTCCCAGGTTAAATTAAACACAAATATATAGATCCTCACCTACGAATGACTGAATACTCAGAGACATGCTGCTTAAGTTGACTGGTGACTAAATTGCCCGTGGGAGTGTGTGGTTATTTGTCTACATGTCAGCCCTGTGATACACTGGCAACCTGTCCAGGGTGTACGCCGCCTCTTGCCCAATCTCATGTTATGTTAAAAAGTAAAAAGTTGCCTCACCTGAGATGACACAGCAGTTTCCATAACCTGTGTCACTTATCACCTTTTTGCAATTACTTCATTCGCAATATTTTATAAATGTCCTGGATCCTTCTTCATCTCACCTGCACACGTGTTTAAAATCACACCCCTTCACACCTGCACACGTGTCTAAAATCACACCCCTTCACATATACTTGTATCCATTTCATTCACATCACTAAACTAAACAGACATCAGTTTGAACTGGCAATGATATGTTCCTTAAGAGTATACTCCAAATGTTACTCCAGAGATACATCTTTTATAAGAATATGCTTTGAGTACTCCTCCAGTGACCTTTTCATCATATTCACATTTTCAGGCGTTTCTGTAAACACTCCATCTCAAAGAGTGATGTCTGATTATCTCCCCTCAAAACCCCAAAATGTAGTTTATCTGTCTTGTAACAAAATCAGGCCATGCACATATAGCTGGTTTTGATAAAACACACACAAATTCACAGTCTGCCAAGGTGATCACTATGCTAAAACTATTTCATTTAAAATGATTGATAATTCTAAATGTTGGACATACTGTGATTACTAAGATATTTTTAATATGGGGCTTCTTAAAATATATAAATTGTTGCACTTGTATTCAGATGTTGAGTTGAAGGTAATATTTCCTGTCTTTTTCAAATGTTTTAATTAGATAATGAAGATAGTGTTGTGCTGTCCAATGGACAGTGGGAAAAATTAAAATCTAGGTTACTCAAATGCTGACATGCCTACTGGGATGCTGATCTTATAGTTATGAATAATTAGCTTGTCTTAGTCATTTTTCATTTTTCTCCTGTTTGAATACACGTGACTGAGCATTAGAACTGTTCTCTTCAACCCACAGTAATGTTGTTAGCTTTAGGTTAGTTTGCCTGCACTTGCTATCCATCACTGCAGTGTTTTGAATATTTGAGTAGATATTTTTTAACACAAGTGAGAGCAAGGCTATTTTTTGTACATTATTTTGACATTGGATAATTAATCAGCCCATCCATCTGTCTGTTTTCTACACTTTTGCAGTTTAGATACACATACACAAAAGTCTACAGTGCCCATAAACCATATCATCAAGGCTAAACTCACATTTTAAAATGAAGGGTTGCACGTTCTTGTAGGCCTAATAACTTATCCCCTTTAATGCACTGCATCTTCTGCCTAATTTGTTAATGTCTTACAAAAGAGCCCTGGGGCGTCTGCTATAAAAAGGAGGGAGACATGAGTGAAAAAACCCACAAAAGAATCATGAGTTAAATTGCTGTTTTTCAGTCAAGATCTTAATTACCAGCCACGGAAAATAAGCCAGTGAGATTTATGAGGTCACCGCCCCTTTGTCCTTCCCCCTTGTTGACAGACAGATAGTGATAGCATGTGGCATATGCTTAGAAGGGAACACACACACAGAGAGACAGAGAGACCATCCTCAGGTGGACAGGACAGAGAGAAGGAGAAAGCCTCATAGACATGCCTTGTTGAAGAGAAACTGAAAGAAAGCCAATGCTGAGAGTCTCTCGCGCTCTCTTCTGCCTGTCTCCTGGGTGCTGCTGTCCAACTGAATCAACAGCAAGGCCCACACCAGTCTATTATTATCTCTTTAAGCCCATGGATTCCACCTGCACTGCCTCCACCCTGATGAACTGGTTTGCTGTGTGGGAGGCAAGAGAAGAGGAAGGGAGGGATTAAGGTGGATGGTGCTGGGTTGCCCAGCTGGAAGACTGAAGGGTCTGGGAAAATGCTTTTCTCATGGATAAAGGAGGCTGGGAATGATAACCAAATGGATACAGACCATGTTAGGATTGTGGAGGGATCTTTGGGTCAGCCGCTGGAGGAGATTCATGGTGGTGGTAGTGTGTGTGTGTTGGGGGGGTGTCTGTGTGATATTAGCTGACTAGGGCACCTGCCTGCTCCCATCCCCTCTCCCTCCTCACCCCTTACTCAGTGGCATTTAATGCTACCTTTAAAAAGTGAATGCCAACTTGACTGGGTTAGACACTAGACATAAAAGCTACAACAAACACTAATTACTGGAAAGCACCAAACACAGTCACCACAGAAGTTTGTTCACCTCAGTTTTTGTCTGTTTTTACCATCTTTTTTGACTCACCGAAACATTTGCTTTGATTGGTCGCTCGGTCCACAAAGACTTTGGCGGAGATGACGTTCCCAAAAGGCAGGAACATTTGCATGAGCTCCGCATCTCCGAACTCCTGGGGCAGGTGATAAATAAACAGGTTGCAACCTTCTGGCCCTGGTGAGGAGAGAAAGACAACAGTAGGGTTACTTAGGAGTATAAACAAGAGATGCCCAGTGAAAGAGAGAGAGAGACTGATCGTAATAACATAGATGAGGAATGCCTCAATGAAGCAATCAAGACAATAATCCAAGCAACACAGGAGCCATGTAAACACCACATTCTGGCTACATTATCTGTTGTGTTATCTGTTGGCATCTCATTTTTAAGCTCTCACACAGGTTGATTGGTCAGCTCTTTTACTGGTTTCCATATGTATCCTCCAAAGAGCCCCATTTCACATAATAGCTGGGCAGATAGGTGGTGATTCATGTGATATTTATAAAATGTTCTGGCAATAACAGCATACATGAAACCCGCCACTGATGAGCAATAATAGGACAAGTAAAAGAGAAAAACAATCAGAGATAACAGGAGGAAGAAAAAATGTAGAGAGGTTGATTAAAAGAAAATAAGATTTTTCTGGTTGTGTTGAGAAACAGTGAGACAGAGAAAGACAGAGCGGAGGAGGTGGAGGAAGCAGGGCATACATTAAGACATAAGCCAAGTTTTTGCCCCAATTACTGTGTGACAGTAAGACCGTCTTCCATTCTCTCTCCATCCCTCCACACTTATCCACCCAGCTGCCACATAATGTGCAGGACAATCTGGATAAAGGAAGGAATGAACTGGAGAGAGACAGCAAGAGAGAGATGGATCCATGGATGCAGAGACAGAGAGAGAGAGAGAGAGATGTGGTGGACTCGAGGACAGCATGCTTGCAGCTGGCTGCCTGGCTAGCATTTTCTCCTGTCTCATTGCTCAGGGTGATAGCATGACGAGATGAGACTGGAACTGGTGAGAAGGCTGATAAGAGGGCTGCAGCGCTGGCTGGCTGTAGTGCCGTTAAGCACAGGCAAGATAGAGGACACACACACACATATACAGTATATACATAGGTTGACAGAGGGGCTGAATCTTAGTTCTGTTTATTTAGGTGTCTTACTCATGCTTTGAAAAATAGTCATTTGTTCACTGTGGGGAAGTTCTAAGATGCAAAGTGCAAAATGCTGGTTGCATTATTTGTACCAGACACAAGGTTGGATGACTTGGCCACATGGCTTTGGATGAGAAGTACATTTGTATGATTCTCATATGCAAAATTTATCTAGCTTTTTTAAAGCAGACCATCACCAAATTTTGCACATCAGTGTACAGCTCTCGGGGAGTACAACTTCAAAAACTGTCAGAGTTGCACTGTGGGTAATGGAGATGCCAGCTGTTGACAGAAAGGAAGAATGATGGGAAAAACATATCTCTGGTTTTGCCGCACTGATTTTGATACTTTTTTGTGTGTTTTTGGTCCTTTATGAAAGTGAATACATATTATGTGTCTCTCAACACTAAAATTTCAAAAATAAGTTTTGAAATTTGAGTGATTAACAATAATAACATATGCAGGCACAGCTAAACATTATCTTTCTGTTTTTAACATTTGATGTCAAGTCAAACAACCACTGATGTATTGATCTGAAGCTATGCTGTCTTCACCTAAATTATTACACTTGCATTACATTTGGTGGTGATGCACTTTGCCCATTACTTTGCATATAAGACTTGTTATTGCCAGCATGGACATATTTGCTATCAGTGGCATGAAACATGAGCATGGTCGTTACCCTTAAATTCTCTCTGTAGGATAAACTATGCTCTTATTAATTTACTGCAGTAATTAAAAGTTGAGGCATTTTTAGTTTTTAGCATTTGACTGCCTTTCATTACTTTGGGCATACAAAGCATTGATATTTGCTGTGCCAGGATGTGCTGCGGTACGGTACCGTTATCTAACACGTTGCTGTGCTGCCTAGCTGAAGTGAAAAGGACACTTATTTTCAAAAAGAACAGTAAAAATTTGTCTAGTTAAAATTATATTTTTTGATTTGGGAAGATTTTCTCTGTTGTTACACACAGAGACATGGACTGATAGGATGTATTATTGAATTTTATAGCTTTAAGTGGGAGGTTGAACCAAAGGTTTGACTGTGCCTGTGAATTCAGGTTTATGAGTCTCTTGTTAAATGGCAGGACTGCAGACTGTGGCAGTGGACTGGGACAGACTGGGAGAGCAGCCAAAACCCAGAGGAGGCCAGAACTCCGACAGGCCATTGGCACAACCAAGAATAGCTGTATGTGTGTTTGCCTTTGTGCATGTACAGTAGATTTGTCTCTGTTTGTGTTAGCATTATCATGACTCCTATAACCCTTGCCACTTATTAAAATGTTCCAAGGTAGCAATGAGAGATGAGATAGTTATAACAATTGTGTTTTATTTTTGTATGTGTCTAAAAGTATGCCTCCATGTAAAACAAATAAGCTGACATATGAGGATAAGTTTGTGTGTGTCTACACTTTATTCATAGTTCTGCACTGTGACCCTGGCATACACTCACACTACTGAAAAATGCAAACATAAACTATATTTTCCTCCAGGCAGTGCTGGAAACACTTAATTTCAGAGTTCCTATATTGAATATTCATGCCACTCTACGCTGTCTCATACAATCATATAGATGAATAATTGAGACTGACGAATGGTGTCGAAAAGAAAGATTTGCCATCACAGTATATCCTAGGCTTTATTACATCTGATGCTGTGGCATAAGAACGAACACTACACTAGCAATGGTAATAAATGATTATGCATGCAGCTAATTAATCTGATGAATATTTATAACCACTTAAACACATTGTAATGGACTGATTAAGCAGTCCAATGCTGTGAGTTTGAATTAGTGCAGTTTTTGAATAATGACAGAGTAACTTTCCATCTCAACGCTAATGTTCTTCTCTTTAAATGGGGAGCCTTTTTCTCACATTTTCCCCAGCCAGCTTTTCCCTCCCTCGCTAATTCAAAGCAGCGCAGCTACATTAGAATGGAACATGGCAATTATCACCTTTTATCTTGGGTGGGCGCGCTTGCTCACTCTTACCTTCTCTCTGTTGCTGGGGAATGATGGTTGGTTGCTGGGGGAACGCTTGGCTGATTGGCGCATAGGCGGCAGGGTAGGCTGCTGTTGCAAAGAAAGAACCAGAGTGGAATTTTTCTCCATTTTCATATTTGACATAACAAAACTCAAATCATTATTCCATTATTAGTTTGTGTCCTCTAGACATTGCATAAATAAATTGCATTATGACTGGGAGCCTGGGCTCATTTGGCTGGTGGATCACTACACAAGGAGCATGGCTAAAGGGGAGTGGAGTGCAGTTCAACTATGCAGAGGCACAAAGAAAGAAAGACTTACACCATGTTAATAAGAGCTGATGTCAGGCGAAAGGAAGTGGTTATGAGAGGTCTGTCATCTCTTATGTAGGAGGCTATGGCAGGTTCAGATCCTCAGCTCTTGGCATACTTTTGGAATCAAGATTTTTGTGGGGGTGTATAAATAAGTCAAGTAAAAATTATTTTGCATTCCTAATATAAAGTAGCCTCATCCAGAAAGAAATTGGCTGGTCGTCTGCTGTCTCTACTTGTCATAGGGGAAGGAAAAGGACACATGGAGGAAGTGGGAGAGTAGAGGAGACAGGAGAAATGGATCACCTGCGTAATGTTGGATGCCAGCATAAGCTTGTGGGAGAGGGTCAGTCACCGTTGGACTCTGTGCTGCAAAGAGACAAAACAAGAGACAGAGAAGGGGTGACAAAGAGGAAAACAAAAGCAAAACAAAGAGAGGATGTTGAAGACAAACACAGACAAAGAAGACAGAGAATATGTTAAAGACCAAGACAGAAATTGGCTTAGGTGTAGAGAGCCATCAGGGGGTGCGATCACACAGAGTGTGGGAGAAATATGGATTGTCATACCACTCAGTTCTTCAAAATGCCTGTTTGCCCCAGATGTTTGCATCAAATATTAACAGCATGCCAAACAAACCACTTTGTAGTTCATTACAGTTGCAGCTGCCTTTGCATAATGCAGAAACAGGGAGTGTGTGTCTGTCAGTTCTTCAGGAATCAGCCCCAGACAACATTAAGAAGCTGAGGATGGGCTGAGACACATCAAATTAACCATAATGGACTGATGGATGAATTGATGGATTCATCCTGATACTGGGGCTGACTGCTCAGAAATCTGCCAAAGACCCTGCTGATTGACCCTCAAGCTTTAAACGCTTCAGTTCAAATCAGAAAAAGACATCATGAGAGTGTGAAGTGAAAAGGACTCTTGTTAACTTTTAACAGTACCATGTGATGTGATTCAGCTGAACTTGCATCGTGGCAATTAGGTGATGTTCTCATTCAGATCAAGTACAACACTAGAATAATCAAACATTCACAGATCACTATCAGTACAAGCATCTAATCGTAACAAGTGTCGGGGTCAGAGCAACTGTCTTATCACAGTAGATGTTACCAATATGTCTCATGTTTCTTTCATGTAAACCTTTATTGGCTCACCTGGGTAAGGATGAATACCATTGGTATAGATGGGCTCAGAGGTGGGCTGCCCGTTGCTTTGAGGCGGGAGGGCACTGAATCCATTGACCCCGATTGGGGTGGCTATGCTGGGCACGGCTGTGGCAGAGATACCTGGGGGTGTGCTGGTGCCTGCAAATAGAGTCATTATGTAAATTGCACAATGCACACACTTGAAAACAGGGGAACAAGAGAAGTCTGTTTTGTACTAAAATGTACATTTCCTCACAAATATTAGGCTAAAGTGTGATAGGAAACTAATAGATCCTCATGGACCTATTAGTTTGATTTGATTAGATTAGATTTGATTTTAATTTGGTACCAACTGGTACCAAATCAGCTAAAGATACAGTTACTGAAGTCAGTAACAATAATCTGTATAGGTAGTACTCATACACTACCACAATGAAAAATAATATTCTTCTAATTACCTCTCCTGCATGTGGTGATATTCCAGGTCTGTCACCTTGTCAGTGTCCTTTTGCACTGATGGATTTTTGTTTTATTTTTCTAATGCAGGTGAAGGACATTTAAGTCATGTAGGATTATGTTTGATAGACATTGGTATATGTAGGCCTGTGGATTACAAATGCCAGGTACAGCATCGAGCCACTTTATTTAATACATTTGCTGTGACCCTGCCTTCAGGTGGCCTGCCTACTTAGTGTCAAGCCATCAAAGCTCCTCATGATGAGGGTCACACTGGGGTCCAGGATTATCTCACACAGATCTTTGCTCTTATATTGTATAAGCCAAGGACTCTGCGTCCAAAGTCATGGGATTGGCTGTGTTCCCAGAAAACACATGCCATCACACAGGCACAGAGGGAGAGAGTGACAGAAATAATGAGAGAGAGGGAGGCGAGAGAGACTGTAATGCGGCTGCCAATGTGCGTCAAAGACTGTTGTACATCTCCCATCATGCCTTACTCAACACAAGGCCTCACGTTCTTTAATTCAACACAATGTCTGCTTCAGCCCAGAAAATGGAGCCTACATCTTAAAAAATGTAACAAGGGCAAATGCAGAAAGGCCTTGAATGAATATATTACTACTGCTTCTATAATTCTTGCTAATGATGAAAATATCCCTGGCTGGCAGTGAGAAATGGAGAAGTCCTGCACGCATGTGTTAGTGTATGTGCTATGCACCTGGTATTATTCACATTATGAGGACTGTAACTGTTTACACACTCACATTGTGGGGACTATGGCTTCCTCGTGGGTTTGTGTAAATCATAGAATTTCAGGACGAATGACTTTGTTTAAGGTTAGGGTTAGGTTAAAATCAGTGTTAATTTTGTTAACAAAAACTATGATGAAAAAAAGGACTCACCGGGTCTTTGGATTTACACAAATTATGCTAGTATATGCAACGCAATTCGTTCATATTTCCTCTGTTAACATAATTCAAACAAGTTAACCCCTAAAGAAAATTATGCTGGTTTTGCACATTATCAGTGTGTGGGACCGATGTACACATTGCAATCAAGTAAATCCAACAAATCTTTTTTTTTCAGTGTATGATGAAAAATATTCATTGGTGACCTATTTTTCAAGATGGAAATGAAACTAAAACTAAATAAAAAGTAACATTTGATAAGGAGAACTATGATGAAATGCTTTATATTTTTTCGTCAACTTATTAAAAAGTAAATAATAATGTGAAAGACAGACGAATGAAGTAATTTAACAACCTCCCGCACCTGTAGAATCACAAACTGAAGCTTCTGATCAGTAAAATTGTTTCCTCCACCGGCTAAATTATCTCTTGTTTAGGAGTTGAATTAGCCGCTTGATGTGTTTCACTACTACGACATTCTGTCACTGGCATTAGCACTTTTTTAGAAGAAACTGGTTTATTAATCATATTAATCTACAATCCAGAGAATTGTGCACAATATTTGCCGGGACACACTAGGAAAATGCAGCAGCACGCCATATGAAACGGTAAGATAATTTAATATAAAACACTGTCGATGTACTGTAGATGTAACGTCAATATTCCTTTCAGTCAGATATCTCTTGTGTTGCTATCAGTCAGTTCCAGGATTAATATGGGCAGTCAACCATCAATCGTTCTTTAAATGTTCACTGCAAAGATCTCACTATTTTAATGTTATCTGACACATTAGCATCACCTCTCAAGCTGAACCCCCTGAAGAGGGAAATGGAAGTTTAAATTCTACAAAGCAGAGGGACACTGTGTGAATAAAACACTGCTTTCCACAAACCTTACGACTGATGGGAACAACATATGTAACCATGGTAATTGTATACAACCATGATGAAGATTAATCCTACAGTATATATTAAAAATGCAGTTAAAACATAATGAAAACTAGACTAAAATGTATTTAGTGTTTATTGACTAACACTAGACTAAAACTAACAAAAATGAAAAGGCTAAAATTTGAATAAAACTAATGTTCATTTTGTCAAAAGACTAAGACTAAAACGAAATCAAATTCAGGTGTCAAAATTAACACCAATTAAAGGCTGGGTGATATGACCAAAAAATGTTATCTATCTTTTTTATTTTTTATCAGTTTTATGGATGATTCATGATTGTAATCACTGTTTTTTTCTGTCTGCATGAACTTAAGATAAATCATGATTCAAAAATAGATTTTTTAATTAAAATTATATGCCACTCCCCAGTAACTAGGGCCATACAGTATGTGCAGCTGTTGTCCTTTTACATTTGTTACACATTGTAAAGAATAACAGTAGGAACAGCTGTGCAGATTGATCAAAAAGCAGCACTTGAAAGGTGTCGCTATGCATTATTTATTACAAATAAAAATAATTTTAAATAAAGTCAACTACCACTGGTGGTCAGTGACTGGAGAAATATATGTGAAACAAGTTTAAGAGCTGCCCACAGATAAAGAGCAAATGTTTTTTTGTGCTGCCACTGCCACATGCTGTTTGAATAAAGGTTTTACAAACTTCACACAGTGTGGTGGTCTGTTCCATAGTGGACCTTGCAAAACTGAACCATTTCCATATTACTGAGGTAACATGACTACATTTCTTTAGTATTATTTTGTGGTCTCTAGGTCCTGTGGCCGCCATTACTCAAGCACGTTTACTAGCAAAGCTCACACCTACTGTACAGTAAGGACTAGAGTTGGGCAAGTAGTGGTTGTTGTTTAATGTAAAGTCCCTGTGAGGAATGAAAACAAACGTGTGTGTGTGTGTGTATGTGTGCACATGCACTGTGGGGAGTGAAACCTGTTAACACACTCAGAGTGTGGGGACTCTGTAAATCATTGGGTGAATCCCAAGTTTCTTGTATGCATCCATTATTTCATCATTTATGCCTTTTCTTTGTGTTTTAACGCTGCCCATGTGAAATGCAAGGAAAAAATGGACAAAAGAATCAAGGAAACATGAGACATTCTTTTCTATGATTCTTCATATGTAGTCTTCAATCATCCAGTGATTTCTAAAAAAGGGGCGTGTAGGTCCATAAATGACCATGAAGGATGGTCTCATGTATCATTGCTCATGGCTACTCCAGGAGCCCCTTCACTCTTTGATTCTGGCTCCTTGGTGTAGATATACAGAGAGGAACAGAAGTATTTGAACACCCTGCAATTTTGCAAGTTCTCCCACTTAGAAATCATGGAGGGGTCTGAAATTCACATTGTAGGTGCATTCCCACTCTGAGAGACAGAATTAAAAAAACATTTCAGGAAATCACATTGTATGATTTTTAAAGA
>NW_018127897.1:1532813-1557558 GCF_001952655.1 Monopterus albus | reverse complement strand
CAGCGACAGCCCCGAAACCTGACAGATCTAGAGGAGATCTGTGTGGAGGAGTGGGCCAAAATCCCTGTTGCAGTGTGTGCAAACCTGGTCAAGAACTACAGGAAACATTTGACCTCTGTAATTGCAAACAAAGGTTTCTGTACCAAATATTAACACTGATTTTCTCAGGTGTTCAAATACTTATGTTCAGCAGTGCAAGACAAATAAATTCTTTAAAAATCATACAATGTGATTGACTGATTTTTTTTTTTTATTCTGTCTCTCAGAGTGGGAATGCACCTACAATGTGAATTTCAGACCCCTCCATGATTTCTAAGTGGGAGAACTTGCAAAATCACAGGGTGTTCAAATACTTCTGTTCCTCACTGTAAGAGTCTTGGAGCATCGTTGAATTAAGGAGCAAGGAAAAAACATGTAATAGACTTGGGATGTATCCACTGAGGTTAGGAAGAGGTTGGTATTGAAATTAAGATTAAAGTTAAGATTAGGTTAGCAAATTAGGGTTAGGGCAGGGATCAGCAATCTATATTACCTGAAGAGCCATTTTTGTCCAGAAAGAATATATATATATACAATTTGAACACTTTACATTGTCATACTACAACCTATTTGCTAAATAGCCTAACAACAGTACAAATACGTCTAAATGAAGATGTATTCATGTTTTACCAGAAGGTGGCTGCTATTTATGATTAGACTATTTGGTACTTTAACTTTACATCCCCATTACAATAATACAGTCTTTTTGTGCACTTATAAGATTATAGAACTACTACAAGAAAGACAGCAGTTGACATTTTTGTTATTTTTATTGGGGAATGCCATTTCCAACAAAACACAAAACCGACTGTGTAATGGAGAAAAAATCTGCTGCTAATGTATGGGTTTACTTAGTACTGTATCTATAAATAACTAAGGTATGCCAGCCTATCCTCTCTGTGTTTGTGCAACTGAAATAAATCAACAAAATGCCATGAAATAAACAAGATACTGTATGTTTGTGAGTAGTACCTGGATGGCCTACATAACTTCGTAGTAAATGGTAACGACATACACTACACTATCCAATCGTCCCACAGTGGTGACAGGGCAGGCTCAAAGCTGTTATACAGTCATTTTTGTCCTACAACTGTAATTATATCACTTTATTATCTTTTCTTTTTTTCAGTTGAGAAAATAACCTTCTAGTTGGATCTAGTCGATCCAAGTAATGCCAATTTAGAAATTTGCTCTGACGTTTTTGGAGATGTGATGACATACTAATGTGCCAGCCTGCTACTGTAGCTCTAGTTAGCAGCCATAGCTGTAGCCACTGAGCCAAGAAGCCACTAGAGAGAGGCTAAAGAGCCACATGTAGCTCAGGAACCACAGGTTGCTGACCTCTAGTTTGGGCTAAGGTAATTAGAGGTTATGGTACAGATTAGGGTAAGGGTTAGAATGAATGTAAGTCAAAGTAATATCACCCCCAAAAAATTAAAACAAATGTTTGTGTGTGCATGTGTATAGACATGTCTTTGCTCTTGTACCCATGCCTGTTAGTGTTTGTGCCTATTAATTCATACCTGAGGATGGAGTCATGGGAGTAGCTACCAGGCCGTTGACATTGAAAGCTGCCATTTGCTGCATTTGTGCGGCAGCGATGGCTGCCATGGGGTTCAGGTAGGACCCTTGTGTCGCTGCCATCAGGGCTGCTTGCTGTTGCATCATCTGCTGTAGGATTAAAAAGCAGTGGGGAGAGAGGCGAATGATGGGAGGGATGGAGGGAAGGACAGAAAAGGAAAGGAGGGTGAAATAGCTGCAAGACCAGAGTATGTTTGCTCTCACATCTCTGTTTGCTTGGCCCATGCCTTGTTCTTGAACAGAGTGGTTTGTGTTGCCCTGCAGCGTTGCATCATGGCCACTGTAACACCACACAGGCCTTGTGCTCATTATACCAACACAGGATAGAGGCTATGTGCCAAGATGAGTTTAGCAAGCCAGGTATTATTTATAGTATATCTATATGTATAGTTACAAGAAAAAGTGATGTCACTGCTTGAAATTTCCTGGTTTTCTGTCCAAATTGTTCATGAAATGTGATCTGATCTGGTTGAACCATCTTTGGCAGTAATAATCTCAAACAAGCGCTTCCTGTAGCTGTGGATTAGACCTGCACAATCTTCAGGAGGAATTTTGGACCATTCTTCCTCACAGAACTGCTTCAGCTTAGCCCTATTCTTAGGATGTCTGGTGTGAATGGCTCTCTTGCGATCATTCTACAGGATCTCTATTGGGCTGAGGTCTGGACTCTGACTGGGCCACTTCAAAAGGCAGATTTTGTGTCTCCAAAGCCATTATGTAGTAGATTTACTTCGATGTTTAGGGTCATTGTCCTGCTGCGTCACCCAGCTTGTTCTACAGTAAGTTTCAGCTTGTGGACAGACACCCTGCTGGAAGATACACTGTTAAACTTGGGAATTAATTTTTCCCTCCACAATGGCAGGCGGTCCAGGTCCAGAGACAGCAAAGCAGCTCCAAATCATGATGCTCCCTCCACCATTCCTCACTGTTGGGTTGATGTTCTCATGTTGGCACGCGGTTCTCTTTTTATGTCATACGTAGTGCTGTGTGTTCTTCCCAGACAATTCTACCTCCATTTCATCTGTTCACAGATCTCAGTCCTCAGGCTTGCTGCAGTGTCATTTTTGGAGAACAATGCCTTGCTCCATGGTGTCCTGCCATGGATACCTTGCCTGTTCAATATTTTGCATATGGCTGACTCATGAACAGAGATGTTAACCAACTCCAATGAATCCTTCATGTCTTCAGCTGTTACTCTAGGGTTCATATTTACCTCACTGAACATTCTGCATTGTGCCTTTGGAGTGATCTTGGCCAGGCAGCCACTTCTATGGAGAGTAGCCACAGTACCAAATCATCTCCATTTATAAACAATATGTCTAACTGTGGACTGATGAATATCTAAAGTCTTTGAGATGACCCTGTAAGCCTTTCCAGCTACATACAAATCAACAACTCATGACGAGGTCTTTTGAGATCACATGGCCCACATCAGCTGATGCTGCTTGTGAACAGCACACCGACCCTGTTTAAGTGTTTTTATATCTCAAGGTAGTTCTAAACAACACCTCAATTCTCATTTCATTGATTGGACTCAAGGTTTGCTAACACCTGACTCCAGTTGACCTGTAATGACATCAGAAGCCCAGTGTTTCCATTACTTTTTTCGCCATCACGTTGTATGTTTAATGCATATGTTCAATAAAGACATGAAAGATCACTATTTTTGTTTTATCAGCATAGAAATATTATGTTTGTTGATATTTGTGACTTGGGTGAAGATCAGATCACATTTCATGACCAATTTATGCAGGAAACCAGGAAATTGCAAACAGTTCCATTACTTTTTATTGCGCATGTGTGTGAGAGAAAAAGAGGTTTGTGGTGGCAAATTTAGTGGAGAGACTGTGTGTGAGTAGACGATTCTCACCTGTCAGGGTGAGTTGTTAGCTACTGTGCGAGTGCAAAATCTCACAGACTTCTAACTCTAGCTGTGACTTTCATGTGTGAATATGAAGTAGGGGTGGGTTGGGCTTGCAAGGAAAGGGGTAGAGGGTGTAGATTCTTGGTAATAACATGCAACACAGTTTGTAAAGGAATATGTGTCAATAGATGAAATCTTAAAGAGGAAAGGTTGGGTTGACAGTTTAAATTCATAGACCAAGTCAAAGAAATGTAAGTAAAACAGTGTGGTGTTGATCATACATGAGAAGCATCTTTGTGGGACAAATGAAGGGGTAAAAAGACACAACATAAAAAGTAGTGCAGCATTTGTAAAGCCTGTGTACTATATTTGCACTCAGACATTTTGTGAATCACATAAGGAGTTTTTCGCTGGGAGTGTGACATGCCTAATGGAAGAGTTAGTGAGTTCAAACCTCAAACCACAACTGTTTTTTTTTTTTTTAAGCTCACCGTCTCCTCCCCCGCCGGGCTGAGACTTACAGCATGAGAGTAGGCGCCATAGGCCCCAAACTGGATGGTCATGGGACTGAAGATGCCGAGCTGGCCCGCCATCTGGTGCATCCTGCGTAGGGTCCTCTCTTTATCGGTATCTGCAAACTTGACCACCAGACTTGATGAGGCACCCTAGAGGGACAGGTATATTTTCAAGGTTAGTAAACATGTAGCTAAACCTCCATACTTTTGTTGGTATAGGTCCAGTTTTCGCATTTTCATTCTGGATGCATCTTCATAAAAATGGTTTGTTTTGCAGTGCGTTGTCATGTTTTTCAATGACTGTCTGGAGATTACCAAAAGCAAATAAATATAACACACCAAACAAATGGAATCTAAATATAATAATTCTAAAAAATCTTTTGGGCTGTCAGGTTTATCAGAGTAGGCAACTAATACAAAGTTTCACAACAACCGCTACTTTCAAGCAGCAGTTTTGCAGATTGTACCTGTCATTTCAGCTGGCCAACCAGCTAATGAGCTGGTGTTTTTTAGCCAAAACTGTCTGTGATCATCTTCAGACTAAATGTATATTATTTCACTGTAAAAACACAACAAGATAACACATTTTGCAATTTCAGTAGTTTGGGAAATGTATATGAATTTCCTAAAGCTAATGACATGCTTTAGCCAAAGTGAAAACACATTATTACTGATGTCACTGACTGACACTGTTTGTATATATGCTTGGCAAGCATATTGCTCTTGTTAATATGCGATGATTTAACTGAAGGTGTGTGATATGAACATACTGAACACAAACAATCTGACCATAACCTACATACAGGCCATTTAGAAACATGGTAACTTACTGGATGTATCAGTGCATCAGCTTTCATTTATTAAACACATAAAACACATAAGTGTCGATTCTTTTCATCACCACAAGTATTCTGCCTTTCAGGCTCCAAATTATTTTGTTTGAAGGTTTAGTTTAATCCTTTAAGGGAAATACGTAAGCTTCAGCTAATTTCTTGGTTTATAATTCCCTCTAGTGGGCGAGCGTCTCCAACGGGAACTAAGTTTATATCCAGTTTTAGCCCGGACGTTTTTAGGGATATACTCAAGACGTAAGACACGCAAGCTTCGGTGCTCCTTGGGTTAGCATAATCAGTAAGTTTCTGGTGCTATGTTTACTCTATGTATCATTATCTTGTGTCGTTTTAATACAGTGTGTAGTTTGAGTGTTTCTTTACATTGACGTTAACACATCCCGTTCTTCTCCGTGTGTATTGGCAACACTACGTTAGCATTCTGTTAGCATTTGTAGCCATCTTGCTTCGGTCTTTTATCCTCTGTTACTACAATGTTAACTTAGTGTGTCGTGACTTCTAACGTCAATTTATGTGTAATGTATTCGGATCACATGTTAAAACGAACATGTCCTTTATTTCTGTTTCAGTTTTACAACAAAGAGGAAAGAAAGTATAAATTAGAGTTCTACAATAGAGCTACAAAGAATTATTCTTCATCGTCTCCGGAGTTTTCCTCTGTGGGCCTCTTGTGTTTAGCTCGCTGCATAAGCTAAGCAGCTGACGTTTAGCTGAGGGCAGAAGAACAAGGGAGAAACAAAGTATGCTATTCATTTCTGCCAGCTCATGTCCAATGTACACAACACTCCAGCCTTCACGACCTAATATCTGTAAGCCAATGGAAGCCAGTGGATTTCAATATATACCTCTCATGACTGCAGTCATTTAGCCGTCAGTGTTAAGTGGAAGAGAATAGTGAGTGATATTTGCTTTTGTAAACTTTCCAACGCCACTGTATACACTTGGAGTGAACTGTGATCTTAACCAGATCCCACAGGAGTTCCAGTCCCCTACTGGTGAAGCTCCAGTGAATACAGTACTGGTAATTAGGTCTGACAAAAGCCTTCGGCATGTGGAGGGCAAAGTATTGACTAATGGCTCTGCCTTATGGCAGATATAGTTCGGCATTGATGTCCCTGCTCCTGAGTTTGCATCCAATTAAATAATTTGAGAGACAGAGACCAGAGTCAGTTCCTCATGTGACATCCAGCAAGGAAGGAGAGAGTGAGGGAGAGTGCATGTATGTGAGTGAGAGACAGAGTGATAGATACAAAGAGAGAGAAAGAGAGAGAGTGGATGTGGAGGCTGCCAGGTAGACAAATCAGCCACAGACATTGTCAAGAGGACTGGGCTTCTATTTAATTACTGGCAGTGCATGCTGGGATTGAGCATGGAGCACCACCAGGACAGAAGGACACAGGCAGTCAGGGGGCAGTCAGGATGTGATTAGTACGATCATAAAAGCAAAGACACAGAGAGAAAAGAACTCCATAATCACAACCTGGATTTGTCTTTCATAAAATGTCTCATCCTGACAGGGTCAGTGCAAATGCAAGCTCTGATTTAGATTTCCATGTTCCTTTGGTGTAAAAATCAAAAACGTTAGGGAACTGCAAGAGACAGACAAAGATGAAGCTGACCAGCGTGACTGATGCTGCATACACATGTATATTTCATGTGTATGACTGTATGAACCTTTGTGTATACAAACCAAAACTGACAAAGTTAGAGTAACCTGCTCCACATGGCAAAGTTTAAGCATGAGTGTTGCTTACAGATTGCACATGACTAAAGCAGAACATTCCAAACAGTAAATCATAAAAATAAACAGACTTGTTCCCCATGAAGCTAAATATTGCACAGTAAGAGTGTGTATTCACCCACAGAACAAACACAATCTCGGTCTTACTGTATTTAAGTCTTACTGTATTTCATGCTGTTTCATAGTAATTTATTAAAGCAAAACAAAAGAAAGTGTGTCCTATTTTTGTAAGTGCTTTATAAAATTTTAAGCAGGGTAAGCTATGTGGTAGTGCCAGTAGGGCGGTTTGCCAGGGTGGTCCCGTGCTTTGGTGTCTGCTGCTTTGCTGCGGCAAACTTTACATAATATATATTTATCCTGCCTATATGTGACATTGGTTTTTTTATTGTATTTTATTTTTTAACAATACCCTAAACTCAGTTTGCAGCAATTCAGCAACAGTTTTTGTCTGATCTGAGTCTATACTGTAATTGTATTAAAAAAGGACAAATACACAAGCTCTTGTTCAGAGTTTTCTACTACACATCCATACAACCATGAGAATGTACTGACTGTGAGAAGGAGGCTGGGGAATGAAGGAAGGCATCAGCATGCACCCCAGGGACAGTTCGTCTCAGATGGGATCCTATCAGAGCCAGCCGGCACCCCACCTCAGGCCAGAAAAGACCCATCTGGTGTTTCTCCCTTGAAGCCATTTCAATTAGTTAAATCAATACTCCGACATTGCAGCATTAACGGCATAGTTTTTCACATTTTAATTTCATTTCATTCCACCTCCTGACCTTTTTCACTTCTTTCTCAACTCTGTGTGCCAGGCAAAGGGACTGGTATGTTGCATTTAATGAGGCTGGCACTGAGCAAACATCTTCCTCCAGTGATGTTGCTCAAGCCTGCACAAGGCAAGAGGGCTTGGCATTTAGATCACATTCGTTTTCTGCTTTGTGTATTCTCGCATTCATTTAGTGCCTTATGAAACGACGTTGTAAGCACCAGGACTGTATAATCTGAGGTTCCCTTTACTCACTGCACTGTGATGAGGTGAGTCTGACCGGGTCTGGCTTTTCCCAGCAGAGTGTTCTGCTGTAGGTGATAGCACGGGAGGAGACCCACTCTGTAATGTCTAGCCTGAAAAGTCTTGGCAGCAGCACTAAAACATTACAACAGTCTCTGCAAGCGCTGAGAGTCATGTCAGAACCTAGCATTTCTGATCGCCATGGCACAAAAGTATCCCCTCTGAAATAAAAAAAAAAAAAAGGAAATAAATTTATTTAGTCCTCATCCCTTAAATAGTGGAATTTCAAATCGTCGTATCTCAAGCAGATGCATTCCGACCAGATCCAAGGCCTGTATGAGCCCCCTCACGGATCAGGAGTTTCTATCCACATAAAGAAAGTGCAGTACTGTATGTAGCCAAGTAATAAAGGAACAGGTGGCAGGAGACAAAAGACACTGGATGCAAAACAGCCATTCCTCACTGGTAGCAGAAAATCACAAGCTGACAAACAAACAGAATAATAATCTCCACCAGCATGACTCCTATACCTGGAGAGAAAATGAATTTGCTGAATTTGATAAGGGCCAACAGGGAGCCATCACTTTTGACAGGTACAACTAAGGAATTTGTCATGGGTTCAAAAACTAATCTAATTTTTTGAACAACACACTTGACTTGTGAAAATCTCCCATATTGGATTTTGTATAGACCACGAAATGTGTTGATGGAAAAATACACACGGGTAATTGAGGGATTAGAACTCAACTACACCAGTGAAATGGCATTATGCCTTTATCCCCGCATTACTGTGATACAGAGACATTGGTGTTAAGTGTCTAAGAACAGGTAGACAGACACTCATCTTCTAGCCTTTACAAAGGCTTACAGCAATAGAATACACAGTAACAAAATACTCGCTGAAGGGTAAACTGTCATTTTGAAAAGAAAGCTAATGATCGCCCACTTATGTGCCAAAAAGCTTTGTTTCTCCTCATTCAACAAACACACATCAGGTATTTTTAAATAAATGAAAACGTCCAGCTTTGTATATACTTACAGACTGTAAAAGTGTTAATTAAGAATCTGTAAGAAATTAATTGAATACACCATAACAAGTTAGTTTAGTAATTGGATGAAACCCCTGTGGGCTTTGGATTCAACTCTCTGAACCTTGCTACACCTCTGCTATCCTCATGGGAGGACCGTGTCTCATTAGCAGAGGATGATGCTGTCTTGGTCTGGCTTCGCTGTCCACCACATACTGCTGCAGCTGCTGAGCACGCTGCATCAGGCCAAAAGACACAGAAGAATAATTATGTCATTCATAATGGTATTTTCACTTGGTGTGTAATACTACATTTTGTCCATAAATAACAGTTTTCACTACAATATGTGTTAAAATACATGCCTTGTCAGCTACAAGCCTGCCGAGGTTGACAATAGTTTCATGTGGCAGGTGTTACATTGACAATGTTCTCTGGCTTGGTCTTATCTCTCATTAATCCTGAAGTATAGCATCACAAACATGCACACTTTTGTTGCTGCCAGTACCAAAAAGCTCCACAGTCCCTGTCAGCCACTCTGTGACACCGAACATGACAGTGTCTGCAATTTGCCTGGTGCTGTCTGCCTGCCCCTGGCTTTGCCATTTGAAGTTTTGCCACCTGTGCCTCTGCAGCCTTACTTTAATTCAGCAGCTGAACCAGTGAGTGTGCCTGTTCTGTGCCCAGTCACCTTTTAAGTTAATTTTGGAAGCACCTGCAATCTGCAATAAACATCATTTAAATCTATGACCCGATCTATCAGTGCATGCCCTTTGGTGGCATCCCATGCCCTTAAGCTTCATTAATGCCTTTCATTTTGGGCCAGCGTATTTTGGTGCAGGTATTATTTATGGCATGCGTGTGTGTGCCAGGTAACACAGCTGCTGGAGAGAGAGAACATTAAGAGGGAGAGAGAGAGAGAGACAACTCTTTGTTCAAGGTTCATCCAGACTTCACAGCTGGCAGCAGGCAGTGAGCAGAGCAGCCCACTCTCTGAATCCTGCCTCCTGTTAGTCTGTTGTTGACGACATGTGGCAGTGATATTATCCAAATTAACTGCATCCCCCATCGGTACCAAAGCCTTAGTCAGATACTAATGGCCACCTTGCCTATTAATCTGAGAGGAAGTTGGATTTGCAGAGAGGAGGATAACAGGTGCAGGGATAGGAGAGAGCTATTGATAGTATAGATTATTAATGAACTTTTGGATGGCTCTTGATCTGCCCCAGGTCTGTTTGGAGCTCCATATGTTGCCTTGGACAGTTCATCTGCACCAGTCCTCAACTGGCTCAGGGACCCAACCTAATGCAACTGTGCCTGGGTTACAGCAAGGAAAACATATACAACTTGTGCAGAAGTAGTTGGCATGAACCAAATTTTGGTTTGTACCAGCAAGCAAAAAACCTGCCTCACAGGAGTCCAATTATGTAAATCTTCTGGATGTAAACATATTCTTTTGATTGAATCAACAAGATATTTTGAGTAGAAGGTAAATTTCTTGATTATAATCACATTTCACTAAGAGGCCTGTCATAATTGCTCATAATCATTGTGCAACATGATTATTGTTTGGCACATGGCCCACTGCTTATTAAATTTTGACCCTTGTAGTTTGCATGCCAAAAAGTTTGGACTCCACTGTGCACAGCAACCACACACAAAGTTAAACCGACTCAGCCACTTATTTTCCTCACTCACCACTTCAATGTAATGCAAAATGAGGCGGCATCAAAAAGATGTGTAAATTACATCTGGCTTCCAGGACGCTATCTGGCTGCCAGGATGTGTGCGTAAATATTTATTGCGAAACATCAGTGAAGTGTGAGAAGGTGCGGATATCTGCCAGAAAGAATGTGTGCTCATGTGTGTGTGTCCAGCTGTGCACTACTTAATACACCCCCTGCACTGGCAGGGGGATGCTTGGTAATTCATCATTTCCTTTACTTAAGGCTTTTTGGTGGTCTTGTTCAAGCCTGACAGAAGCATATCCAATCCATACTTAACTGCAATTTGACAAGAATTACAGGATTTGTGGCCTCAGTCCTCTACCAAACAAATCAACACCAACCAGTGCTGGTTAATGCATCTCATAAGCATATCAAAGTGGATCAACAGAGCATTTCACTGTCCCTTGTTTACTGTACATGTATATTGTGCTTTACTGTAAAGCACTTTGTAATGTAGATTTTGAAAGATTCTCTTTAAATAAATAATAATAAAATTGAAATGCATATCTTCATAGTGTGTAGTGTGGTGCACTCCACTGACTGAGCAGCTTTTGTGCCATTCTCTTGCATGGCATGTGAGGTCTTGTTGTCTCACTATATGTCAACTTGTGTAATGGTCAGTAAGTGTCTGTAGCAGAGCCGTGAGAATCTGTGTTCTGTGTCTGTAAAATGAATGACGTGATTATGCAGTCTGAATTACACTCGGGCTGAGTTAGTATTCACTAGCGTAACATTATTCCACAACATATCAAGATAAATACACCAGTCCTGGGTACATGTTACCTAGACTATGGAAAATAAATGTAGAAAAGCCAAATGTTAATGGGAGGCTGATAAACTAAAACTGTCCTATCATATTATGAAAGCTGAAATATCAGGAAGCAGCAAAAGCAGCTTATTAATCTGACCTCATTTTGGAGATCCCTCCTAACTCTAGGGTGCTTTTAATATTATTGACTCACTTGTTAACCTCTATTCTAGTCACTGTAATGAAGCATCCCTTGATAAGTGTTTTCAAGTGTTTTAAATGTTTAATATTCTTTAACAAAAGTAGTCCCCTGACAGGGGTCACACTGTCAGCGTTAATAATGTGGCTGTGGTGAGCTTCTGTCAAGTCTTTTTTTTTCCCATGTTGGAAGAGGCTTTGACTTGTATGAAGCCCTTTACCCATCCCTGCCAGGTTACAAAACATTTAGCAGTCAGTGCTTGTACCTCAGCTGTTATCTATCACACGCTGGTCAGTGGTTTATTTTATTTATTTATTTAAACATGCAGTTGGTTGTGGAGATAAAGCTTTATTCTCTAGAAAATGTTCATAACAATATCCATTTTCTGTCTTTATCCTCAATTATCAATCTAGTATGTTTTAATTTTATTTTAATTTTGCCGTTACAGTGTGCATGCATTAAATGTCACATTTATGCTGATGGCGCACATTTATATTAATTTCTAACACTATCTGTCTAGCCATTCTCATGGATTGCCTAAACATCATAAAAAGTGTCACACCATTTCTGAACAGTTTTTTTCTTGGCCCACTACCTCATTTAAATTGGCCCACCATAAAGATGACACACTGTCTCCCAGTGTAAAGCCACTATTTTCAAACTAATTTCAGTATTCAGGAGCAGGCTAAGAGAGCTGTTCAAGCTGTTCAAGAGAGGGAGATATTTCCTCCTGGAAAGAGAAATATTGGAATCCTAATCAGAAAATGGTCATCAGTGCCTTAGCTTGTTCTGGTATAGAGCATACTATACAAACATTATTATCCTGTTTTGCACTTTGTTACTGGATGCCATTTTCACAAGGGATTTTCCCTCAACTGTGCCACTTCTATCAGAGCTTGTCCCATATGATCAAAAATTGCATCCAGAGATTTTGTGGCAGCTCAGCATTGGCTTCTTGGCAGTGAATTTAAAATCAATTGAGAGTAAGGACTAAAATGCAGCGCAGTGTCAGTCCAATCAAGGATTCATGAGCAGTATACACTCGTGCCTTTATAATCCTGTGAATAAGGTAGTTTGAATAGCAGATACTGAGTGAAAATGCCAGAGATTCAGAGTTTGTGACTCTGCGCTATTAAAGTGCCAGATTCTGACTGTGGGAATCATTTGTGTGTGATATATACAGCACATACTACACTGCACAGACATAGTATATGGCAGTAAATAGCTATTAGATATATGGATATTATGGTATGTTTTTGGCAGTGTAGCCTATATGTTTTGGTCTCACTGTAAATGTATGAGATTGTTTCCAAACATAAAAAAACAAAGATGCTCTTTACTGAATTTCAAAAACAGAGATGTGTGCATATGGGATAAGAAACTTAAAAGAAAGACATGGTCAATGTTTGTCTTTTAGAAGGGCAGAAAACAGAATCAAAAGTCTATCAATCTTTTTGAAAACTTTCATCCAGTCTAGCTCAAACATATTATAAAGCAGGGACCACAGGCAAGCAGCCAAGTGGCATAGGATGACTTACAAAATGTTCTTTAAAACTGCCCACATCAAGTGTAAAAACTGTTTTACAGCTGCATAAAAATAAAACTGATTCTGAAGATATTTCAGTTGTAAGGACAAGACATGTTGGGAGTTCTTTTGAGTGTGTATTACTTACAGGCATAGTCTGTCCGCCGTGCAAACTGTTGATGGCAGCCTGCGCTTCTGCGTGGCTGGAGAACTTGACAAAGGCACAGCCTGTATAAGCAAACAATAAAAAAGAGAGAGGGAGAGAGAAAAGGGGCACAACGTCAGGTGGCCGTGAATATGGTAGAAAACCATTTTTTACCTTTGTTTTTACGTTATCTGGGTTGTAAATATGTTCTGCTGTTTGTGTGTTGAACACATATCTGAATAAATCAGTCTAATTGTAGTGAAGGCATTAACTGTGTGGAATATCCTGTCTCTTGCCCATTTCTAATTCTACCCCCTCCTCTTCTGTGCATGGAGCCAAGACATTTACTATCCTCACTTGTTTGTGATTATTAATCTGTTTAATATTTACACATTGTGATTTGTGTGCAGTCACTCATAAAAGAGATTATGATGACAAAGGCATAGTATTATAATCTGCCTATCTAACCGAATCTTTGCTCGCAATTTTTTTTCAGATGAGGCAAGGGGGGTTTACTCAAGGGGCATTCAAATCATCTTTAATCTGTTGTGTAGTCAGTGCACAAGAGGGAGAGTCACCATAAAAAGTTGGCTGGAAGACAAGGAAAAGGACGCTGGCAGCAGTGTTTTGTAACCACCTTGCATTAACATTTTGAATAATATTATAAATGATTCAAGTAGATAATAATAATACGCAATATGTTTTGGAAGCTTACATATCCTAACCACATGATTAAATAGTGTATCAGTGTGTAGGCAAGGACAGGCACTAAACTAGGCTAGTGAACTGAATTGCAGCGGAACTGAAATTTTCCAAAAGCCATTAAATTAAACAGGAGCTATTTCTCTAAGCTTTATGGGTGTCATAGACTGCAAGAGGTATTCTGTTATGTCCTATTCATATCCTTGCCTTCAGGTAGCTCATGTGTTAAGTCAAGAGATACCTAATTAACAAACTTGTGGATTAATTCTTCTCCCATTTTAATTAAGCAAGTAGCACGAGTCTCTTAGAACCAGGCAGGCTCTTCCTGAGTTCAGTCCTTGGTTTCTTCAGAACTGCTGATACCTACAGTATTTAAAATGGTTACATGTGTTCATATGATTCATTTAAATTATGAACATAGTTAGGAAGGCTCGATAGATGCTCTATGTCTGGCAGCAACCCATTCACTTCTGCATCTCAGGAGTCAGCTTTGCTTCCCTGACAAACAAATTAATAATTTCCTGATGAAATCAAAAAGATTGAACTGAGGGATATGCAGTATGTGCACAATCAATGGAGGGCAATTTTAACCTTTACCTCAGGCTTTCCATTCACATTCCAGCCACACAATCAATGGTAAGCTGTTGACACTGTTCTGTGTGGAAATGTGGTGAGTAGTAAAGGCCATGTGTTTTCTGGACTGTCAAATACGCTCAAAGCTGTATAGATCTACACAGAGAAACAGATAAGTCAAAGAAAGCTTTGATTCTGTCACAGCACTCTAACACTTTTTTACTTAACTTGAATGCCCCCCCAGGTAGAGGCAGGAAAGGTTTTTATTTGTTCAAATGAAAAGCTTCAGCCTCCTTTGTGCCTTTTGACTGCAACTCTGTCTTTGAAGGAACAAACACATTCAACCTTTGTAGTTGAAATAATAAGGGGCAGTTTCTTCTTGGTTATTTAAGCAAAATTAACTTAGCTGGTAGTGCAGATATTGTGACTCAAATATCAAATATTCCGCCAGAGTCCCAGTGACCTCGGCTGATCTCGCCCAACCAGACAGACACTCAAAAATGCAAGGCTTGCAGTGTAGTAGCCAAGTCATGTCAAATATTCAGTGTCAAATTTCTCCACCAAAAACAGTGCTGTGTCTTTGCTTTTCTAAAAGAAAAAATAAGTTGAAGGACAACATCTACGAAAAACTGGAAGTGCTACAGCCGCGTAAATTATAGTGTGCATTTGAGTTTTTGAATTTGATGGCTCTGAATGAGTTGGGGGGAAAGGAAAACGAGAGATTGTATTGCTTTCAAGTGAGAGGATCTGTGCAGCTTTTTGAATTCCCGGGGTAATAATATATATGCATGAATTCCATCCTGCTGGATGGGTGACATTTATAAGACAACTTAATTATAGACCTAAAAGCCATCTCTCTATTATTCCTGACAATTCGGAGTTCTATTCAACTCTGGCAGCAAGTGTTGCACTTTGAAAGTACTTTGAGGAGGAGCGTCATAGAGAGATGGATGTTAAACTTCTCGGCCTTTTTATTGGGTGAAGAGGGGTGCTGAAAAAGCCTCTGAGTAGCATAAATTTACATCAACAGGGGACCAAACTTCCACCATGGAACAGATAGCACTGTCAATTTCAAGGTCTGTCTCATTCAAATTATAGGAACCTCATCCTGACTGAGGCAGCTGGCAAAATAATTTGCTGTAACATTCTATAATGATTGCATGGGACTGTTACACATTCAGTGATAGGACAAGATACCTATACATGAGAACTTTATCTGGTGGTAGTATTTATAGTTAACCTTACTCTTTTTGCTATTTCATAGCAGTGAACTTGAAGAGAAGGGGCTGATCAAGCCAGTGGTAATAGAGGCAAATGCCAACACAAGAAACATATGACATGTGAAGGGGTTGAGGTGTGGGCTGCAGAATGGTGAGAAGAAGTGAAAGCGCGAATGAGGGAGAAAACTAGCTTGTCTGGCACAACAGCACTGGCCTTATTTCATTTTATGTGCTGTCAATCAGCTTGGGGCAGACGGGAAGAAAAGGGGAGAGACGGTGAATGAGAAAACAAGCCAGGAAGAAAGAAAGATAGTGGGTCGGTGGGGTGACGCAGAGCAATAGATCCAGGATTAACAGTGAGAGGAACAGATCAGGACACAGATAGGTATGTGGTTCAGCATAGCCAGCCTTCCTATATGATATACTGAGAAGGCTTGTGCATTATCAAACCCTTTTCCTTGCCCTCCCACACATCCTTTGCAAATATTCACATACTTCATACAGGAGAATAAATCACAGTCAGCAGAGAGAGGGAAAGGTCGAGGTTCCAAGCAATATCTCCAGCATTATCACTTCAAATGTGGCTGTGAGACAGGGACCAATCAATGGATGATGGGAGGGCCTTTCACATTCTCACAACAATCTTACCTGCATCACATATTTCACAGCCATCTTTAGCGTAACTAAACAACACTTAAGCCATAGATAGGAATGAAAAGCTATTCCTGAATGCAGACAAATCTGCAGCACAGTGAATGACAGCAGCGAAACCCAGAGCCTGACTGCTTTATTTGCGGTAGGACATTATTGTCCAGCAGTGTCTCTGGGGAGGGATGATGGGAATGTGGGAAACAAACATGATTACACCCCTTCGCTTTTCAGATAACAGGAAGAGGAGGAGGATTGGGTGAGCAGAAAAATTAGGTGTTGTATGATGTATTTGTTGAGTATAAGCTCAGGGTGAGAGGAGCTGCCATGATGAAGAGACAACATTAGAAGAAGTTTGGGACGAAAAAACCTGAGCGAGAGCTAGAGTGAGAGTGAAAAAGGGAAGGGGAATAAAGGAAGCAGTGAGAAAAAGAAGGAGGTGTCTGAGCCTGGTGACAATGAGGTATGAAAGAAATGCATGCGAGACACATAAGAGGTGGTGAAACAACAGAATAGCTGTAGGGGGGATGAGTTATTCAGAAGAGCAGAGTGGATTGCAGATGATGTCAGTGAGTGCACAGAACACAAAGCCTTACTCTAAAAATGTAAAGAGCAGAAAGAGAAAGAGAACCGCACACGTACAGTGCAGACAGACAGAGGGATTAAGAGAGATCTACAGAGAATGAAAGAGGGGGAGGTGTGTGGGCTCTGACCCTTACTGGCCCCATCAGGCCCTCGCAGGACGGTGCACTCCTCGATCTGGCCGAAGGTCTCAAACAGCCGCCGGACGTCATCCTCACTCTGCTGCTTGCCGAGCATTCCCACAAACAGCTTCCTGTCTTCTGGATAGGAAGAGAGGAAGGGGGAGGAAAAGAGGGAAGTTGGAAGAGAGGAGAGAAAAGACAAATGCTACAGCTGATGTCACTGTTCTGCTGAGCTGAGGGGAACTTGTGCAACTCAACCTCCCCCCACCCTTTTATCAGCAGTCTGCTGTGTTGAGCACACACTGCTGCTGCTGCTGCTACTGTTGTTGTTATGTGGTGTGCTATCCAACCCTGGTATGAGGGTGAGCTATTTTTCTGTTTCCAGTGAGCTGTTTAGCTGTACCACAGTGTTGTTCAATATAGATGATGTTTTGAACGCTGTGGGTTCCAGGTAAAGGTGGAAAGGAGGCAGGAATATTTTGATCAGGTAGACAAAATGTCAGATCATCTGGATGCTTAAGTCGCTAAGTTGAAAGAGAACATGGGTTAAGAACACAGTATTACATTTTCCCATACCCAAGGCAATAGGACTTACAATCACAAGAAAAAGCAATGGCACTGTTTGCAGTTTCCTGGTTTTCTATATAAATTGGTCATGAAATGCGATCAGATCACAAATGTCAACAAACATAATATTTCTAAGCTGATAAAACACAAACGGTCATGATCTTTCATGTCTTTATTGAACACACACACACACAAGGTGATGGTGGAAAAAGTCATTATCGTGCCCCAAAACAAGGTTTATAGCTAACTTAATATATTTTTTCTTGTATCGGTTTTAATTAGCTATCTTACTTTCCATCATTATAAATATATGACCTTTATTCTTGTGTCAAAAATAGATCAGATCCTCATCATACTGGCCACTTAATGGTGACTGTTTCTGTACAGTACAGTAAGTCACAATAAAACCTGAAATCAGGCACAAATCATGGTAAAATCTGAACTGTTTTATGACTGTCAAACTGACATCTTCTATAAGCTTTCTCTTTAGGAAAAATCATGGGCGAGTGGTCAAAGAGTCAAGTCTTAAAGTCAGAGGGCACTTCCCATTGTACAGTGTAAATGATGGCTAAATCTAGTGTGATTTGAAGCTTTGAGCTGAGATTTAGGACTTTTTCCCCTGAACAATACTCAACTGGAACAACTGGAGTGAAATTTGTAGAACTGCTACTCATTAAGTTTGAAGGGCAGGTCCATCTACACCTACTGTATATCTTGACACTACTGCGTGGCCTTGTTGCTCCCTGGGCTCCAGAAGGGGGCACTCAGGCTCAGATGTATGGGGTCTATACCACTTCATTTTGGCCAGTCAGGATGCTGCATTTTTTCTAATTAATCTTCCCAGTGCCCTGGCATTAGACAGAGCATTTATCTTCTTTACATCTTTTACATTATGCATCCCCTGTTCCACTGAGTTGTGGAATGAAATGGCTACTAGCAAGAACCCATCGCCAGAACTGATGGAAAGTGGCAGGAAGAGGAACAAGAGTTTATTGGAAATGACACTGTTGATCTTCAGTGTGAGTCAGTTGACTGGTAGGGGGTGGGTGAGGAGCGGAGGGCGAGAGCATCACCTGGGCCTTGACAGATGTGATGCCTCCTGTACCTGCCAGGCCCCATTAGACGCAGCTGTTCTAAAATTAAAGCACCACAGTTTCCTTTTTGCAGTGGGGAAATCGGATCTTGTTCTGTTCCTGTAAAGTTCAAATGAGACACATACCTGCTACCCCTTTGGGCACACAAAGGAGCACCTGCATAATCAATAAGGCCATGCTGCCTGGACTGTACTTCTAGTGTTGTAGCTATGGTGTCAATTCATGTTCCTGTAGTCACGCCTCACGCAGCAGGATTTCTAAAACCTGCCAGCTGAGCCTGATACCACTGCTCATTACTGTTTGTTCTCCCATGGAGGTCCAGTGCCAGAGGTGAGCGAGAACCCTGAGGAGATCCCCACAGAGACAGCCACTTATGCTGTCGACTGTGATTTAGCAAAAACTGACCAAACAACAGAAATCTTGCTGGATCTTGGGCATCAGTAGAAGAGTTGCTGTAAAGTCAGCCCTGAACAGTTGTTAGAAAGAAGTAAGCCTGACTCCTGCCCATGGCAGCAAAGGTGAAACATGAAGTGAGGCAACAGCCAGACCAGAGCACACATCACTTTGCCATGATGGTCCCCTCTATCTTTCACATTTTCACTGAGGTGTCACTGCTCCCACTTAAATGGGCAGAGTGCAGTTTTACAGGCCTCCTGCAGTGTGTTAATGTTTTGGGACAAAAGTCTCATCTCTGTCCTGGCCCGAGGAGATCTAATGGCGGCTTTACAAGGCTAATAAAAAAGCCATGAGCGAGGTAATGAACTTTCCAAATGTGCTGGCAAACGCAAAAATAAATTACACCCCAGTGAAAGCATTAAAGGAAGTGTGAGTGTACTTCAGAGCCTTCCTCTGGGAGATACACAGTGAGAAAATGAATTTGACGCTGCTATCTTTTCATTGCCTGACCTGAGAGTGTCTCAGTCGGCCCACTGCATGCCCTGGCCAGAGTATAGATTGCTATTAATTAGTCCACTTTGCACCTGTCTCCAAAGCAGCTCTTATTGGTTTTTTTAAGTTCTCGCTTGTCTCCTATGGCAATTCCTAACTTTTAAATTGGCACTTTATGAATATGAATAAATATCTTATAATACACCATATGCACAAGGATGTGACTTCATGGCTTCAAAGATTTATCCATTAAAAATGCGGAGAAACAAACAAAAAAACCCTCTTCTCTAGTACAGTCATGTATTTGCATTAGGAGGGGTGAGGAAGCGACTGAGGATAGAGAAGTATGACAAAATCACTGAGCCGACTGACCTCTTTGTACTTATCTTGTATTGAAAGAGGCTCATCTTATCCCTCAAACAGAGCTGGGCCACATAGTGGGAGGACGTTTGCGCTTTCTCTGCTCTACTCTGAAGAGACATTTGTAATCTGCACTTTCCAACCTTGCCAGTGCTTTCAAATAATAATGTCTGTGTGCATATGGTAATTAAGGATAATCACCTTTATTTGGCTAAGTATGTTACTCACAAGGAATTTGTTTCCAGTACAGACATCTACAGCACCAACTCAACCAATGGGGGCAATCTGGGGGTTTAGTGTCTTGCCCAAGAACACTTTAACTGCAAACACCAAGATTTGAACCTGCCACTCTCTGGTTCAGAGACAACAGCTTTACCCACTAAACCACAGTCGTCCACCAATAGCATTGTAACTGGACAACTTTGTGCCCATTGTGGGGGTCAAACCCACGACCCTGAGATTAAGCGTGTCATGCTCTACCGACTGAGCTAACCGGGCTTTTTTTTTTTTTTTTTTTTAAGTGGGCTACATCATTTAGATTTGCTTGTACAGTCTTGTATTCTCAAAGACTGTGTATTAACACTACCATTTCTGAACTAAAATCTTAAAAAGTCATAAAAACATATGCTATTTAACAGTGGATCTTGGAATATGAACGTTTATGTGAATGCACACTCACTTCCTTTCTCACACACTTTGTAATACACAGTTTTTTTTCCCCTAGTGCCCCCATGCTTAAGATGAGAGCAGCTGTGTGGAAAATGGTTCCATGTCAGTCTCCAGCCATGTCCAGACTGAGGTGGCATTCAGGCAGCATCGCTTTATGAATGCAAATAAAAAAGGAGATCAAAAAAGTTATCAAAATACTACTGACATCTGACAATTGCTTGTCTCAGGAAGCCTTTTCATTTCAGCACCCGGTATATCAAAAATTAATGGATTTTGCACAGATGCCATATGCTGTCAAGATTGATGCTTCTCTCCCTGGAATACAGTACTACTTGTGTTGTAGGCTGCATTATATGTATATAGATTGTGCTTCTTGTTTCCTCTCTTCTCCTTTTGTCTCTATTGCTCCCTATCTATCTTTTTCTTTCCCCTTTATTGTCATCCCCTACTCTACTCTTTCTCTCCAGGCAAAACATTAGTCGCTGTGACGTCTACTTTTCAAAACTTTCTGCTTTTGTTTGCCAAAAATGGGAATATCCTTTTTAAAGAATGACTTGTTTTTGTTGTGGTAAATATTTCTTTCTTTCTTTTTCACTTATTGCCTACCGGCAGTAGTCAGGGAAGCTTGGTCGTAGTAAGTGTTCAGAAAGCATGGACAGCTGCATCCAACAATAAAAGATGCCTGCTAGGCCGCTGGGTGCATTTCAAATGCAGAGTAATGTTCCAGACAGCACAACAGAGAAGTTGCGCTTCTTATGGACTCATTAGAGAAGGCTGATGCCGGTGCGCTGCTGCCTGGGAGGCCCGCCACCAGACTCACTCACACAATCTAGGTGCACAGACTGGGTGTGCAAAATGTTGAGAACAGCTTCTTAATATTGAGTTAGACTTATTTTTCATCATCTCCTGTGTTTCCCCATTGTGTGGAGCCTACTGGGTTTTGTTTGGAATCAAAAGGTGGCATTTGCTTTCAAAGTAAGATTCTCCAGTAATAAGTGTTTACATTTGCCTAACAAAAAATGATTCCTAGATTTTACACTTAATGGATATACCTGATAATGTTACAGTTATCTAAAATTGTTTAAATCTGAAGTTAATCATTACTTAACACATCCTGATTCATAAGAAATGTAATATCCCGTCACTTAACTCACTTAACTTCATAGAATAGTTCACGCAAGCTTCATTTAGTCACAGTAACTTCGGCTTTGTGCCACCTTTTGCCAATTTTTTGTTTTTTGATAATTATGGTATGAGACCTAACAGACCTAACAAAAATTACCATTATTTTCATCATTATTGTTTTCGGAAAATGTGGGAATGCTGCACAGTGAATGTGGGACAATGATTTGCTGTAGAGGAAAGGAATGAAAAGGATGACTGAAAGGTTTCAAGTGATACATTAGGAATACATGCTTTTAAAATACAGTAGACCAGAGAAAACAACCTAAAGAAGATAAATGGAAACAACTTAAACAAACAAACAAAACACTGTATGATTTAGCATAGAAATACTGTATTTCACACTGTGCAGCCACTGGTCACCATTAAAAAATATGCCTATAACCTTTCCTTAGTGTGGGAACTGACCAGTAGTTTCAGTAGTGTCTCATAATGTTGAGGTTTTATGAATTTTCTTTAACTAAATATAATTTCTGTCGAGCAGTTTCATTCTCAGCAGTGTAGTCTAGTAAGCAGCTCAGAAACCCTACACCTCCTGCCTCAGCTGAGTTACCTAGTCAGCTGGGTTTGATATCATTTGTTACAATGTTATGGATTTACAAATAGTATTAATATCAACTTTCTAAGATAACTTCTTTAGAAGCAACATACGAACTCAGGAATGCAAAAATGAATGAGATAAGACTCACTTGAATTAATATTAATAATAATCAATATTGCTTGATGGAAATTTAAAAACTGTTTATATGGGGTACTGAATAATGTCATGCTTTTGCATCCACTCAACCAATGTCCCTGGTGATGCTGTTTATACAACAGCTTTCTTTTGATATTAAGTTAAATACTGTACATTTTAAAGCTCAAACTTGATGTACAGTATAATTGATTGCCAGTGTATATGTTTAGTTCAAAGTACAGTGTTGAAGTTAGTGTACTGTTGTGAGTTATAAAACAACTGGATGGTATAACAGAAGTAACTAGACCCCATACCAATGAAAATTATGCACAAATCATGGAGCAAACCTTTCTGCTGCTGGTTCATATCTGATGTATGCAAGTGGATTATCCAGTATAGTGAGGTGGCAAATGGAGTAATCGGAGAAGAACAAACATTCAAATTGTCAGTGTATCAGGCACGATGAAAAAACACAGTCTTTGTGTTTGTCACATCCATTTACGCAGGGGGAGTGGGAGGGGAGCTTTAAACCTTCTGGTATGCATGATCAAAAACCAACACAGAACAATCAAGGCAACATGTTAGAAATTGCCTGTTGCAGCTTCTGTCCAAATATTTTACTTTTTTTCTGTATCTTCTCTAATAGCTTGGCTCAGTTATGGAACTCAGCCAAAAAGTTAATTAAATCAATACTTTAAAGTCTTAAATTAATACTTGACAATGGCCAGTGTTGGAAATTTTTTTTTGTCCTTGTGTCTGGCTCTGTGTGTCTCTGTGTATTTCTCAGCACACACATATCAACCGCTGCCAGGGTTCTTCTTGACTTTTCAGAGTTTTGCACGATTGTGTCCAGGGGCACAGAGGGATCTTTTGGCTTCATTTGCATGTAAAGTGAAGCTTGCTACTCTGTGGGCGTGAGGTGCCTCCAGACAGTCCCTCCCTTGTGGCCTGCCAGACTGAGACAGCCAGCAGCCCTCACTCTTCCCTACCTGCTGGGGTGGGGCATGACAGCACAATGCGCAACATCTCAAGGTCCTGTCAATCTCTGCGTTGCCCGGCTGTGGTCAGCCTTCTGAAGAGCAGCAGGTTGGCAAGGACAAACATGACCCATTCGATCCCCTCAGCCAGACAAAAGCCAAGACAAGATATTAAAAAGGCTCACACAGGACCACTGAGCATCAAATGCAGGGAGTGCAGTGCTCCTGGCACTGTATAAGTATCCAATAAAACAAAAGTATGAACAGCTAATAAACAAGTAGGGTAAGAAGACTGTGTAGACAAATGCACTGTGAGTGGCACATTGTGAAAAAGTCATTGTTGATGGAGGTTTCTGGGCATTTCGGGAGAGTGGTGAAACCATCTTATCAGAGTTAATAAAAGGAGAGGGTGTTGCTGGCTGACCCATCATCTCTCTTCTCATCAGTGTGGTCTCTAGTCTCACAGCAGAGGCTAGTGGAGAGGGACCTGGCTCCAAGATTGTGTTTAGATAATGGCCATCTCCAATCATAGATAATCTGGCCCCATCTTTTCTTCACAGACACAGCGGCAGACAAGGTCAGGGGGAAAAAGATTCCTGGCGAGGCGAGGAGGAGATAGGGATGGGGCGGCTCTGAGATGATTTACTGCTGAGATTCACTCAGCTGCCTCCATCACCCTCCGTTAACTCTCTCATCCTGTCGTCTCTTCCCCACTCGCTCTTTTTGTCTTCCATCTCTCACTCTGCATTCCTCTATGGGCCTTGTATGGAATCCCTACCTCTCTCTCTATCACTTGCTTCATCTCCTTTGTACCGCAGCACCAGTGAAACAGAAAGAGCAAGAAGGAAAGAAATCTGTATAGAAAGAAAGCAATATAGAGAGTGCACGGTATATATACTTTTCCTACTTTCTGGCTCTTTTGAGTTGAAGCAAATTGCTTGGGTTGTAGATACACCATCTTAGTGTGTCTGTTCCTGCACTGGCCATTGTGTGATTGAGCAAAGGACCGATGCCTTGTGTCTCAATATCTCTGAGCTGAAATCATGCTTAGAAAGAACTGGCAAAGAAAAGGTGATATTATAAACATCAGATAAATGTAGACGTTGTGGGGGAGACATCAGCTGACTCAGGGAACAGAAATAGATTTGAAGGCTGCAAAGCTCCCCTCCTATGCTCCATTCATTCTTGATAATCCAAGGGAAAAATAAAATAAGACATGAGTCATTGTAATAGACAGCCAGAGAATCAACTCTGTGATCCACAATGGCAGCCACAAAGCAGGATTGTAAGGCGCCAGGCTTCCTGAGTAATTTTCTGGGCTCTGGTTTTACTTCTCCTCCTGACACTCCCATATCCCCAGAGAGACGATGCCTCTCAGGGACACTGTGAACAATAGAGGGGCTACTGGAGTCTACAAATGGAGTAATGGGTCCTAATGCCTGCACAGACACGTAATCGAGACCCCTGCACAAGTTCCCATGACAGATAATTGCTGATGTCTTGGTAGTGATAA
>NW_018127897.1:1522466-1532776 GCF_001952655.1 Monopterus albus | reverse complement strand
GGGTTTGACAATCTAGAGGCCCCACTGGGATTGGTGTACCTGACAGGTCCTGAACCTTCCACAGATGAATCTCTTGCTATTTTCTCTCTTTTAGTCAGCCCTAGCTGGGCTGTCTATTTTCCTTTAACCACAGGCCTTCATAGTAAATCTCATTTCATTGTCAGCCATGACTGTGGTTTACTTCCCTGGTCTGTCTGCTCACTTCCTGTTGCCATTAACGCTCAATATCTCTGTTGGGGCCTGTCTGCTTGGTCTTATTTCATTCTGTGTTGTGTCCTATCCTGTCCTCCCACACAGAAAGTTTGTCTGACAGACTAGCAGGGGCTGTGCCACTCTAAGAGCCTTCTGTATTTCATTCACACTGCCTGTTCATCTCCCTTCTCTTTCTGCTGAAAGGGGGTAGTAATTGATATTGGGACCCATCCATCCTCCCCTCTTAAACCCAGAGATCCAATTTATCTTGGTGAGAATGCCGACTGGCTTGCACCCAGGCCTTGTCGGTCAGACTTTGCCTGTTTTTAGTTGGCTGTTAATTAAAGTGCCACCATGAAAAAAAATCTACATGGGGGTGTGTGCGGCAATACAAATGGGCCATCTAATTCACACTTGACCACATAAATCAACGAAGTGGCTCAGTCTAATCTGACCTAGGCAGTCTAAATCACCACTCTGGAATGCAAGCACAGGGCATACACAGACTGGTCCAATTAAATCCATTTCCAACCATGTAAATCTTTAACTAGCTTAATCTGCATTAACCTCTGCGGTGTTAGTCACAAATGGCTTCAGAATGATATAGTCAATCACTGTGTCAGTCAGACTAAAGATGGAGGGTGAAGGCCATTCAAAAGAATCAGAACAATGTCAAAGCAGAATTGTATATTTTAATCCTATGATCCATCCTTTAAACAGACAGGTTTACCGTTTAAAATGTTTCTTTAATACAAGTGATCTAATTGAAATTGCAGATTTGCACACATTGATGCATATAGTCAGTCGAGTACAAATGAAGTCACATCACACTGAGTCATACTCAGTTTGGCTCAGATAACTTTTAGATGGTTCAATAATACTGTATATTATATAATCCTAGTGTAATTAGGTGGCAGTATCTTTAACGAAGCAGACAGAGGCAGATGCTGTAGATAGATGAGAAGGAAGGGAGGTTCTGTAGGTACATATCTGTGTTTTAGAATAGTGAAGCAGATAGTCTGTATAACAGTTATTTTTGGCAGAAAACAGTTCCAATCTCCTTAAAAGTACTAGAGCCACTAGTGACTCTAATGAGACTCAAAACAAATTCACACCAAAAACCACTCCTTAGCACTCTTTGACCCTCCCGTCCTCTTTTCTAAAGCATTGACATGAACTTTGGATGCCTGGAACAAAAGGCAGCTTCCAGTAGAACTCTGGTTGGTACTAATGTCACACAGAGTAGTTTACATCACACACCCAGTAGCTCAGGTTACTCCAAAATTAAGATCATATTAATTCAATGCTAGGTCACTAATTTCACACTTTCATAGGGGGGCAGGGCAGCTAAGCGACGTCCTTTCCCATTATCACTTGATATAGCCTGTCAGACAAATGTGCAAAATTTTAGTTAATGCACCTATATGTTTCTCTTTGATAAACTTAATATACTGTATACTGTCTCCTCCATTTATGCACTAAGTAATTAATACATTCAGTCAAACTGAGTCAAATTAAGTCAAATCTATTTACAGATTTACATGGTGGGGTATTGCTTTCCCTAATGCTGGTCCCCACCATATAAATCATTGCATTTTTTATGGTGACTGCTTGGTGTAAGGATATGGTGAGGTTAGGTTTAGGTTATGGCAGTGGTTCCCAACATTTTTTGCTGGACCCAACTTTCTGTGGGTAAGAATGTTTTTGAGTCTCAAACCATGCACTTGCCATGCCACTTATATTTAACCATTGCGTGTTTTCTGTTCTAGTGTATTTGTGGTTTTGCATTGTGTGTGTTTTCTCAAGGGGGGGCACCAGAGATCACAAGAAGGTTAAATACCTCCTCGTCCTTCGCTGTCAGCTGGCTTCACCTGGATGGGCCGGTTCATCTGAAGAAAGAAGTAGAAGAGAGATAAAAAAAAAGAGAGAGAGAAGGAAGAGAAGGAAAATCCCAGATTAGCACAAAACAATAGGAGCAAGAGCTACAGTATAGTATGTGAAGTGGGAAAAGAAAAAATGAAATGTGGCAGTGTTCCTGCTGGTAATGTCCTGAGTTTGTCCTGCTTTGTGAGCTAAACACAAAAACCAAATGGTGACAATGCCATAAAAGAGATAAATCTGCAATGCTCCATGCCGGCATGTTTAATTAATCCAGGGCATTGTCTCTAGAGATGCTTGAATTCCCCTCACAGTTCAGCAGAATGAGCACTTTTCAATGACGGCGCCACACTGGGTGTCAGATGGTTCTTGGAGATTAATGCCATTACATCAGCCACTCCTTGCCCCACAGGAAAAGGTCTTTTCTGGCTGACCCTTGGTCTTTGTGTCCCCTCCTGGCTCAAGACTCCTGGTCACCAGTTATAACCTGCTCATCCCTGACCATCAGCAATCCCTTTTTCTCTTCCTCTATTCCTTCCTCCACTCTTCTCTCTTGACCTAGAGGCCCTTTGGAAACTTACAACAAATATGCCACTGGTCTGTTCAGCCAACCCTAGCCTGCCCCAGCCTCCTCCTCCTGGAAGCTATTGAGCCAAACAGCGTAGCTGTGAAACCGCTACTGAAAGGTTAACAGTCGGGAATCGATAAACAACCTTTGAAGATCCATTTCATAGTGAGGTGAAAGCAAAACGTCGCCAAGCTAACATAAAAAAAAAAACCTTTAAAAACTGCCTGCCGTGAATAAAAACTCTCCTGTTTCCCTTTGCTCCCCTGACTATGGTTTCATTTTTTCTCACTCCCTGGAGTTTGAATATGAAAACAGAAAAACACTAAATCTTGTGCCTTCTCTGAAACAGGAATAATATCCATGCTTTTCTCTGTGTAAAGGGTGTGTGCTCGGGGGCCTTGCTCGAAGACCCTTGCCTATTGAGGCTACCCACACATGCCATATTTGGCATTGTGTTTTATATTTGGCATCATGTTCTCCTGGCTTCAGTGGGCAGTTGGCCTATCTTTCTAACTAGGCCATTCGGACAGGTCCAACGTGTGAGTGCCAGTGAATGGCACAAAATACTGCCCACCCAGATCAGTCAGCGAGGACAGCACAGTCAGGGGTGTTGGGCCCTTAGGCAATGCAACACTTGACAGCAGTTGACATGAGCCCAGAAGACCACAACCAAATATAGATCTACGACTGGTATACATGTATAGACAAGCGTATACATGGCGACACCCTGGGGATGTAATATATTCTCCTAGCAGTATGCTGTGACACTGGAACAAAGCTTAGAGAGAGGATGGATGCATCACAGAGATAAGCACGTGAAGCCATACACACACAGGCAAAGGCACAGTAGCACTCATACAAATGGACCTGCACACTCATGCTAAATGATCGCCACACAGATATAACATAAATGCTAACTTTTTATATTTAAAAAATGAAGAGTAAAAGTAAATATGCATCAGTTATTGTTATTTTTCCCAAGGTGGATAATGTTGATAATGTTTGGCTTTGCAGACACTAACAAAAACACCTTCAAATCACATTGTTCACAGACCTTTCCCATTGTAATGTTTCAGGGAATGTTATGTAGTTAGAATAACCAGGGTCATATATTCAGTTTCTGCAGCTGTCAGAGTCTGTTGAGTTGTGAAGGCCTTCTGACTCACTGCTAGTGACTGTAAAACATCATTCACATGCCAGCAGAACTATCTTATTGTACATGTCCTATAACAATTATCAGATTACACTAAAAGGGAAGTAGAAGTGACTAATGCTTCATTTAAGCCTAAACAATGCAGAAAGAAAATTAAGGCAATTTCCTTATGTTCTCAAAGGGGACTGTGAGTCCAAATGTTTCAGCTGACACTCTGGGAGGATGAAGTGAATATACCGTTTTCTTGGTTTTTACATGTCTGTATGGCCTTAAACAGCCAGACTGGAACTATTTCTGTTCTATTCTATTTTATTCAGGCTGGATAACAGCCATCGGTATTTCACTGAATATGTTTACATGTGTCTTAGGTAAAGTTCAGGAAGGGTGAAACAGTATGTGAGTGTGCAGTGGAGAGAATTCAGGTCAGTTGGAGCATTGTAAGCAGTAAGTTTATGTGTGCTCTGTGTGGTGTGTGTGTGTTGATGGCAGCTCGGTTTGGGGGCAGAATTTGTCTCACATAAGAGGTTTAAGGTAGCCTGAAGCCCCAAGATCCCTGTCCAGTGATCAGTCAGCTTCCAGGTCTTAAATGGCAGCGATTGGTCAGGAGGCTTCATTAGTAGCCCCTGAGCCACTGCAGCAACAAGAGTCATTAGACAATCCAGAAGTACACTTGGGGTTGCTAGGGAACCAAGCGGAGGTGGCCGGCAGGCAGGCCAGGCAAGCTGGCCGTTGGTCTGCGGGCTCTTAGCCAGCCAATTGGCACTCGATTCTTTCTTCTTGTTTCTTTACTTGGTCCAAGGAGGTCACAGTGTGAGGGGAGGAAAAAAAGATTTCTCAACTCCTACCTTCCAGCATGTCCCACTTTCATGTCCCTTTTTAGTGACTGTGACAATGAGTTTTCAGACTCAGTCTGCTGCCACTTCTGCTCCAGCTTCCTGCCAAATTATGGAGTTCAGCATGATGCCAAACTATAGAGTTGTGGTGAGTAGCGCTCACATACATATGGCAATAGATAGCATGCCTGCTTCTGCAGAATACTTTGTAGTGTTCTCTACATTTAGTTTCTTGTGCAAACTGAGGCAATATTTTTAGCACATAAACTGACTGCACAGAAATCTTGAAGCTGACTTTACTTTGATCCTCTCTCTCTTTCTCTCAGACACACTCACACGTACACACACATAGACATGGACAGAGGCACAAAAAGTCTTGGGGCTCAATAACAGCAGGTGGCTTAGGTGACATTTTAATCCCTTATTACTGAGTGCAGGATTAGCCAACAGATCAAGGCAGAGTTAATTATATGAATTCATCAGAGGCTGGGCGAAGAGGCAGCCTGCTTTCCCCTCTGGGGCAGGACCCATCTCCACCCCATCACCCACCCTTTGCTCACACACATACATACACACACAGTGACAAAGAGGACAAGTGACATTCTGTCTGTCTCAGAAGCTAGCTACTTTCTTATTAGCATTGCAGCAGCAGAAAGCTAAGATAACACATACAGTGAAGCCTCTAGAGATGCTGTAAGACAAATGACATCTGCTACTTTCCCGCTGGGCCCCGGAAAATGAACTGCACAGACAGTGGAGAAGACGACTACAGGCTTTTCCATCCTGCAGATGTGTGGCTGCTGAGGCTGATAGGACTTCAACACCTCCCTCGTCTTGCTTTATCTTTGTCTCTCCCTGCCCCTTTGGCCTCCAAAACCAATATGCTTCCCACCACAGCCTCTTAATGGGTTGATCAATGCTGACAAATAGGCAGCTCATGCTGTCTTGCCTGGGAACTCACAGCTCTGTGCCCATGTGTTGCTGCACTTAGAAAGGCCATCTCTCTTTCTCCTCATCTCTCTTCTTTTTTGTCTTTTCTTTCACTCACTTTTTTCCTCTCCACAGTTTCCCCTCCTTCATGCTCTATTTCCTTTATGTCTGTACATTCATTTTTTCTTCCTTCTAATCTCCAGGGGCAAATCTATATTTTTCATTCTATTATGATGAATACAAGCCAGATGAGGTCACACAGGGGTGGAGAACCAACAGTGTGGAAGAGAGGAACTTGCTTACAATTTCTACTAAAGGCTTGTAAGTTTCAGAGCATACGCCCCTGTGTGTTTGTGCAAACGGATGTCTTTTTCTGGTGGAGAGAAAGAGAGACAAGGACATCACTGATCTTTGACCATGTTTGACCATGCTATGTGAATACCACTGCTCACAATGCAGACCCCCTAAATACAGAAAAATGCTAAGAACCATGACATGAGTGTGAGTGCTTATGGTTTTTCTCCACTGTTGAGCCACTTTGACTGCAACACTTACACTTCTTCTATCTTTCTCTCTCTCTCTCTCTCTCTCTCTCTCTCTCTCTCTCTCTTTTGAATTGGACAAAAACATCCTGAACTGTAAATTAAAACATTTACTCTCTCTACCAGAAGGTAGACAGTTAAAAATACTAAAGTGCCTACACTGTACAAGTCTGAGAGGTATGTATGTGATTAACCATCCAGCTACAGTCCTATTAGTTTGTAGCTCTCATTTTAAGGACATACTTATCAACTATGACAACCTAACATACAGTATACCTTATGCTGTAATAATCGGTGCATCAGACAGACCGAATAACCAGAGACTTACATCTGATGTCTTGTGAGTAGTGGGCACTGAGCTAAACCCACAAAAGAATCTGCTGGTGCTGCTGGTGCAATAAATGTCAAGTCACCTAGAAAAACACAATGAGCTAAATGCATACAATATAAAATGAAAGATGTTTTCAAATGATGGTTTAACAAAGTTCTTCTGAGCTTTCCACCTTGGGCTCCATGTTAACTACACATTTACAACAATCAGCGTAAGTGTTGCATCATGCAACCAGACACACCTGCTGTTTTTGTTCTGTTTAGTGAGCATCCATGGTTGACAGTCACGATGGGGTAAACTGTGATCAGAGGGTGTGGTGATGAAGAAATACCTTCCTAGACAGTCACCTTACTTATCTCAAAACCTTTAAACTTTAACCTCTGCCAATCACAATGGCGCATAATTAATATAGCTCACGAAATGAAGGGAAGAGTCTAGACTACTTTGTCCAAAATATTCTTATCCAGTATAGATGCGGTGGCCAAAGTACTCTACAGATATAGAGTTTGTGTCCACAAATAGGATGCCAAAGGAACATTCATAAGATGAATTTAAGTTTGTAGGCATATAGAATATACAGTCACCAGCTTTGTCCATCTGTAATTGTGCATGGTTTGTGGTTGGTTTTACAGGATAACCAACCATATATGTGTTATAACTTTGTAATACAATAAAATTAGTACAATAAAAGCAACTGGTCGCATTTAGTTTGTTCTACAGTACTTTGGATGTTAATAAAGTGAGACATATTTAGTTTTGGTTGCATCTAAATGCAGCAAAACTGTGATTGAGCATTACTTTGTTTGACCCATGAATAAACAGGCAACTCCGCCAAACAATCCTGGTAACATGCAAAGCTCTCACTGCCCTCTCTGCAGACCGTTAGCACCACAGGGTGCGTAGGAAAGCCGTTTCCATCTTCAAGGACCCCACCCACCCACCGACCGGACTGTTTATACCCCTAGCCTCCGGTCGGAGGCTCAGGAGTGTGAAATGCAGGTCCTCTAGACTGAAAAACTCTTTCTTTCCCTCTGCCATCAGACTCCTAAACAGCTGACTCAGGATCTACCTCATGTATAATTGCACACTCACTGCTGAGTATTTGCACTCCACAGCTCCCATGTAGCATATATTCTCTCTGCATTATATTGTGTTCTTGTTGTATTTTTATTGTTCTTCTTTCACTTTCTGCTTTAAAGTGTTTTAGATTTGTGTTACTGCCTATTTAGATTTGTTATTGCTCATCTACTTTATATTTCACTTGTATTGTGTGGCATTCATGTGGACGGCAAAGTAAGAATTTCATTGTACAGTGAAACACGTTTCATAACTGTGCATATGACAAATAAACACTTTGACCTTTTTTTCCCTAAAATAAGTAAACAGGTCACAAATGAAGGCAATGCTACATGCAGCTGTTTGAGAACAATGTGGATATGGAACAGGGATTAGTGGCACTGTGGTCATAATAGATAGATTACTATATAGTGTAAACAGTGAACTGTTAAGTCTTTAAGATTTTTCATGATAGCTAAGTGAACTGGATAAATGCATCCCAAAGCTCTGTCAGTGAAATGTTTCAAACAAATAACTAGCGTAAATAAAGAAGAGGAAAAAACAACAGTAGTACTGGTTAATGATTTTCTCATTGCTGTTTATTCATCTCAGTTCCTTTCACTTCATCCCACACCCTAGGTACTGTTTAGTTTTCAAGTCATCAGGTTCCATTCTCCTGATAAGCGATTCACTGTTTGATGCCTCTCATCATTCTGTGGTTTCACCGTTAGTGAGATCATTGGAGCTGGTAATGCCATTTTCAGCCTTTAAGCTCAATTAAAGATGTTAACTGTGACAGATCTTTCTTAAGGAGCCGAAAGGGAGCCAGTGACACTAGATGAAAAAGGGGAATCTTATTTCAAAGCAGATTTACTATAAGCATAGGTCCTGACTCCTGCCCATTACAAAGCCACAGTACAGTAAGTGCCCTGACCTCTGCTGTTATTATCAGTGCCTTTAGTTTAGGCAATTAAGAGCATTTTTGTCGAATTCAGTGGTTGTTTTGTCAATACTCACTTATATATTATTGGTAATGTTTAACCTTTTATTTATTTGTTTTAGGTAAAGATATGCACACACACACACACACACACACACACATATATACTTGAAATATAAAAAAATGCAATTTTGAATTCAAATTATCTTACTGTAGAGCTATCTCACCAGCGATCAAGTGCTGCTATCTTGCACAGCCTGTACTGTAACCAGCCTAAATTACTGCCTCCATCACCCATCGCTCACACGTCAGGACATCCTGCCCCTTATTTCTACATGGAAGAGAAACAGGGCGAGCGCAGCGGGAATGAGTCTTTCTCTCAAATTGGTGTGCGAGTTCATATCAGCCTCCCTGCGACTCAGGAGAGGTTGGGCTTGCTGTGTGTGTTGCAGCAGCTGGGTTAGAGCTGGAGTGATCACACACTGCCTGTCTCCCACAAAAACACATGAAGGAGGGCTGTGTCTGCCTAACGGTGAGGAAGAGGGAGAAGGCGCAGTGACAGCTCAGTAGAGGGTGGCTGGCAGCGAAATGCAGCCTATTTTTAGCTCTGAGCCTGAGCTCCTATTTAAAACCTAGGTACTGGGGGTCATTTGGGGAGGGGTGCGAGTGGGGGTAGGGGGCAGCAACAAAAAAAAGTGTTGCTTGTATCTCACTAACCTAGCATCCCCTTGTGTAAAGCTGGAGCATCGTAAGGGAACATCTCTGTGTTGTACCGTGTCTCTGTAATTTCTGTCCCATTCTCCATAATTATGTGGTGATTGATTCCTCCCCGACCAGGGTTTAGCTTTTAATTTATCTCTATGAATCTGGTATTGACCCTTTGGTCCTCTCAGAGGCCCAGCTGAACATCTGATCCGATCTATACATCCCCAATCTTCTAAGCCTGGTCCAACCCAAATTGGGGACTGTAGGACATGCAGCCTGCATTCATAATAGCTGTATTCCTCCTTCCTATTTTAAGTTTAACTCTACTGGTGGGATAGGGGATGACAGAGACAAAAAGCGAAAGAGAAATCGAGCCATCATGTTATCCTCTGCTCCATAAAGTCTCTGTTCTTCCTCCAACTGTAGATGGATTGCTGTGTAACTCACTGCAACCAATGGCCACTGTACTATATTACATTTATTGCCCCCCACCCCCACCCATTTTTTCCCTCCATATTTCCCTCCCTCTTCTTCAAGTGGATATGGGGAGGATGGAAAGAAGGACAGGGGGAATCAGGGTAGAGGTGCATCGGAAGGAAGGAGAGGGTGACGATTCGACATAGTGAGACAAGACTAACAAATTAGTCAAAGTGACAGGGAATTTTATGAGGTCTGCTCTTGTGAGGCGACTGCTGCTCTCTCTTCTTTCTCCTTCTGTCATACTCTCTCTTTCTCTGGGCCACAGGGACACCATGCAAGGGCCATGTGCATGTGTGCGCAGTACATATTTGTGCATTTGAAAAGGAGAGAGGTGAAGGAAGTGGTGGAATAAGGAAGGAGATAGGAGGAGCAACAAGTGTATGGTAGAAAAAGTCAGAAGGGCAAAATAAGGCATGCAAGAAGCTCAGGGGATGCTCTGAGTCTTAAGTACTGTATTTATGAATTAATTCCCTTTTCATGCTAAAAGGCAGAGGCTCTATCCTACAAGTACCTGGATGTCCATATACTAGTTGCCCTAAATTGCAAGTATTTAACATATCTTGGCCTTTATGAACTACTACACAAAATGACAAATTGTTTCATTAGTTGAGAGACTGTATGGAACTTCAGAAGAAACTAAGTTTGTGTGTATGTATAGAAGATCGATGCATATGCCCAAACACAGATGGTTAAATGCCCAGG
>NW_018127897.1:1513342-1522419 GCF_001952655.1 Monopterus albus | reverse complement strand
TCCGGGAGCATCTATCACTCTGCAAGGCCACAGTACAAATGTCTCTGAGCTGGCTTGGGAAAACAGCTAAAGTGGCTCACAGTATAAAGAGGAGTGGGAGAATAATAATAAGTGGAAGGTAATGACACACCATGCATCTGTCAGATTTATGAGTGTATATCCTGCTCTGCTCCTCTCATATAACTGCCGGCTGGGTCTGTGCTCCAGCCTGTACACACCACACTGATGATGAGAGGAGTCAGCGGTGAGCAATCATAGAGCACAGCACAAAGAGGAGAATGGAGCTGGACTCAGTCTGCTATGGGCATTGGCAACATCCAACAATTGAACACTAAAGGCCAAGAGCACACACATACTTACACACACACATCAAAATGGACTGTATCAAATTGTAAGCAAGCATAACACAAACTGGCAGGAAGGGACATGTCTGCAGTATTTTGGATACAAGGCCCAGTAAGGAGAGCCTATAGATATGCAAAGATATAGATTGGTTTAATTATCATCACACTTAGAAACAGATGGAAGTGTAAAGCTGTGTTAACTAGATTGTTTATGTTGATTTACGTTTATCTTGGGTCAAATTTGACATATTTTAGTCTTTATTTGGCAGCTACTAGATCTACAGTACATATAGAGAATAGACTCTTCATATGTCCATAGATATAGTTTGCATTGTTGGATGTTGTTACATTTTGGTGACAATAGATCAAGATCAGAGGGTGGAAGGGTTTATTCATTACTAATGTTTTAATCACTAATGAAGTATTTTTAATTGGATTCAAGTTGTATGGAACTAGTTTATTTGGTTTTAAGTTTGATTAATAAAAATGATACAGTATGAAGAAAAACTGAACAACATTGTAGTTTAATAGAAGAATAATTTTAAACAGATTTTCAGAAACTAAGGTTTGTGAAAATTGTTGGTCATATTTTTGTTCAGTGCCAATGATAACAATAGAATACACTTCTCTGGACTTTTTTTGTTTGTTTTATTTAGATATTTGCTGTCTTTTCTGGCTCTGACCTGTGCTGTATTGTGTTTTTTTCCTGCATTCCTTTTCACTTGAATGATTAAGTGTTTTTTATAGATTTTTTTCTTTTTTCTTTTTTTGTTTTGTTTTGTTCATTGGGTTTAAGTTTTAGATATTTCCATGTAAATTAGAAAAAAAAATCCTCTATTACACACACAGGCTGCAGATAATATGAAGTATGTAATACACACACACACACACACACACACACACACCATGCACATGCTGTGTGTGTAATACATACTTACATACCCATTGGTTGCTGATAGTAATGGAATGTATGAGCATGAAGAGGCTCATCAAACAGCCACTGTCATAGTTAATTGGTCTCATAAATACAGAACAAACACCAAAACTAATAATAGTAATAATAATGGAACAGGGGATGTATTGTTTTAATGAGCAATATAAGAGTGTTATTACACACAAATGCATGCAGCATAGAAAACCAAGCACATGGAGACATACTGTAAATACTAATACCTACTTCCTTGCTTTCATACATTCATGCACATACCCAAGCACACATGCTGGCAGACTTGTGCAGAGATGCCTTTAGATACATAGCACACACACACACACACACACAGCCCTGCAAGTGTGTTTCAAGGCGCCGTTAGCACAGAAGGCTGTTCGTGAAAATGATCACATCAATCGAAGTGATAGATAAAAGACTGGGAGCAATTGATAAAGTGCCACAATTATTTGGAAGATGAATGGCTGAATTTGCTTTTGAAATTGGACTGGATCTCAGTGCAATGGAACAGAACTCATCATCATCAATGAGCCTGCCGTTAGATTGCTTTCTGTCACAACCCAATATGAGCCCGGACAATTGGAACCATCTGCCAAATGGGATCAAATAGACCTACTCACACAACATCAGAGGTGATGTATAGTAACCATGTGTAAAACATATTACACTGAAAATGCACAATACATCATTGTGTATGCTGTTGTGTGTGCTTGGGTATAATGTTTGCCAATGCCGCATATGAGTACGCTCAATAGAAATGATTTGAGTTACATTAAGGGAACACAAGTAGAACAATGAGGGAAATGATAGCCTTCTGTAGCAATGCAAGGAGGGAAACAAAAAACAAAACATGATACTCAAATGCCACAGATGAGCCCATCACTTCCTATAATATGCGTAAGTTGACTGTAAAGATAACGTGTAGTGTGGATTACATGAAATAGATGTGCAATTATAGCATTCATTTTCTCACATCTTCCAACAACACAGCGGTTCCAGGATATTTTCTTTTATTGTTATTATTTAAAAGAATATTTGCAAAGTTGCAACTCATAAAACTTGAACTATCATATCACATAATTTATTTAAACCTATAAATCCTTTGGCTTTTGCAGTTATTTGCCTCATAATGATGCATTGGTTAACACGGCCCGGATATTTGAGCCACATAAAAATGGTAATAGATTAAACTGGGAGAGTGTATAGAGCCGCACTGTATGTGTGACTGTGTGGCTGTGTGAGCAGAGCTATCAGTAAAGAAGTATTACTGCAGCTTACACAAGCCTTAGCATGCAGAAGGGAGCATCAGAATGCATTGTATCTTCCCTGTATGCACAAAGCAACAGCAGGGGGTTGGAGAGAAACACACTAAGTAATGCCTTGTGCTGGGAGGGTGACAGGGGTCTCTCAGTACAGAGGGAGTGTGTAAATGTGCCGCTATTACGGGAGAGAAAGGATAAGTGATTGTTTATGGCCACAGATCTGCTCAAAGAAATCATCTTTTGACAAAAGTTAGTTATAGATGGTTTTTCAGTGTCTTGGGTATCAGTGCCATCTAATTCACAATCAGTATAAATCATACGCACGTCTGCTACAATCTGTAGAGCTGTCAGTTAGGATGACACTGTAGTTTTGTCTTTTTTGTTGTATTGTTTGTAATGTTTGTTATGCTCTGCAGTTTGTTTTATCTTCAGTATCTTCACCACTCATATAACGTATATCCTTTATTTAATTTATTTTTTAATTTTGAAGTCTTTTCTGTTCTCTTTTATTATATTGAAAATATGGTTGTTTTCTATTGCTGTTTTAGTCTAGTGTCTGGGGTAGGTATAAGGTAGAGGCTGACTATTTCTGTCTAAAGCAGTGACAGGCAAAAGTTAACTGAAATGTAATTAAACTTTCCCAAACAGACACACACTCATGCATGTGCCCACACTGTACCCTTTTCTGCCCACATTTGCAATAAAATGAGCTTCTTCCTGGTTTTCTGGGAGGGAGTATGTGTACATTGCATCCTGATATACCCTTCACCATCAGATCCTGTCATTATTTTCACTTTCATAGTCTCTGTCAACCTCAAGCACACAAAAATGCACACGTGCACACACAGAAACATGTATGCGTGGGCGCATACACAAACACTGTTCATGTGCGGTCAGTGTCTGGGGGATTTCTGCAGGGACCTGCGCTGTCAGAGAGCAGACCACACAGTGTCTCTGGTTCCTGTTCCACCTGCTGTGACAGCTCATTAGGCCCCGGCCACAAAGGCTGGCCTGTCTGGGTGCTGGAGCATGTGTCATGGCATGGCATGGCAGAGCATGGCATGGGATGGCATGGGGACAGCGTGGCCAGCTGATAAGGTGCCCTACTGTGTTGTCTGAGGACACACTTAACCCGGGAACACCCACAACCACAGCAGTGTGTTCTCATCTTTGTTAGGCTCCCCTTCAGTCATTAATTACACTCACACACTTCTATTAGTCCTCCATTTAGTCTAATCAACAAGCAGGGCCCTCCACTGACATCATTAGCTCACATAACAAGCAGCGGCATTTGGGGAGGGGCCCTTCAGAGCTGTGTGTGAACATTAACCCTTCCTTGGCAGAAATGAGTCATCCTCATCTTGTGGCACACCACAGGGCCTTTTGTCCTGCTTCTGTTGTCCGACACCTCCCAGCTTGTTCTTGTTGCACTGTTTGCATTGCAAGACAGAAGTAGCTAGCACCAAAGCTGTGGTCTCTCCAGGCAGACAAGGAAGCTTAAATATCATGGCAGGAAGTTAACACTACAAAGGGGGGGGGTCAAAGGTACTGAGGAAATGGATATGAGACAGGGCAGCCTAAGCCCTATGGGTGTGTGTGTTTCTTTGAGTGCGTGTGACTCATATTAGATATGAGGAAGGGAAGGAAACAGGTTGGAAATGGTGACAGGGAGCTCAGCCATTTGCCTGGACCAGCGGGGAGCATGGAAAGGGAGAGCAGCCCCATGAGTGACTGCACAACTTCCTGGGGTTTGAGCTGCTGTTTGAGTGTAATACACCAACACACATGCATAAATACACAGACTGAGCTAAAATGTGCCAGTTGTCTTCAAGGAATAAACATGTCTAACTTAAAAGTATATTTTATCACTTTTAGATTGACACAATCACACATATGGACGCACACACATACCTAGTCCTAACTTCATTTTGTGACTTTTGCAGTGTTAGCAAGCAGCAGTCACACAGCTACAATATGTGATTGCTGATACTATAGTCACCCTCCACTGTACACTGTAACCCAGATTTTGGTTTTAATTAAACCTTTGAGTGATTGTTAATTATTCTTTCTTGTTTTGTAAAAAAAAAAAAAAAAAGTTCTCATTACTAAATAAGATTAGTGGTATTCACTACTCAGCCGAAGATATGAAATGATCATGTTAAGCAGATATAATTTAGTATGTGTTTTCTGTAGGGGAGGGGCTATTTTTAAAGAAACAAAATTAACATACTTCCCAGCACATTGTTGGACAGTTAAAACACTTCAGAAACTTTTACATTTGTATTTTGAAGAGCCCATTCATATAATATAGGCTATGTTATATAAAGTCATAGTTACTGGGTTTTTTTTATAATAAAGAAAACACTGCAAACCATGATGAAGGTTGGTACACTTGAATAAGATCAGTTATGTGATTTATCAGTTATCTGATTTTGTTCTAATTTTTGCACAAAGCTTCTTCAAATGCCGCAGCTGTTAAGTTCTTCATATCATATCAAGTTCTTCATATCAAATGAAGAACTGACAAAACTAAGAAATGGAAAAGGATGATCTGTTTGCAGTGTGTGTCCATGTGATCAAACATGTGAGCCAATTTACAATTTCAAATTCACTCAACAATGGACTTGCTGTAGACTTTTTGACATTATTATTGAGAACTAATGATTTTGAGTAAAGACTACTAATGTAAGCTTAATGTTTACTCGATCCATTTAAAGTTCTGTGTTTCAACAACTTGGCATCTTTAGTTTCACCTTGTGTGAAAACAATAGGTTTCCGCGCAATTTTATAGTAATATCAACTAATTCGGGCTAAGAGTGTAGTGCAACCTATCACATACTGCAGATTCACACCTGAACACACATCTAACTCATGTTAACTAATGTGCTTGTATATTTACATGTGTGTAATTAAAGCCACCTCCCACACAGATGCACATTATGTGACTTCTGCCTCATAAGTCGGGAGTCACTAATGTGTGCGCCTATGTGGAAGAAATCACCACTCAACCAAGCCATGCCCATATTGTAGGCACAATTTAGCTTCCGTACATAAACACTGTTCACATTAATTGACCTTCAAGCTAATGTATTATGTGTCCCTTTTGTTTGCTGCAACTGCAACAACTTGTCTAATACTTTGTCTGCTTGTAAAACTAGTCGCATGTACAAAACGCAGATACAGTGTTCTTCTCTGCAGCCATCTAAATGTTGTTAAAATCACAAACAGATGTATATTGTCACGCAAGTCATGTGGGTGAACTGTTGGCCAAATAACACTATAATGCTAATGCACATGCATTATGGGCATGGAGCAGGAACTAAGATAAACATATCTTGTACTGTATGTGCTTGGCAAGCAGCTTTAATTAGAATGAATGGGGCACCATGGTTGAATATGTCATCCATTGTTTTAATACAGCCATGGTACCTAATCACCTGTGGAGTATAGCTGGAAGCAAAGAACTTAGCAATCGTAGCCACCTTTACGGACCAAAGAACACATTCAATAATTTACCAGATGAGAACTGTGGACCATAGTGAAAATAAGAGGAATCGGCGAGACAAGCTGAGCAAAGTCATAGTAGCTTTCATTAGGTGTACAGTATATGCGCCACTTCAAGCTGACTGAAGGTACAATCCTAGCCAATTAATGCATACCCAAAACTTGCTCAGGGCAATGGGTAACCATGTCTGTTTATTTATTAATCCTTGCCAGACCTGCTGTATTGTGTCCTGGTTGACAGTTCTGAGTGAAAAATTCATGTCATCTCATTCTTCTGTTTCACTCCCCTTTCCGTGTGACCATTACTGAATCTGCATGCATGCACATCTGCTCTCTGGGGGCTATTGAGGTTGGACTGTGTGAAACAAGGCTCTAAAGTTGTTGCTGAACAATGTAGCCATTTTGATTAATGCTATCTGACCCACAAGCTCCACTGCAACTTTTAATGATGTTGGCGATTTTAAAAGCAGAACTTTTTTCTCCTAAAATAAACACATAAAAGTGCACAGCACATTTATGAAACTGTAGTGCACTCTGTGAAATATGTTAGCACATCTATTTTTGTTTGTTTGCTTTCTGTTCATGTGTTTATTAAATTTTCTCATTTGCAAACCCACAACAAACAAGCATATGAACACATCCAATCATGCATGCACATGTGCAATTTGTGTCAAGAGAGGTTTGGTATGAAAAGGGTTAACACTATTTTCTAGCTCTTATCGGTGCTTGTAAAAGGATAAGGAGAGGAAAAGTGAGAGATAAAGGGAGTGGGGAGCGAGAAAATGTCATTTGGGGGGAGAGCCAAGTGGGTCTGCTAAACGAGTGGATTCTCATGCAAATGCATGCTAATTTATGCGCACAAGGCAGTGGCAGCGCCCGAGGCTGCTTTGATTGGCAGTTGCAGGTCTGTGTGAGCTGAGGAGGGACGCTTGGCTCCGGGTGCCTCTGTAAAGTTGGGCACGGCTGCCTCTCCATGTTCTACATGCTCTGGATCCACAGACTGCACACGTCTGTAGCCTAGCCTCTCCACCGGACTAGTCCCAGAAACCAGCAGGGCTCCCATCCAAAAAACTCTCCACACACCAAGAGCTCGGCTCAGCCAGCTCCAATTCCTCCATGGCTAGAAGCAGCCAGGGCATCATTATAAAATCAATGCCTCAGCTTCATCTAGCCTGGCTCTGTGTGTGTGAGCAGGAGGGGCAGCATTCTGGGCTTGTTTGTGTTGATTCTAAGGGGTGTTTGTGAGTGGCAGAATAGCAGAGGCGCCAATGCAATGCTCTCCACGCTCACTAATGGCCTGACAGAGAGGCTCTAGGTCAGGGCCTCCCATTACTTCAGGAGGGAAACTGGCTAAATGAATAGGAACCTGCACCTAGCTACTACCCAGAGGAAATGTAAATGCCATTTGTTGCTGTGGCAAAGTGTTGTCATGCAGAGCAGTGGTACATCTTGAAAATGTAAACATAGATTCCTGAATATGGTGATGCCAGAGTAATTGGGTGGCTGCTATTTATCTTTTTTTGGCAAGTTTTGTGTGTGTGTGTGTGTGTGTGTGTGTGTGTGTGTGTGTGTGTGTACTTGCAAGGCAGAAGGAAGAAAAACAAATTTAGCTGGGCGAGGATGAAGCCATTACTCTGTCTATTACTCATTCACACAGGCCCCCAGGCCAATAGAAAAACACTTGGAAATCACTAACATAAAATAGAATATGTTCCCTAAAAATTTTGTGCATTTTATACTGCCTCATAAATATACTCTGTCATGATGAAGTTTCTTGGAATGAAACAATAGAGATATTTTCCCCCACTATTTCTCTACAATAATATACACTGTATGTATGGTGGCACTCATGCATATGTGCCACAGACATATCATTCTAATGTGCATCCATGCTTGTCCACATACATACACACACTACATGTTCGTGCTCGCACATGACTGACAATTCCTGCCTTTCTCCTAGAGCTTTTCACATGTGTCAAAGCAGAATGGGTAATTTAAGGTCTGCGATTATACCCTCTGCAAAGTGTAGGCAGCAAAATTACTCAGTTGGCAACCTCGGCACCCCAATCCCACACTCCCGGTGCACCCTATCTCAGTGGAAAATAAAGCTAAACCATTTAGACAGATCTGGAACAAACACATCCAAACATTTTGTTTGTCACACCTGGGGACCACAAATGCATTCTCATCTTACTGTAGAAGTGGATTGAAAATATATGCTTATTTACACCAACATCCCTCTCCTTCCAAATATTGCTGTCATTTTGCCAGCCATGAAGTGGTTCTGTATCTGCCCATGTTGTCCTTACTCATCTAATTGCCCTTCTTCACCCCAGACATATGATGTGATGTTCCCTCATCTCTCATCACATGTCATTTGTTGTCGGCTTTTTGAAACAGCACGTGCACTATGTGCATATTTCATCCCCCACCGTCATGACTGTAGAAGCAATTAATAATGCATCTTTTATTGCATTATTTCAAAAGATTTGCAACACTTGAAACAGAATGCAATATGCAGTTTATCTCCACGCATGGTGAACACAAGGTGCTTCCCTAGTGTCTGTGTCACCAGGCGACAGGGGAAGAGCAGAACAGAGGAAACAAGCCTGTGTGACTCTTGACAGTCTATCATCTTCTCAGGGCAATTACTCTTCCGGCTGAGGGGATGGATGCTGAAGCTGGTGACGGCCTTTGTGCATGTCAATATACTTAAGCAAAGAATGTGTTATTTTTAACATTTATATGTGCTTTGTGTTACTGTACTTTTCAACACAGCATATGTTTGTAGCAGCTCACATTGGCATATGTTTGGTAGTAATGTAATAATGTCAGTGACCGAACCTCTGGAAGTAATTATACTAGCTAGATCACTCTGCATTATCTTATACTCACACAACCAAACATCAAAACATTGCTGCAATAACCCCATTAAATATACAAGATATCATCACTGCAAATGTTTGTGCTGCTATTTACTAAACTTTCAAGATCTGGAATTATTTCATTCATTTACCA
>NW_018127897.1:1504916-1513236 GCF_001952655.1 Monopterus albus | reverse complement strand
CCTTGTCCTCTTAGAGATGGAAGGGTGAAAGCATGCTGAAGGCCTGCAGAAAGCCTTCTGGGCTCTATCACTTAATTTGACAAGGAGGCGTGAGGTGAGCTGGAAGAGGAAATATGTCTCGCTGTTGCTTTATACCACTTGAGAGCTCATTCACTGCCTTGGGCTGTTGACCACATCATGTCAGGCTCTATGGTTGAAACGTGTCCCTACACTACTCTTAAATTGCATTTGGACCTTGGCTGGGGTGAGCAAATGCCTAGCCAGAAATCAATGGGAGGATACAAGCCTCAGTGGACATGGAAAGGCGTTAGCTTTCATTCCAGCTATTGATGAATGCCAGGTACATTTCATCAAACTATACTAGCTCACTGAGTTTTTGTTGCTTGTACACATGCAGAATTTGAGAAAGGTTGGATTATACTTAAATGAAAGGTTAGACATTTATTGTCAAATGTTGGGATTCCTTCAATAACCAAGAGATACAACCTTTTAAGGGAAATGAGTTAAATGTTTACAAAAGAATACTGTAAGTAGATGGATAAATAAACATTGTATCCCAGCTTTGCTTCACTGATCTGTGACTAACTGGATAGCCATTAAGGTTTAAAAATCCCAGAGTGTGAAATAGACTGGAACACATTGAGCTTTGGCTCAGCAGAATAGATTTTCATTTCCTTAATCAACTTCCTTATTCATCCTTTTTTTTTTCCAGAGGAATTAATATAGATCAGTGTTAATGGGAGCCAAATACGTGAGTGGCAGTATGCGGGGAGCAGGCTCAATGGAGGAGATCAGGCTTTTCTCCTTCACCAGGAGCAGCATCTGTTGCTCCCCTGCTCCAATGCTATTTACAGATAGCTGCCATTATTTACGCCTGATGAGATTCAATCCAATTTACCAACCCACACCGTTCGCAGAGACACGGACAACACGATTGCTTAACAAGGAAGTCTCACAATGAGGCTTGTCAGTCGCTGCACACGGTTTCTGATTCAGTGTTGGCTCAAACAAATATGAAAACAATTTGTTGCTATGTAACAACTACAAAAGAATGATTCATATTTATTTTTGCCAAGGGAAATGGCGGTACAGAGACAGGCAGAGGGGACAGGTAGCAGTGGTGGAAGATGCACTCAGATGTTTTCCTTAAGTAAGAGTAGCAATGCCACAATGTAAAAATACTTTGTTACAAGTAAAAGTCCTGCATTCAAAAGGTTACTTAAGTAAAAGTGAAAAAGTATTAGCATCAAAATATACTTAAAGAACAAAAAGTAAAAGAACTTATTATGCAGAATGGTATATTTCACATTAATGTGTGGATTATAATTGTTGATGTATTATTGTGTTCATCACATTTATTACTACAACTGGTAAAGTTGGAACTAATTTTAACTTTATATGTTTATAATTACAATCACTGCTGGGTAGCTTGTGACTTTCTCACCAGGGATCAATCAGGTTTTTGTTGACTATAATGTATTTTATTTTAGCCATCTGATTCTGTTACTAGTAACAAAAGTGAATCAAATAAATGTAGTGAAGTAAAAAAGTAAAATATTTGCCTATAATATATAGTGAAGTCCAAGTATGAAGTATCAGAATATAAAAATACTGAAGTAAGGTACGGATACCTCAAAATTATACTTAAGGTCAGTACTTAAGTAAATGTACTTACACTTTCCAGCACTGACAGGAAGAGTACAAGCACACACCTGTCTGCTTATTGTAGATATACTGACAATCATTAATATCTTATGTTTAATAAGATAACCTTCACATTCTAACGATGGTGGCTATACCAAAAAGATAAGCCAGAGGTTATTCACTGCTTAGTCACGGTTGGCATTCTGAAAAGGGTGGCTAACTGAAGCACCCCAGTAAAAAGACAATATGTATACTGAGATAAGGATTACAAAAAGCTGTTAGGATAAAATTCATTCCTCACTATGAAAGAACCTCCATTCACAGAGCCATCAGTGCAGCATACTATGTACACCTCTGCCTAAATACTGCGCCTAAACCTCAGATGAATCCTTGGAAGGTCTGCTGTGCCAGCTTTGGGTTCTAGGCTAGGTGGCTGGGTATTATTTTTCAAGTGAATTAATGCACTGTGAATATTGTGCGCAACTAACTTTTTTGTGGATTTTGGAAATCATATTCTCTTTCCTACTTTGTGGTCTTCACAGAAAAAGGATTTATTTATGTCTGTGTTTGTGTGTGTGTGTGTGTGTGTGTGTGTGTGTGTGTGTGAGAGAGAGACAGCATGCAAAAATATGAGAACCAAGAAAGAAATGACAAAACACACTGCTGAGAGAGGAAGTGACAATGAAACAAAAAGAACAAGAAACAACAAGACAGTGAGGGAGAAAGTGACAAAGGCGATGAAAAAAAGTAAAGCGACAGAGAGAAAGAGAAAAACACAAGGCATATTGAAAGTAAAATAATAGAAAAAATAAAGCGTAGGGAGAAACTTGAAGGGGGACTGGCTGTGGCAACAAAAACGATTGCTCTGTGATTGCAGCTCTTTTTGCAAATAACATATAGTGTCAGTTTTAATCGGCTCCAAGCACAAGTTGAATGTTTCATTGTCACATGAGGACTTTTCAGATGCCAGAGGAAGGAAAAAAGCTACAAAATTGTCAACTGTAAAGAAAGAAGTTGACTTTTCAAATGCTCTAAACTGTCATATGCCACCCTATCAGACTGCAAGGAGATTAAAACAAATCAAATAATTGGCTTCTAGAGGCAGATATGCGGATGTATATTATAGCACTGTCATCCATCAGTATTGCCTCAAGAGAAGTCAACACAGACTGCCTCTTACAGTCCTCCATGACATTTTGGTTGCTGATACAGTTGCCCTTTGTATCACAGCATCTAGACCTTACTGTGAATAGCGGAGGCAAGATGTCTGCATCTGTCTGTGACTGATTATTTAGCAGTAGCTCATCACTACAAAGCTGGAATGAGGATTGTAACGTTGACTTAGGTGGCAAACACAACTAACTGATCTACAAACAGACCTAAATAGAAGAAACAGGGTTAAACTTGCCATGTTTTTTATTATGCGTAGACAAAAGAAAAGATTGAAGTTGTTCAGAATGACTCTACTGTGCATGACACTGCAATAGGAAGCAACAGGAGAAAACACACACACACACACACAAACGCACACTGCACATCCCTCCCCTGTTACCAGAGGATAACCCTGTGATGTTATACCCTTGCAGGGCGCAGCATCTATAAGATCCTTTTTTGTCTATTGAAGAAAAGCGTTCCACTCTGGTAGATTACGGTCAGGGGCGATTAAGATCTTTGCCTCACTGAAGCAAGGAAAAAAGAAAAAAGGGACGTGCTCTGTGTAACCTAAAAAAATAGAAGAAGAAGAAGAAGAAGACAGAAGAGATAAAACAGATGAAATACTTCCTTCACTCCAGATCCCCAGGCTGCTCAGTGGGCGTGGCGATCCCAATGCATAAGCAGTGTCATTGGCTTCTCTCTCTTTGAATGTTTGTCTTTCTCCTCGTTTCTTTTTTGTGACTCTCCCAACTGAAACACCTCATCTCTTTTCTCACCTTACTGCTTTCTGAAAAGTCAAAGAATATCCTTTGTGTCCTTCACTCAGATCTTTGATCTCCGATCTACAGTCAGAATATTATCAGTGTACAATGGCACCAAATTATTTCAAGTATTTCATGATGTTGGATGCTGACATTTTTGGAGCTCTAGTATGACCTCAATCTGTTGTTGCACTTCTCATAAATCAGTCTACTGTAGGTAAGTGGATAGTCAGTATGAAAAAAGCCTATTATGTTATTAAAGTAGACAGGTAAAATAAGAAACAGTATAAAGGTGCAATCAGTGGCTTTTGCCTACCTACATTATGTCAAACGTTGAAAGACCTGGTGCAGTCCTCTTGTATATGAAAACTCCTGGTTTCATTGATCCAGAACCCTGCTGCAGCTGCAATGACTGATTTAAGTTATTCATCGACTGAATGTCAATTATTTCAAGTCATGAGCCTCATCAAATGATGGAATCAGCTGCTTTGCTGTCACAACAAAATCTACACCAATACCAATGAAGAATGAGTCTTTTAACAGCCTCACTGAGGATGCTGAAGTCTTTAACTGAAAAGGCATGTTTGATTTTTAGCCCTTCATAAAAACCAACAGTCTCTTTCCTTCAGGTCCCCATATGACTTAAATCTCTGCCCTGTGAGGTTTTGATAAATTGATTTAGATGATCAAATCTGTCACAAATACTGTCATCATACAGCACAAGCAACAGCTGTAGCTGCTTTGCTGTAGTGCTCTGCCTAGTAATTACAACAGAAAGCCAAGAGCATTTTGAGCTAAGCTACCTAATGTCATTATGGGTGAAGAAATCAATGTATTCTGCCTACATGTCACTAAAGTAGTAAAAGAGTAGCAGTGGTTGAAGTTTTATAATGTTCCCTAGCAGAGCCGGTTGTCTTTTCAACTCACCCTGCCCAGTCCCTGCCAGGACTTTGATGCGTTCCAGGTCCAGTCCTTTCTTCCATTCTGGAAACTGATTTCGGCTGTTGCATGTCTTTATAGGAGAATATAGGAGAGTCCTGGGATGATAGTCTGGCCTCTACTCTATTTCCACATGTGACCATTCCTGTTTTATTCATATACTACATACCTCATGTTGTGGACATTTAACAAACAATTCACATTATTTGTAAGTTCATTATTGTAACAACACACTGTTTAAAAAATATCTGTCTATCTATCTATCTATTCCAGTCCAGTATCGCACACATACCCTCCATCTGTCTAAAAAGTTACTATCTACTTCAGAGTCCCCTTTCTAAAAGTCATGTTGCTTTACTGCTGGCCTACATAGAAAGGCAGGGTTTTGTCTGCATTACGTCTTCCAGGCACGTTCTTGAAGAGAGGGAGAGATGGCAAGATAAAAGGTCTTTCTGTGGCTCCCACTCTCTGCTTGCCTCTCATGCCCACACAACAAAAAATAATCGTATTAACAATTCAATTTAACTGAGGTTCATTGTGAAAATACATCCTTGCAGGTTATTTTCCCTTTGAGTGTTTCACTTGTTTACCAATCAGTTTAATTTCATTGCAAGAATTTCCAGGAGCTCATTGTGTTACATATTGACATGTGGCAGGACAAAGTCAGTTTGTTCACAGAAAAGTAGTTGACTGCATTGGGATCAAGGCAGATCATTTCACACAACAGTAGTAGTTTTTCTCCTGATTTTAATGGAAATAAGATTCTTAACTCGATCGAAGATTAAATGAATTGTAAAAAATAGACATTTTTCACAGTTCCCGCTCACTTGTCTCTAGTGCCTGCACTCCCTTTGCTCCTCTCTCTCAACTTCTGCCATATGGCAATACACCGCTTTACTCCCCCATACTCTCATCCCACCTCCCATATCCACTCTGATCCAGCAACACACACCAGCCAATGTACAATAGTGCATTGCAGGATGGGTGTCCAGAGCAGATGTCTCTCCGTTTCCCTCTGTCTCTCTCTCTCGACCAACCCTCCCGGTGATGTGTGCCAGCCTATGCCAAGGCACTAGTCTGGCCACTGTGGCACTCTCAGAGTTAAATGTATTCATACAGAAGTTGTCTGTTGAGATTAAGCATCTCTGCAGAGTCGGCAGGACGGGGTCAAAAGTGTCTGGTAACAAGGAGCAGCAGCACAAGCACAGGCACACAATAAATCTTTTCCTTGTGCAAGCAGACCCATGGACCTGCAACTCACTGAATGCTTTGTTTTTTAAATGAGCCAATTTGACCTTTGTGGTGCATTAATGCACATTTCAGATGCAAAGACATTCTCGCCCAGACATTCTTGCAGCTTCTGGCTATATAAAAGGGAAAACCAGAGAGAGAGGAGAATGCGAGAGAGTTTACCTTTATGACTGTTCACCTTTTTACCCTGGCTGCAGAATTAATTTTAGCATTTGAATAGTAACACTGATGTTTGGCTGAAATAAACTGCCAGTGCAATGATCCTCAATAAAGAGCTATGAGTGTTTTACATGGGGAGAGACATTTGCCATTTGCAGTGGGAGGCCCATCACATCACTTCCTGAGGGCTTAAAGAAGAAAAAAACAATGGTGCTTTCATAGCAAGCAGAAAAAAATAGCCTCAGCACATAAGAGCTGTCATACTATGGTGAAAAAAAAAAACTGTTTTCTCTACTCAGATTATGGGTTGTTTATGCTCCATTTGGAATTCAAATGGTATTTCACACTGACAAAGAAACAAAGCTGTGGAGATAAAGGCAGCTAGCATAAGAGTTGTCATAGTGGCAGTGATGTTGCAAATGTCTAAGGCAGGTCCAGCCATCATGGACAGATGGCTGTTGTACAGAAAAGCCGGTGTGAGTGCCTATCACAGCGCCATCTTTAGGTGATGAGCCTCATGCAGTTCCCCTGGAGAAATACACCCAGACTGGAGAAATATTGGCTGAGCTGAACCAAGCTGTCTTTTGTGATTGACAATGCTATAATTTTCTCAACCATACTGCCTCCTACCCCAGCACCACCCACTGCCTATCTTGGCTGCTTCTGAGACAAATGCCCATCCTTGGATCAACCATGCTTACGCCGCCTCATCAGGGTTCCCTGGAAAAGCCAGGAGCTCATATAGCTAGGCAAAACAAAATGCCAAGATGAAACTGGAATGAAGAGGCCACCAAAGGAACATGAGCTGGGACCAGATTGGCCATTATTTGCCACACAAACCCACATGGCGTGAGGCCAAGGTCAAGCAAACAGGCAGGCACAGCTGGACGCATAGACTGAGACATTTAAGTGGCAAATAGCCAGGCTTTGATCAGGCATGTCATTTCTGTCACAAAGGTGACCCACACCACCACACCACAGTGTGATGGTGCCTGCAGCCGTGGCAGTGAATAATGACTAGCATTTACACTTTGCATTCACCCTTCCAAGTAAAACTTGAAGAAATCTTTATTTTGTGGTGAGGCTGACATGGCCTGCTGTTTTTGAGAGGGATGTGATGTTTTTGTGTCTTAGCAAAGCCTCAGTTGTACTGTACATTTGCCCTTCTTCCATCCTCAAACCTCTGCTTTATGAGGGCTCATCACAGAGACAGAAACAAACTAGAAACAAAGTGAGCTGAGAGGGAGAGAGGCCCTTCAGACAAAGCAAAGCAGCAGCGCCAGCCGCGCTAATGGTGCGCCCTGAAGCGAGCATCCCATGATTCCATGCACCACAATTTTCACTCCTTTTGCCTTTTCAACTATAGGAAGACAGACTGACACTCAAGTTAATTAAGATTTTAATCCAGGGTAAGAGTGTCAGTGGAATACCACATGACAAAGGCAAACTCGGGCCTATCAAGACAAGTCTGAAAAAGGGAAAGGAGATTTGGATGCGCTTTATACAACATAACAATGTTCGCCAACCGTCCCAAAGGTCAGCCTGACTCAGACACTTTGTAGAGCCATCAAAAGAGCTTGACATCTAAATCTAAAAGTTCAGTTCAATGCCATCTACAGCTGAAATGATTAGATTATTTCCAAACACAAAATACATAATCAGAAGCCACGTCTAATGTGGTAAACATGAGAAAACAATTTTCCCACTATAGTAGGGGAGTGACAATTCATGACGGACGAGAGGAAAAGATGGATGAAACTGACTTGGAGACATTTGAATGTTTTTATTTCTTAAAAATATGTTTGCAGCTCAACTTTGGGAAGCTTGCTACTGTTGACATGGCCAGACATGTAATATGAACATGCACAAAAGCACCCTGTTCACTCACGACTGGTCGCCTCCCACAAAGACAACATCATCCTAAAGTTCACGGACGACACTGCAGTGATAGGTCGCATCACTGGCGGGGACGAAGCAGCCTACAGGAAGGAGGTGGCCGGTCTGGTGTCATGGTGCAAGGAGAGTAATCTCAGCCTCAACACGGACAAGATGAAGGAGATGATAGTGGACATGAGGAAGGAGAGGAGATCTCATCGGCCGCTGTTCATGCGGGGGCTCGAAGTGAAGAGGGTGAGCAGCTTCAAATACCTGGGTGTCCACATCCGTGAGGACCTCACTTGGACAACACCACACAGATAGTCAAGAAGGCCCAATGGCGGCTGTACTTCCTGAGGAGGCTGAGAAGGTTTGGCATGCCACCTAGGATCCTTTGCAACTTCTACAGCTGCATCATCGAGAGCATCTTGACCAGCTGCAACACTGTCTGGTATGGCAGCACTACTGCTATGGACCGCAAGCGCCTGCAGAGAGTGGTAAAGACTGTTGAGAAGATCACCAGGACTCCACTGCCC
>NW_018127897.1:1452702-1504508 GCF_001952655.1 Monopterus albus | reverse complement strand
GACCTGTACTGTTTACATTCTCAGTTTGCACATGCATAATTGCACATTGACTATTGACTACTGCACATGCTGCTCCCATGCAGCATACATTCTCTTACTATATTCTTATATATTTTTTATTATATTGCTGCATTTGCTGCTTAAAGTGCCTCAGATTTTGTGTTACTTATTTATCTACTTTACATTTCATTTGTATTTTGTGGCATTCATGTGGACGGCAAAGTAAGAATTTAATTGTACAGGGAAACACGTTTCCTAACTGTGCATGTGACAAATAAACACTTTGACCTTTGAAAGCTGATTCAAAGCTGTTTTTCTTGTTGTTCCAAATCAGGTTTGTGGGCCTTTCTCTACCAATGTGCCCCCTGGTTCAATATTGCCAAGAGTAGGACTTTGTGGGAAATGTAGTCGGAGTGAGTGATACAAGCAAACCTACCCACTGGCCTGATATCAGATCAGGGCTGCAGGAGAGGCAAGGGCCTGTCCCATATTAGGAGGGTTCACCTACGTGGCAGGGTGTGTATGGTGGAATAAGTGGGACAACTCCCAGCAGGCTGAGAGAGCACTGGCCAATAAATGATAAAAGAGCCAGAGTAGTACCATGCTCCCTTATTGAAGTTTACCTGTGTACATTTTACACTGAATCCCAATTTGCCTCCCTCCCCCACATTTTTTGCTCATACCATCTCCCCACTTCCCCACTGTAATTCTGGGGAGACCTGTTTTGACTGATTGGCCTTTGTCACAGTGAAGATAAAGGAGATCAAACTGAGCTGCAGGATAAACCAGTGTATTTCCCTGCTGACGCTGCTTGTTTTTTTGGCACAAGATTAAGTTTTTAACATGTCTGGTTCCTCCAGTTTTCTGAATCTCTTTTAAAACTTTTGAAAAGGGAGAGTTGAGAAATTGATACCCGAGCCCCCCACCTGTTTTGGATGGCAGTTTGAGTTAAACCCCCAGTCCCTCTACATGCTCATTAATTACTGCAGTTGCCAGATTTTTCAATGAGTGACAAAGCTTCTTACCTATGTAAGATTTTTTTTTATTTTGCATTGATGACTGAAATGCTTAATTAATTTGTATTAAGCCATTTATTGCCCCCTGACTCATCTATAAATGGATGTGAGAAGCCATGTGATGGGGTAAAATATAATGAAGTAATTTTTGCTTATACTTGAACCTTCAGTGTAGACACAGAGTTACAGTGCAGAATTTGACTTAAAATCATTGTGAGTGACAACACATGACCAAACCACTTGTATACTAAACCTGTACTGTATACTGTGACTTACCTTTTATCACTGGATATTTCTGACCCAGACTGACTAAACATCACTGGTTCCATTCTGTCTTTCTCAAGATACAGCTAAACTATGGAAATATTTGCAATTACGTAACTGCAATTTTCCACAATGCAACAAACAACTTAACGGTAAAAAAGTTTTAGGTTTGTGATATTTTAGTCCTCAAGGTGTTTGTTGTATTCAGACAATAAATGAACGGTAACATTTATAGGTTAGCTAATATTAAATAATAATGCAATGGGATAGATACATTATGTACTTGCATCTTATATGGTTGTATTCTTCATTTGTAAACAGAGTATGTGTAAGTACATACATTTAATCTTTAAGTCAGTGAGGTGTTTTTAAGCTTTAAAAAGAAAGAAGTGCAAAATGTGTTTAAATAAGCTGTTGAACATTGTTTATATTTAGATTTTTTATGTACAGATTCTCTCTGCCTCCTTAGACCTGAACAGACATAAACCTGATAATACACTGACCCACTCAGCTGATCTAAAATAAACAAAAACAAAAATAAACTCTAATCATATTTGCACTGATTCCCAAACATAAGAACTGTAACTTTACTCAGATATCCAAATATGACTTTGTGCCAGTGCCAACAACACAAACTTTTAGTTTTTTTTGCTGCTCCAGCCAGCTCAATACCTTTCTACTTAATATGCTGCCAAGTTAATCAACGCTGGTTGAAATCTGAGAGATCACAGGCACTTTAGCTGCTGACGCGCCTGGCGTTCCTCAAAGGCAGTGGCTGATGGATCTTCTGTGTTCATTATGGAGAGAAAGAGTTCTCTTTAATCAGCCTGGGACTCACTTATCATAAGGACACCACAGCACATGTATGCACTCACATGCACACACACGTGCACTCCTGCGAGGAAATACACACGTGGACATAACATCACATAGAAAAACATCCAGGCAAATACACACACATCAGAATGCCTCACCACGCACAGACAGTAGGTCATCCAGACATTTCCACTCAGACATACAGAGGAGGCAAAGTGGCCCAGTGTGTACAGATACTGAATATGTATCACACACAAGCATGCATACACACACTAACATCTTTAAGATCCTCCCAACAGGCAACACGCAGCAGTTTGAAGAATATTATGGGCAAAGATCTTGCAGGGCCTTTTTTTTCCACAGGACCTAATATGAACATGCTTAATTACACTACAGCACCACACACACACACACACACAGCAAGTAAACTGCTGTACCCTGTCACAATGTGACAGGCTGGGAGAATGTGATCTTCTGGCAGACCATGTTTAAGACAGAATAAATATTTGAGGCTTTGTGTTCAAATACTTGTCTGGGAGATGTAGGTAAATATATTTGTCTGTATATTTGGGTCTGTACTGTGTCACTTTGTGTAAGTGTGCGCCTGTTTTGTGACTGCTCTGGTGTTTGTGGTGTGTATGTGTTTGTGTGTGTGCGTGCCAATCTCTTTGGCTTGTGAACAGGCATACACTGATTTAATCACTCCCCAGGCAGAGTGTGGGGGAGGCAGAGGAGGCTGTGAGGCAGATAGGAACAGACAAACGTGACAAGGCGAAAGAAGAAGAGAACATGCTCACCCCACAGACTTGCACAATAATTACAGACTTGTAGGCCTACTAGTACTACACTAATGGTATATCTACTATACATGGACACATAAATACATATATTTTTATATGCACTTCAACCTTTCATACAGACTATTCAGTAGCTAAAAGAACAAAGCTAAAGTGTGTACACATGTATGCCTGGTAGCTTCTGTTTGGTGTTAATGGCTGGTTATATGTCTTTAGTGTACATGTATGTGGTTTATTACACATACCTTGTCTCTGTGTATGTGTGTGGATGTGTGTATCTTTGCACAGTCCAGATGCATGTACTGTAGCATTTAGTCCCGGCGAGAGGTCACTAATGGAGAACAGGGTGGTAATAGCCCTGGCAGTTCAGGTTGTCCTGTAATTTCATCACGCTTAACTCAATAAGGTAAAGGTCAGTCTGCCCCTGGTAGACGCCTTGGCTCTGCTTTGACCTGATGAACAACAGAAGGCATGGTACAGCAACCTCAGGGTTTCTTATGGAGGCTGCATCAAGACTCCCTTCAGAGCTTTGTCCCTATCTTTTGGCTTAAAGCTGCAGAAGGCAAATTGCAGCACCAAAAGCACTGTAAACAACAGATTATACATATACTGATATGAATTTATAGAATACAGAAATTGTAGGAATGGACGCCTACAATTTCTTCTTGACAACACCAATGCATGTGTCATTTAATAAAGACTGTCAACTGAAGTTGCCTCAATTTAAGCTACCCCAAAACACAAGAAGAAGAACTTACCCAGCAAGCTTCAAGGATCGTATCTACCAAAACACTCATTATGGTGAATTGAGCTGCTTAACAGCTTTGTATTCATTTACTGTGAAGAAAAAAATCATTTGAGTACTGGCACTCATTTCAGGGTGGTGAGATGCTCTTATCTTTTTCAACCACACTTTGTAATTTAGACTAATAAATCAGGATTATTATTACATTAAAATAACATTATATACTGAGGCTTGAATAATAAATGGAAGGGCAAAAATCAAGGAGGTTAAATCTTATTGTTCCACATGTATTGCAAAGACTGGACACTACTTTATATAAATTAGCTCTTTTTCTTGCCAGAATGATCTGTTCAGTAAAGATATTACATCAGCCTCTATGGTTTAACTTTTTGCAGCTACTAAGTTTGTGTTTGCCAGGTTAAAAGATGCAGACATCAGTGAAAAACTTGTTCTGATAAATGCCAAGTGATGTTCTGTACTGTCACTCCAACTTATCCCTTTTTCTTACACATGTCATATTAACAGTCTTTTCTTGCTCTGATTTATTTCTCTACTATCAGTTTAATTGAGCCTCTGAAACACAGACTTCTAAAACTGCATAAGAAATCATGCTAAAAGTAAGAAGTTTACACATCTGATCCATGTAACACAAATTTGATGACAGCTTTAAAAGTACAAAAACACTACATGATATCAGTGAAAGTAGATAATTCCTTCTTTTTTCTCACTGTCTTCCATTTGCTCTCACAGCAGCAGTGAGTGGGTTGGTACCAGTGTTTGACAGAATCAGATCATGTGATCAATCAAAGCATAGCAGTGACAGTGAGGACTGACAGGTGAAAGATTATACACACATGCAGTAGGCACACACAGTGGAGACATGAGACTAACAGCAATAATTAATTCAGAACTTTCTGTAACACACACACCTCAAAATGGCTAAGAACAGGAGTAGCTAAAAGGTAAAAGCTGTAAAAAATTGTCGTTTTCTTCAGGAGTCATCTCCCTGAGTCTTGGGTGTCTGGTAGCTTGGAGGAGGGGGGAAGAGCTTAAAGAGTGACCTGGGAGTCTTCCAGTGAAATACCTCTAATCAGCCCCGGGGGATAACATCCTCTCTGGGCTCTGGCTGAGCTGGGAGCCGGGGGCAGGCACATGGCACGTCTGACAGACTCTCTTCCCAGAGATCAATACTCAGACTGCTTTTAAAGTGTGACATGTTGAGAAGCAGACAAGGAATTCTACCTCTGAATTCCCAGGGAGGAGATTTTCTTTTTTTTAAATGTGATTTTCTGGTGAAATATCCTGACATACAGCAGGTGTGTGAACATCAGTATCTGGTTTTGGGTGTTGTGTTGCTTGGGATTACATCAGCCTTATCTTTATTAAGTGGGTATGAAGGGAATGTGAATGTTCAATATGTGCACAAACACCGTGGCTTGTGTGTCATTACTAGAGTCAATTATTCATCAAACCTCTGCAGTTCTTTAAAACACACTATGAATCTTGTGTTCTAACTACATGAACTGTATCGCCATCATAAGTTTCCAGTACAAGCTTCATTACATTTCAAGCATTTTATCCTTTTTTAAAACGTCACACACTTGTTTTAATTTTCCATCTGTACAATGCTCACAATTAAATAAAAAGAAAGTCAGTGTTGACTGCAGCTTCAATGCACTCTACTAACACACAATAGTGAAACCAATCAATGAAAAAAGGCACTGGCACCCCATCTGTTCTTTTCCAGTTGGTCAGGTGATTCTCTTTTAAGAGTAACTAATGTTTAACCAGGTTTTGGCTCAGACATGCCTGTATTATCTTTAGCATGCCTGCAGCACTATGTCTGTTTAGGCATGGTTTGCTTCTCATACAAACAAGCAGTTTATCTTCTGTTTTTCCAGATGAAGTACACCCTATCCATAGCTGTTAAATTAAAAAGCAGCCCAGTATTTGGTAAAGAGGTTCAATACGGTGGTATTAAAAGAGGCTATTAGGAAAATAATGTGTTAATATTTAGCCTTTCAGTTTAAAAAAAAAAGCCTTTTACACACTGTGGATGTTTCAACATTCTCACTCTCATATTTGTTGTCTTATGTAGAAAACAAGCAACATCCGGCTCCCCAGCAGGCAAACTGTAAAAAAAAAGGCTTTGCCAATACTTGCTAATCCAGGCCTGCTTGTTCCTATGCACTGTTATCTCTGCCATCCATCCCTTCTGACATCTGGCATCGGCTGACTGGGCACAGTTCAGCCCAGTTCGGCTTCATAGCTTTAGGGGAGGTCAGCGACTCGGGGCTGAGTGCGGGGGCCGTCAGGGAGGTTGTTCTGCATACTGAGCAGCCTGATTAGGCAGAGAAGCACACAGGAGCTTGAGCCCGAGAGGGCCAGGGAGGCATGCGTGACAGCACACAGCCCTACAGCTTCCTGCCACCACTGACCAGGTAACAAATGACAACTCAAACCCATCTTCCTTTGCACAGTGAATCAGTGAAAACTCTCTCTCTACCCAATAAAAAATGTATATTTAACATAGACTAAAAGTTATTTGTGGAAAACAACTTTCTAGACCTCACCAGACTGGTTACTGTGATAATGGGCAAATGCTTCTGTGGTTGTTTTATTTCAAGACAAGAAAATACTTAGGATTTAATGCATATAATTTCATCCTATTAGAGGGGCCAGCATATTTTACTTATGAATGATTCATCTTCTAAAACACTGTCTACTCAGCTCTGTCCCTATAGTGAGAGCAAATTGATAAAGATAATGAGCCCATGACAGGGCAGGCTCACACCGAACCTAGCACAGCGGTCTGCTCAGAGCAATGCATCCTCGGCTCTGCCTCCATGGACTTGTTGCCAGTGTGATGTATAATTTGTATAGTACCTCTCCACACCACCACTACCACTGAATCTGTAGTCACACCAGCTCACACCAAAAATTCACAGGATATGCATGAGGTGGACAGTGGGGGATGGGGTGGGGGGCTGGAAAACAGGCTTTGTATATAATGTTTGATATGAAAAATAGGTGTTCCGGGGATGGCACAGTGGTTTTCTCTCATTATTCCCCATGGCCATTGCTGTTTGCACATTGTAAGAAAGACCTGTCAAGCACACACATGCACACAAACATGCCCGCAAGAACAAACGTATTTTTGCACAAACTACTATTACTATATATTGTATACCTGAACATGCACACGTAAGGGAGAAGAGGGGGCCCAACACTGGCAAGAGAGGAGAGAAACAGAGTGAGAGCAAGAGAGGTAGAGGGGTCAGCCATCCACTGAGATGATAATGAAAGAATAATAATAGAGTACAGGATGAAATTACTGAGCTTTACCCACAATATCTTCTCTCATTAGTGCCAGCACTAATGTTACCGTTTATGCTTGTGTTCTACACCAGCTCCTCCTAATTAGGCGTGGGCTTCTAAAAATAAACAGCAAACTAAATAGTGGCGTGAAAGTACATGCCAATCTGTTGATGTACAGGAATAATGGTGGCAGGATTGAGGAGGGGTGGGGTGGGGATTAGTGGTGCGCTGCAGACTAAAGTAATTGAGTTGGGTAGTGTTGACACCCTGGCGCAGTCAAAGTGCCCATGTTGTGGAATGTGTGTGTGTGCTACAAGGCTCAGCCGACCTTTGTTTTGTGTGGCTGGTGTCATGGTAAATGTGTTAGCTCTGGATAAAAGGCTGGAGAGGATGCACAGAATTTAATCCCTGCATTAGTTTGAAAGAGAGAAGCAGGGTGGAGTCTTCCTCCTGTGAAACAGCATGGGTAGTCAGTTGCAACACCTGAGCAGGACAAACGAGCAGAATCAGGGCAGAGGGCTTGCCACTATGAGGACAAGGGACTGTCAGGCATCACTCAGATCCAAGACAACAAGGTTTAAACCATGTAAAAATTATACTAAACTAATACTTCTGATTAACTTCATTCAGAGAATTGATCAAATATATAAAAGCAGGGAAACATCACATTTTAGTCTTTAGTGTTCCTACAACTACACATCTTTGGTCTGCTGGATGCCAGAGCACCCTGAGGTGCTATTACAAATACAATGGAAACTTACCATGAAGGGACAGTGCTAACCACTGAGCCACTGTGCTGCCCTTCTGTGTAATTTTACTGGGAAGAATTTGCCATAACAAAGACTTTGAGCCCTTACAGAACAAAATTCAAATTCAGTAGCTCTCAAATAAAATCCAATATAAATGAAAATGGGGTTGAATGTTGACAGTTTTATGATATGTTGGAGATAAGGTAGAAAATACAGTGGCTTAGAGCAATTTTCACAGCAAAGTGCCTGTTTAAGCATGACAGGGGCAAAGCAGGACCAGGCTCATCTTGATAATACCTTTCTTAGCCTTGTCACTCTAGCTTTATGACTTAAAGGAATTCCTTGATCTCTTGACATTGGTTTGGCTATGATTTCTTTCTCTGGCATTTATCACTTTTCACACTTTTCACACTCACTGTAATGAATTTTTTCCATACAATATCTTTACAAACATTGCTGACCTTTTCAGGACATAATTTCCTTTATGGGCAGCAGTGGTACGAACGTGTATGAATGAGTTAATAAAGACAGTGACAACACGGCAACTTCACATCTGTGAAAAAATTATTTAGATGGATAAGAAATGTTAAGTTAGCATTTGATGCTAACTAATGAAGTTATTCTGATTATAGTAACTGAATAAATATGACAGTGACATCAAGTGTGTAGTATTTATACTTTAACTTTTATCAGCTCACATGATGCTAGCAGTATAAATGTGAACATATATGTGTATTATTATATTAAACTCTCATATTTTGAGTCATTTTTGCAAAGAATGGTCTATACCAGGGCTCTCCAACATGTCACTCACGACTGTCAATGCATTTGCTTGATACTCTATAAAATACTAGCGTTATGAGGAGTTTTTTCCATGATTTCTAAGTGGGGTAGTGGACATTTATTTGTACTGGACATCTGAGATCATAATATCCTCTGAATGTTTAAGTAACACAAAATGTTGAACATGTTTACTTTTAATCAAATTGTGACAAACAGGCACCAAGTGGTTTTACATAGCTTACCTTAATTGCTTCCATTGTTGTTTGTGTTGATAAGGAGCCCATACTACAATAATACAGTACATGCAATCTATAAAATAAGACTTCTCGATATCTGAAAGGATGTGCAAATGAGCTTAGCAATTTGATGTGATGACTGATGTTGTTTATGTTTTTGATGCAAAATGTTTTGGATATTAATATTTGATAACTGGTTACACAAAACAATTCATCTGATTTTGTTTGGAGAGCTGATTGAACGTTTTGATACAAGATGTGATTACATTTAACTAATAGCCTAATATAAAACAAGAGTAGCTCTTAGCTGCTTTCATTTTCTCAAAGTAGCTCTCAGAATTTAAAAAGTTTAGAGATCCCAGCCCTATACAATAGTAAAAGTAATCCCGGTACAATGCGTGGGAGATTATGTGAGTGAAATCTTAAAAATATGGTGTCTCCCAACCTTCAAAGCAGTCAATTCAATAATAATAAACTCATGAAAACTTCATCTCTAAGTTCATCTGAAGTGTCCAATGATCAAAAACTGTTTTAATTTGGTCAGGGTGTTGAAGGGTTAAACTGAAAAATAAAGACCCCCAACGGTGTTGTTTCTTTAAATTACTTGTCCTGTTAATAAGAACTGATCTATCACATATACACCATATGAAAAGGGAGTATCTTAGTCTATTGATTTGATGTTCTACAGCATGAACAGGCCACAAAACCTGTAAAAGAGACAACTTTTACACTCACAGTGACAAATATCTACTGAGGACGCTAAGCTCCTAAAGTCTTTTAAAGAGAGACCAGGCTAACTAGAATTACTGGGTGGAGATGAGTATGTCACTGCTTTGCTTCTCTGGTACTTTAAGAGGCACTTTGTAGTGAAAATAGCTCTAATCCACTATATTTTCTACTTTATCTACTGCATATCATAAAGCTGTCAACATCCCAGCCAATTCTCATTTATATTAGGTGTTATTTGAGAGCTATTGAGTTTGAATTTGTTCTCTGAGCACTGTCGCCAGAGGACATCAAATCTTTGTTATGGTAATTACAGCTCAGTGAAATTATGTAGATGAAACAAATGAATGGACCAAAGTTTCAGGAAGCAATGCACTTCGGAAAATGTTGTACAGTATTGTCTAATTACAGTAGCTATCTTAAAGGAGTGACCTCAGCTTGATCGGAATCCAAATCAAAGAAAAGCATTGTGACAAAAAATCAAATAGAATAAAAACTGTTGTGATTTTTCTCACAGGGAAATATATGACAAGCCCTATGGAAAGAAAGACTGAGAAAATAATACTGTGGTGAGTGTGATGAAAATGTATATACATATACAGTGCCTTGCGAAAGTATTCGGCCCCCTTGAACTTTGTGACCTTTTGCCACATTTCAGGCTTCAAACATAAAGATATAAAACTGTAATTTTTTGTGAAGAATCAACAACAAGTGGGACACAATCATGAAGTGGAACGAAATTTATTGGATATTTCAAACTTTTTTAACAAATAAAAAACTGAAAAATTGGGCGTGCAAAATTATTCAGCCCCCTTAAGTTAATACTTTGTAGCGCCACCTTTTGCTGCGATTACAGCTGTAAGTCACTTGGGGTATGTCTCTATCAGTTTTGCACATCAAGAGACTGAAATTTTTGCCCATTCCGCCTTGCAAAACAGCTCGAGCTCAGTGAGGTTGGATAGAGAGCGTTTGTGAACAGCAGTTTTCAGTTCTTCCCACAGATTCTCGATTGGATTCAGGTCTGGACTTTGACTTGGCCATTCTAACACCATATATATACTGTATATATATATATCAGGTCAGGTCAGTTGGTAGTTGAAACATCAGATGGATAATCTGTATTTTGTAGATTTACCACTGGCATTATTAATTTCTCTGCTTTAAAAAAACACTTTTGGTGTGTTCAAAATGTGGTGACTAATTTTTGCCTTGAGTGTAGTCCATCTGGCTACACTTCCAGCCCAGCTCTGCCCATTATTGCAACTCTGAGTCACAAATCTCCAGACCTGAGGCTGTCAGCAAGAGCAGGTAGGGTATTCAAACACACAGGCGAGAAGGCAGGGATATATACAGTATAGTACTGGTTCTCACATGCACAGACATGCAGACACTTCCTGTTTACTTCTTACACCATGGGAAACCCGCATAAGCTGTTCTTTCTTTCTCTCTGTCTCTCTCTCATATACACTTAATCCTACCAGGAACCTGTTCTTTTTATGTGTGGTGGTATGACCATGCCACCCCCACTCCGCCCCCCAACTCAGACTGGATCTCAGATCAATATCCTGTCCCTTGCCTGTCAGCTAGTTCAGGCTGACAGTCTGGCTCTGAAAACATGTTTCATGTCTGCTCTAATATATACTGCACCTCACAATTTCCTCACATCTACAGCTTAAGAACTGTGGCTTAATGTTGGTTGGTTATGAACTTGATATTGCTTTGCACACTTTGGATCAGATTCTTCTTATTTCTGTTTGCCTTGGTGGTGTTGTCATCAGTGTGTGGTGATGTGTTGCCTTCATTTCTTCTCCCCCACAAAATATATTGCAACATACACACTAAACCTTAGCGGAAAATGGTTACACATTGTTTTAGTAATCATATGCTCTTTGTCAGCACTAAATAAATTATCATGTATCACAACTGTGATGAATAAACCTTTTCACAGAGACTTTGTACAACACATCTGTCTAGGTTTATAAATCTGTGTAAAAGTAAAATCTTGAGGCGGACTAAGTTATCCCATTAAGAAAGGACAAGGAAGGGAAAGGACATCTTTCATCAGCTGCTTGTGAAACGTTTATTGTTCTTAATGCATAGTCCTTAATATTTCCACAGGTACACTGTGTACTATGGAACATTTCACTGTGGCCCGGGCATGTATGAAGATTATGTTTTGCTCTGACTGGAAAAAGACAAGCTCACTAAGCAAGTAATAAAACATCAATATTTATCTTGTGTATGCAGATCAGTTACACTTGATTTTTTTTTTTATATATATTTTGCTAAATGTATGACATATATGAATCAAAACCAGTGATTGGTCTTTATAAAATTTTGTAAAATTACTTTAATCAGTAGCTCATATAATGGAAACTTTGGTAAAAAGTGTACTCATGCACAAAAACAACATTCGTGTACTTAAAGAACAGTTATAAATTAGTCCTTCCTTTTAAGAGAAATTCATCAATCTCCTTTACAGCACCTGTTTTTGATAAGTACTTTTAAAGATGAATAAACAATAAAGCAACTCTGCATCTTATTTGAATAAAAACTTGCAAATCAAGATGAAGGATAATAGTTTATGATATAATGACTAAATCAGTGACAGCTTTTATTAAAATTAGACAAGACTTCCAGTTAAATTGATTTCAATTATTCTATGAGGGGAAACTAATCTGAGACTAATCAGTGGTCCAAGACCTCTGAACCCAAAATTAGGATTCCAGTTAAACCCAACAAACAAAACTTTAGTCCATGGACTTAATTTTGATTATTATAGAAAACACAAAACACATCCAAACCTACCTGCTTTACCAAAATGCATTTCAGTTTGCATGAAGTAAATTTCTGTAAAGCCTTTGAGGTTACCAACATGACATCGAAGGCTACCGCTACAATCTAGGGTTGTACTGGGATTGGCTAGATTGTGCCACTAAACTTGGCTGAGCTGTGCAGTGCGGTAGCTAGTTGGGCCCTTTCACAACCCTGTCAGCCTCTGACAGCCCTTCATGATCAAGGTGACTTATGGGGGAGCGTCCGCTACTACAACATTGCAGTCGGGATCTCATTCCCTGACAGATTACAGTGTTGGACAAGCTGCCACTCGCAGCAGTATGGCTGTGATGGCTCTAATAATTGAAGTGCTCAAAGGTGCATAGGTTGGCCAGATGAAAACCCAGTCAATGGATCAGTATTGTAATTGTGAGCTTCAGGTGCAGGAGCTAAATGGGCCAGGTCGACTGGGCCTGAGTAGAATCAAATTTTAAAAAGGTCACAGGGATTTTTGTGTCTACATTCTGTCCTTTTTGTTTTAAATCTTTTTGTCATGCACTAGATTTGCTTTTATGGTAGTGAACTACTGAGTGCTAATACCGTAAATTCCACCGAACCCCATGTGCCCCAGGCAACATATATGATGTGCAGAAACTGACATATTAAACAAAACTTTACAAATGATCTAACAGATAATGTCTCCTAGCCAGTATGTGGCATTTATAGAAGTATTGGTGAAGGTTTAGCCTTTATGTAGATTTTGCTATTATTGTTTTATCTCCTCCAGTCCCATTTCACAGATATAACCATCTATTCATCTATCTTCTTCCTGGCAAATAGACAAACAGAATGCTCAACATTCATTGTGTGGCAGCAAACAGATTTCATAATCGTCACCCGTGTTGCTCACAAGTCAATAGCTACAGCATGACTTTATCGGCAGGAAAACACACAGAAGGATTGTTCATGCACATAATTGAATAGGAATAGCTGAGCCTGGGCATCATGCACGCAAAGTCATTTTCATATTGCTGAAATGTCACCAGCCAATGAGGTGGCAGGCCCGCCTGGCCACCTGTCAAACCTTCCAGTGACAAGTACCACTGAAGAAAACACCCTCCACTCAGCGTTAAAAACAAACCTCAATACAGACGTCTGCATCAGAATATCAGTATTCACCTCCTATAAAAGTATCCATGTTTTTCTTTATGGCATTGAGAAAGTGTTATCACAAATATGTTTGGTTAGAAACTGAACGCAAACAACACAGGAACAACATTCAGCACACGTGGACAGTGCAGTACAAACAATACAGTTCAAACTATAAATATCACTTTACAAACATGTCATTCAATCAGCATTAAGGCAGCATGACACACATGGAAAGATGAGAAATATGAAATGTGCAGCTTGTTAAATGGAGATGTGCATAGGGAGAGCAATCGTGAGGCTCCACAAGCATAAGGGAAGCGAGATAGCTAGGTGTGAGAAAGACAGCAAAGATTATTTCAAATCTATGGAGGTCTCTCGAGAATGAGAAGGTCAGAAGATGGGCTTAGCCAACTAACCGTAGCCCTAACAAAAGCTTAATGGTAGTTTACACCCATGTACATAATGACTGAGTCTGTATGAAGGTAGAATACACAACAATGTGTATAAAGAGGAGATGTGTCCCTGTCTTAAGATTTTAAGAGGGTGCTTGAGCAGAAGGAGAAATAATTACATTTAACCTGTCACATTTAACTGATGTTGTTAGCGAGTGCCACCTATCTGAATAATTAATTATTTTCATATCACCAACATGATCATCAACTGATAATAAGTAAAGTGTGTGCAAGGGTCAGAACCATAGTGGCAGAAGTGGATGGCAGTATAAAAAAGTTGAGCTCCAAATAAAATAAAGAAGTAGAGGAAGCAGGAACTGACAGGGTCATATGAAGATAAATGCCAGATGTGTGGTTAGGTTCTACAAGAAGAAAAAGTCCAGAGTGTATATAAAAAGTGAGCAAGGAGGAGTTAAAGAAAGAGAGCAATAGAGAGAGAGTAAAAAACCATAACCAGAGTAGATGGGGAGCAATACAGAGGTAACGAAATAGAGGCAATCCAGTTAGGGGGTAAAAAGTTTAAACAGAAACAGGGAAGTAGTGAGAAAGAGAAATAGCCAATTAGCAGGAAGCCAGCAGGTGTGCTTTCTCTCTGGAGCCCCCCTTCTCTTACCCCCCATCCCTGGTATGGGGTATGGGGGGTGGGCTAATGCTGTGCGGGCCTTAAAAAGCAGGGAGTTGCTATGGCAACCGGCTGGCACGCTCTGTCTCCAGGGAAACGGAAATGTCACAGCTTAAGAGGTCTCAGAGAAAGCAAGTGATGAAGAGAGAAGCTGAGAGAAAGGCAAAATAAAAAGGGAATGGTAAGCGTGAGGAAACGCAGTGACAGGATCGATACATTACTCCTTATCTATGTAGCCAGGCTGTCACAATATCTGTGGAGTTTCTGTACAATCAGATTAATCATACGACATCAGCCTCCAATCCTCCCACTCAGCCCTAAACTTAGTTTACGGCCTGAACATATGACGGTGTAGACGTTGGGTAATTTAGAAACAGTCCCTTAGTAAGAAACTGAAACCCAAGTTGTCCACAACTGAGGACAATAAAGTCAATTTCCAAGCCTTTGAGAGCCAATCAACCTTAATTTATTTAATCAAATATTTACTGTAATAAGTAGCTGAGGACCCTAAGGGTGTGGTGGGAAAGCTAAAGTCTGCTTCGGGAGTGTGGGATGAGGGTGAATGTGACCGGTGTTTGCTGCTGAGCTATGGGTTGACCCTCCAAATCACACATTAGCCAGGGCTGACTAGCTGAAAGCCCATTAACCTGAACGGCCACTGATTGCTCCACTGTTAACACAGCCTGACTCCACTCCTCCAAGGCTGTACCCACTTACACAGGTGCTTTAACACCCCTCAAGGTCTTGGCTTAATCAGGGTAAACAAATGTTGTTTCTCTGTCATGGCAGTGCCACTTTGTTTGATGGATGCCACACACTGCTGCTATAGTCACTCTCAGTTGTCTCCCAATATCAATTCTTTTAAATTTATTTATTAACCATGCCAATCTGGTATAATTGACCTTTTGTTTGTAGCCTGTCATGATTCAAAAAGGTTGTTTCAATTGTACTGGAAAGTCACAGAACAAATGAAAGGTGTGTATATGTTTGTGGTATTTGTGTGAGTTTGTGTTAGTGAGAGAACACTGGGTTCTTGGGGAAAGGAGATGGCCAGCTAATGGAGCATTTCTCCAGCATGCTGCCGCATGCCTGAGAGTGTGGCCTGGCCATGCCTAATTTATTTCCTCTTTTGTCATTGTTGTCTCCATTCCTCGGTTGATTAAACCAACCTCATGCAGCTATGCTCAACAAATAGCCTAATTGAGTACGACCTTGGCAAATGATATATCAGCCCTATCCTCCAAAAACATCACCTGCACCAGACGCCCATCGCTCTGTGGGCCGCCGCACCAAACACAACAAACATAAACAGGGAATTTGCCTCCTCAGCCAGAAATTTTTTTTTGCGCGACCTTTCCCACAAATCACCACGATGAGACAGAGCTGGATGGATCACCGAAATGGGACACATTTGTATCACTTAGACCTTTCATCAGATGCAAGCAGATATTCATCTATTATTCCCCCTTCCATTTACAACTGTTACCCCACAGCCTTCACATGGAGAGCAAAACAAGTGAACAAAACATTCCCGTCTCAGCTCCATGCAGCAGCTGTAGCAGGGTTAAGCAGTACAGAGTTCTCATTAAATTTCCATCCCATCTCTGTGTTTAGATGGGAGCTGGAATGAGAAAAGTGGGGGTGGGGGTGACGGGTGGTTGGGGATGGTAGTTTGTGTTCAAAGGGACCCGCTGTAGAAGATCTGATGGCTCTCTCAGCACAGTCTCTGGTGGGATCTCTAACAGGATACAGATGCCTGCTCTGAGATGACTTCATACCTAATGAGTCTGAGCTCCAGCAGGGCTCCACGCAAAGCAATGCTGCCCTTGATTCTTGGTTTGTTTGCCGCCGCCAGCCCCACCCTCGTTGTCTCACTGGCTCGCTTACTGGCTCACTCACTCAGCACTGAGCGATGTGCCTGCCCACAGCTAGTGTGTGACACTGATGTGTTTCTCAGGAGGGATGCGTATCCTGCAGGTAAACACCTGGAGGCTGAAAAATCACCCACCAAAAGCAGGTGACAGAGGCTGTGCTGTAGTCAGGGACTGTTAACAAAGTGAGACTCATGCTGCTGCCTCGCCATGCCTGTTTCAGCCTCAGCACTGAGGCACTGGACCACCGGAGCAGGTTTTGTGTGGTGGGAGAGGATCGGGGAAAATGTAAATGCTCAGATCTTTGTTTTCTTGAATTTCCTGTGCAATGAACAGGTTAGACTTACAAATCTTTTAGATAATGGGGAAATGGTAACAACAATATAACAAGATGAGTTTGAAATATATAATTAAGGTAACCACTTACAATAACTCACCTAAATTTAGGGCGGTTTTGTAAATTAGTTGATTTCTCATTCAGAGATTCTTGGTAACACTCTTACAAGAGTTACCTATTTTGGAAGGGAGGTGTATCCAAACAAAACAGTAAAAAAAAACAACTTAATTTTGATGCCTCACAGTCATAAGTTATCTTTCAGAAGAAACAAAGATTGTGGCAACAGTGACCTTTTTTATTTCTGCTTGTGAACAAAAAAGAGATGCCTGTAATGGGAGTCATGTTCAGAGACAATAAAAAGGACATGGTAAATTTCAGGTCTGCATCTGCATATATGTAAAGGAGCTGTCAGTGTTTGAGTACTTCAGCATAAATGTGTGTTTGTGTGTGAGCGCCCACACAGCGGTGACCTCTACTAAAGACACAGAGGTGACAGAGGCTTGGTAAATTGCAACTCTTCCTTCCCTGTCCCTTAGAGCCGTGCTGCATCTGGCCTGAAGGTGGGAGAGGAACATGTTGATAAAAATAGGTCACATTGCCTGTATGCAGCTTGAGAAGATGGCAAAGAGGTTACCACAGCAAGGAGAGGAAACTGACAGATGTCTGTCTGCCCATCATCCTTGGCCTGCTGGGAGCTTAGAGGCAAGTTGTAGACAAGAAAAGGAGAAACAAGAGAATTCTGGTCCACTCTTGCCATTACACAGAGGTCAGAAGCTGTTTCGAGCACTTGAGTTCTCTGCACTGCTGATAATTTCAATGACAGCATCCACAGGCATCCACTTTTAAAATTAAATTGAAAAATCTCACTGGGAGGTAATGCATACTGTAGCTCATTAAAATTTCACTCTCAAGCTTTTTGACGAGCTTCGAGCTTTAAGACAGCATGACATCGAGGGTGTGTGGGAATAAGTCCCTCAAGGCCACTCGGAAAAGACAAACTGCAGGTGGTGTCTATGTTCTTTGTCATCCGGGCGATTAATGCATACTGCACTGAAGGCCCTATACAGTTCATAGTCCTCGTGCCATTATAAAACTGCTTGGAGTGAGCCGTCATCATATAGATGCTGGCTGTCCGAAGGCAGAATGGCTTTAATCAAAGCCTGTGAGCAGCCAACAGTCACTAGGGACAAGTTTCATTGGTAGTTAAATTATAAGAATAAAGGAGCCATGCAGTCTCCACTCCTCCCAGACGAAGCTGAGGGATTAACTGGTGAAGAAGTGGCAAAGATGGATGGAGTGAAAAGGATGGTTCTACATGCCTCTCCCCATCTTTACCATGGAGAGCTGTCATCATAAGCGGCCTGGCCTGTTTATTTATTGAGAGCATTCATTCAGGGCTGACTGATTGGGAACATTTAAAGAGACCTGGATTTCTGGCTCCTCGGCATGACTTTGCTAACTTTTTTTTAGCAGGCTCCTCTTCATAACCATCAATCACTTGATAATTTTATCAAGCAACCCACGTCACTGACAGTTTGCACCAGCCAGGCCTCACCCACACAAGACCCTAATAACATATTCCTTTCACCAATTCCCTGCAAATGTGCCAGGGGATTTATTAAAAGCACTTCCCATGGTAAACAATTTACATATGGCCAATATCAAAAGACTTCATTAAATAAATAATCTGGGATCACATATCTCCTCAAATATTTGTAGATCCAATTACTGCTTTGTCAAATTGGATTTTGCTGTTATTATTTTTATTTGTCAGGGTGTGGTGCCTGGCTTTAGGATGATGAAATTGGTGCAGTTTAATATCAGTGCTGCTGATAAATGTGTTTGGTTTCATCACTGCAGCTGTAGACAGTCCAAAGGGCAGACACAGTGCTCTGGAGCATGGGCCACTGCTGGGATGACTTCTGCGTTAATCATATTACAGCACAGCTCCAAGGTGTGCAGAGGACATTTGCACACAAGGAAATGTGTGTAGGACAAAACTGAGGCAAGCCAGGACCTCAAGCCATCACATGATGATGGCTTACAGTGCTGCACAGACAGGACAGTTGAGTTTACTGTTTAAAAATGCAGAGAGAATGTACAGTACACTTTGTACAGTGAAGCTAATTAGCTGTGAAGCATCAAATAGATAAGAAAGAACACAACATGAACCTGCCTGTGATGCATATACCCACCAAGATGAGGTGTAATCTTTACAGTATATAAAAGATCATGCATCTTTTTCTCCTGTGTCCTCTGATCTTTTCTCTTTACACTTCCATCTACATGTTTTCAACATAAAAACAAAGGAAATACAATTGTAAAAAAATATTCTCCATGAAGCCAGTCTGTTAAAATGGTTCTTCACAAGTTTTCCCTGGAAGTAGGGGAAGAGTGGCAGTTTCCAGAGTTTGTGTCCAGTCTGAATGACATTCCAGCATCCCATGTTCCATGGGCAGGCACTATTCATGAGGCATAGGAAAAAAAACAAAGAAAAAACACACAAGGAAAGTAAAGACACAATTCTGCTTTCTTTCCTCATCTTTGGTGATCCTCTGGTACGAACCTGTGTAGCACCATGCAAACAAAAACATGTGAGGAGTAGCAGAGACAGCTCAGGCACCCTAAGGTGGAAAGAGAGGGTATAAAGAGTGAGCAGGAGAGCACTGGAGCAGTTTCATACAAGCAGCAAAGCCAGAGAGAGGGATATGGAGCATCTTGTTAATATGCTGCCTTCAGTTCAACCTTGTCCTAATACCTAATATTCCCCAAAGTGCGAATGTGTGTTTTCTATGCATGCACACACGCATTTCACACACATGAGTGCATGAGAAGTACCTATGTAGTGAGCCCTGCTGACCTATGTATGGAAAAAACTGTACTTCAAAGGAGAATGATGGTAACCAAAAAGTTGGTCACTCCAAAGCCACTGAGAGTGAGGGCAGTGGTCAACAGGACACAGTGAGTAGACAGAGAGACTAGTGGCTACTTGCAAGCTAACTGACTGAAGTGCTAACAACTCTTAACCGCTGATTCTTACTACAGTATGTTTTGTCCTTCAGATGCAGAACATTTGGACTCAAAGAAACATCATCGAGATACAAAGCTGAAATAAGCTAAATCAGCGTAGAATAACCCTCTAATGTCTTCCTTTATCAGTTTATTTAAACTCTGGATTTCCAGGCTGGTGATGTACATAAAAGTAGACATAAGTGGAGTCTGCTTCCTCTTCTAATAGTAATTTGCCACTTTGTTATCAGTCATATTTTTTAAGTATTTGTGCAGTTGTTAGTTAAGAAATGAATAAGTCTACATGAGTTACAAGCAGTAAATCACTGATGAAAGTTAGTTTCCCTCAAAATGAATAGCTAGCAACATGGCGACACACTCTGAACATCTATCTACAATCACGATTTTATGTATATATGTGTCTGTCTTTTTCTTTTTCTTGATTCTTCTGTTCTTTCTTCAGGTGTACAGCTTTACAATAGCAGACTGTTTTCACCATGCCCTTTTGTATATATCCTGAAGCATTTATTTTTTTATTGACTAATGTCAATCTCTAGACTGAGCCTAAGAGCCTGTGGGTTTTGCATTAGAGTGGTCACATAGAATGTAAAGAGCTTGGGTGGTCTAGTTAAGCATTCTAGGATGTTTTTCCTTCTGAAGAGGCTTGGTGCTGACATAATGTTCCTCCAAGAGACTCATTTAAGGACTAATGATCACCCTAGACTACACAAAACACAGATTGGGAAAGTTTCTCACTTCATGTTTAATAGCAGGGCCAGAGGCACAGCTATCCTGGTTCATAAAAGGGTCCTGTTTACTGACTCGAGTACTCAGTCTGATCCACAAGGTCATTATATTATTGTATGTGGCTCCCTATTACAGAGCCCTGTAGTTTTAATAAACACTTAGGCACCAACTAGGGCAGCCCTGGTTTCATGACCTCTCTCCTTTCATCAATTCCCCATTTAGATATACAGTGCATCATTTAATTTTTGGTGCTGATTTTAATTGTGTAATTGAGATGAAGCTAGATCACCCTTGCCCTAAATCACTTTATCCCTTCTCAATGGCAAAGGTTTTCTCCTCTTTCTTGAAGCAAATAGACTGCATTGATCCCTGGTGCTTTCGTCACCCATCTAAAAGAGATAGTTTCCTCTCCTCTAAGGTTTATCATGCCTACTTAAAGTTTGATTATTTTGCCTTAGACAAGGTGTTATTCTCCTCTGTTAAATCTGCAGGTTACTCTGCTAGTCATTTCAGACCATGCCCCGCTCACTACTGCTCTGTCTCTTGCTGTGCAAACTGGGCATGACTCAAACTGGAAATGTAACACAGGATTGTGAGCCAGTGATAGCTTTTGCAAACATTCATCCTCCAATACAAGCCTTTTTAGTGAAACCAGCAAGAGAGATTTGATCATTTACAGTATAAAGCTTTCATTCAATGAATTACAATCTTTTTTCATTCACACAGTCAGAACTTTTTGATTTGATTTTTGAAATTGATAATAAATACTCAGTGTCCACCTTTATCTAGACAGATTCAAACTACAGGCTGAGTTTCTAAAATCTTCATCAGTCTTTACATGTATTCATAGACTTGGACTAGAGCATAAAGTTTCTCTTTATGCAGATGGATTTTTTATATATTACTGACCCACTTAGATCTGTGTAGCACATTTTACATGGTTTGGATTTATTCAGGGCATTCTCGGGACATAAACTTACCATCAATAAGAGTGGGTGCTTCCCTTTTAACTAGACTGCCAAGTATATTAACCAGAAACAACTTTTGGTTTCGCCAACACAAAATTTCACTACCTAGGAATCAACATTATACACCCATTTTAAGTCCCTTCATAAGTGTAATTTTAGTAAAATTAGTGTCTCAAATTAAGTCTGACCTTAACAACTGGAATAATAACCCGTTCCTTAACTGGTAGAATTAAAGCTACTTTTTTTTCTTCCAAACTATTTACCTAAAACTCTTTTTTAATGCTTGACAGATCATTTAATCCTTTGTTTGGGCATGCAGGGCTCCAAAGGCACATAAAGCCATTCTTTAAAGTGATAAACTAGATGGAGGGCTGGCAATACCCAATCTGTTGATGCATTACTTTATAGCAAATATATAGAAAAGTCATACATGGTCTGACTCTTTTAATACTGACTGGTGCACAGATGAGGCACACTCATGCACATTCTCCTCCTTCTGTTCCCTGGCCTATACCCCTTTGGGCTCCAGCCCAACCAGGTGCACTTGTAATCCAATAGTTTTGTCCACCTTCCAAATCTGGAAACAATTTAGGCAGCTATCACTGTCCATTTTTAACGCTTTACAGTATGTAAAAGCCATTCATTTCTGCCCTCTGGTATTGATTGTGGTTGCTCTTTTTAGAAAGCTTGAGGCACTGAATATTATTTCAATTCGTTTTCTGATGGAACTTTTGTCTATTTTGATGATATCATAGTCAAGTTTTCTTTGACTAAGTCTGATACTTTCAGGTATTTACAATTGCCATTTTGTGTGCACAGTCTTTCTGTACAAGGTTCACTACTGAATAAGTTCATATCACATACTAATGTATCACATCCCAGTTTAAGGGCCTCCATACAGTAGATTACATGTAACTAAGTGGAAGCTATGTAAGCTATTTTTGGACATAGACAATGTCTCTGACCAAAGTCTGCAGTAGCCTGCAAACCATGTTTTTTTTTCTAAGCTTGCCAAATACTGGCCTTATTTTCCTTTATTTTATTTATTTATTTTATTGACAGAATGTCAAAAATTCTGAATGTTACTATGAGGCCTTAGTTTGTTTAAACTGAAGTTCGATGTCCTGGCCTTTTCCTCCTTAGTGGCCAACGGAAGGATTTTACTACACTGGAAAAGTTCTGCCTCAGCCGTCTTTGTGACAAGGGACCTTCTTTCATTACTTTTTTGAAAAAATAAAAGTTTTTTCTACAATGGATCATGTTGGTACTATGCGCAAATCTGAGCTGGTAAATGTAAATGTATGCTCCAAATAAAAGTTTATCTAAAAAAAAAAAAATCGGCCCTGTTCAAATGCATACATCTGTCGATTATTGTACCTTTCACTTATCGAAAAACAAAAATCAGGGTTTCCCTAGTGCATAAAGGAACTTAATGACGCTATATCAGGGTGAATGCACTACAATGGCCTGAAAGGTCAATAGACTAGTCAGACCAAGCCTAAGCAGCATCAACTCCAATTGGACAGACCAGTAAATCAGCAGTGTAAAGGATTCAGAAAGGGGACTGAACGGTGAGGCAATGGGAAGGAAAGTGAACAGGAATTAGATGAAACTCAGTGAAGAAACGCTCTCGCACTTTTACACTGCATTGCTATTGACACCCGAAACAAATAAATAAAATTAAAAATAAAGATATTGTGAAACTTGTACCCATACTCATACTCAATTTTAAACTGTTACCAAATTTAAAGATCAAAATTGTTGGCTGTTGGGACAGCAAAATGTATAAGTTAACATAAAAAAAATTACCAAACATATAAATATACACAAACAACAGAATTAAGATGACAGGCATAGACTTGTTAAAGTGCCAGCATGTTACCAAAACCATCTCCTGAGTCCCTGGGGTGGTTATCATATTGACTTTTTCTAAGCAGATACCGTAGGGGCCAGATTGTCAAACCAAAAAAATAAGGGGGGGGGGGGGGGGGGGTCAAAAAGGGGCTAAATAAATGTTAAAAATTAAATGAAAGCATTTGAAAAAAAATGAATAAAATGTTAAATGCAAACATCAGTTTGAACTCATTCTTGCATGAAGACAAAACACAAGGTACATTTCACTCATAAATGTCTCTCCTAAAACTAGTCTGCAAATTTCATCATCATTTACATGTACAAAATGCAAGCATCATCACAAGGAATAAAACGAGAGCAGCTCAAGAGCCGTGGTAAACAAATACAGTGCAGATGTCCCGGTCATTCATGATACAGGCATCACTGACAGCAGGTAAAATCTGTCCGATCTCACTGTGCGCTGCTGTCACTCACTCTTGAGCTGCAATTTCTTCAAAACATGGGGATATACTTAGCATCTATATTTGTAGTTTATGATGGTTTCATCCTGAGAAAAGCAGCAAGGTGTTAATAAATTGGGTGATGTATCAAACAGCCTATGTGCTCCCATAAACCCTATTATGTTTCTGGTGAATAATCATTTTTGGTACAACGTAGATTGTTTATATTGTATGTAAATTCACTGTGTACTTGTATGCAACTTTATTAGCAGCTTCCTCGTAACATTGCGCCACCAACATAACATGAGTATAACATCAAAGTCTCACTTTTCAGTGCTGTGGTGGCGATCTCAGGGTATTCTGTCATGACTTTAATCCAGAACACCGACAGAGTTGTTGTCTCGAACATACTTTTAAGGCCGCCGTCATTTGCGATCTCCAGCAGTTGATCTTCTTGCACAGACCTGCTGGATTCACCTGGTTTGTTGACAAATGGGTTGCGGATCCATTCCTTAGCAGTTCGTGGGTCCTTTGTGGTTGGGAAGTAGCGCTCGAACTCTTTTAAAAGCAAAGACAGGTGATCGTGCACCAGCTGGGAGAATGAAGGCTCAGGCTCAGTCTCACCCAAAATCCCCGCTAATGTTTGAAACATGTCCAAAATGCCTCTGTTGACGCGCCGTCCCCACAAATCCAGTTTGGCTTTAAATGCAGCTACTTTATCTGCCAACTTGAAGACAGTTGTCATTTTCCCCTGAAGTGACAGATTGAGTTCATTGAGACAGGTATGTCCACAAGTAAGCCAGTTTTGGCGCTCAAGTAACCGAGATGTAACCGAGAGAATGCGGTCATTTTTCAAAATAAAAGATCGTTCAGACTCAGATAATAAATAAAACGGAAATTAATAATTTCTTGTACGGCCCGGTACCAATTGATCCACGGACCGGTACCGGTCCGCGGCCCGGGGGTTGGGGACCACTGTGTTAAGGTACCATCATTTTGTAGACACATATTGAGACAGTGGTGTCTTGTATCCACCAAGAATGGGCCAATATTCCACTAGCAAAACTGTAACAATTAGTATCCACAATTTGCACATGGTTAAAAAAGTATTATTAAAAGGAAAGGTGATGTAACACATTGGTAAACATGCTCTGTCCCAACTTTTTTGAGTGTGTTGCAGTATACAAATTCTAATTGTGTTCATATTTACAAATCTTAATTACATTGGTCACTGAAAACCTTTTTTTGTGCTTTTGTCAGTTACAGTAAATAAAATTACAAGCAAATTAACAAATTGCAGATTTCATTTTTTTATTGCATTTTGAATGTCCCAACTTTTCAGGAAGTGGAGTTTGTAATATATTGTGGGTTGGATGGAAAGCTTTGGCAGACTGCAAGACATCCATACAGCTCAGAGGCCATATACTGTACAAAGAAAAGCTTACAATCTTATCTGTGTCCCCTGCTTTTCCCCTGCCCAGTCCACCATCATCTATTTATTTAGGCTAGCACTGAAAATAAAGAGGGAAATGAAAGCACACCTTTTTCATTATTTTTTTCTTCATTCAAGTGTTTTCTAACTGACTAAAATTCATATTTATGCTAATATGCGCAGCTCTTTCCGCCTCTGCCTCGCATGGGAGATAGGAGCCAGGCTAGAATTAATGACATTGCATTGGCGGTAATGTTTGCCGCGTTTCATTAGCTGGTATATCTTTAATTTCCAATAAACACAGTAATTAGGAGAGGTATCCGCTGAGACAGGCCCTGGCAGGCTGCTGCCGTGGTAACAGCTGTAACCAAATCTCCACACAGGTAACAGCAGTCAAGGAGGACTTTCAGCTTAACCAAATCCTGCATCGCACTGGGAAAGTCCTCAATTCAATTATATGAAAATGAAGCCCACTACAGATATCAGCCTGGCCACTCACAGAAAAGTGAGAGGAAGGAAAAACATACAAGAAAAAAGATAGAATCACCTACTATATAAGCTCCTTTTAGACATGCAACCCTTTCCATTGATCTGTCAGCATCTGAACATGTCCGTTCTGTTTTCCTTTAAAGTCGTGATGGCAATCTTATTAGGTCAGACCTAGAAACATTTATCTATCACTTTTAACACAACACAAGTCTGAACTGCTTGCAATCATGTTAAGGGATAGACATACACAAGCTTACAAGGTACTAACATATAGTCGGATGCTATTAGGTATAGTGGGCCTACTTCCCACAACAGTCCATGTTGTATGTCTCTTACATCGGAGTTGCTCAGCTCACAGAAAACATGATTGTTCTGGAGAATGCCCTAAACAATAATAACATAAGAAAGAAACATTGTTGGAACACATTTTGTAGTAAGAAACCTGTAGCCTCATATGATATATGCCTCTTGATGTACTGTCCAATCTTGCACATACAGCAAATATTGCATGCATAACCTGGATCTCTCCTCCACGGTCATGGGTAGGTCTGAATGAAGCCGTGAGGAACAGTAATTTAAAAGTAACCTACAGTATGTCTGAATGACTTAAACCTATTGCTTTTACAGATTGATCAGGCCAGCAATGTTACATGTCCCATGTCTGAAAATGGCTTATGAATATATAAATACTGGCCACTTTATTAGGTACACCTGTACAATTGTATGCAAGTCACTGCAACTTTTCTACCTTAAAATCAGTGTTTATGAAGCTCAAAATGTTTCAAAATATGGAGACATCTCTGAATATAATGTAGTCCAGTACAACACCACCTTTAACTATGACCTCAGTAATACACATAAAATCGAATTTATACCTTTATGACAATTTCATCAAAAAACTGAAACATTTTGAGCTTCATAAACACAGATGTTAAGGTGGTAATGTTGCATTGAATTGCAAAGGTGTATCTAATAAAGTGGCCCCTGAGTATACCCCCCACTCACATATCTATATATATACACAGTATATTTATGTACACACAGATGACAGCGCTGTCCCTGCAAGGCACTGCTCTGGCCATCAGGAACAACTTGCACAAGGACTTTTCAACATTTGGACTGGGGAGAATGGGAATCAAACTGCCAACCTTTCAGATAGGGGGAAACCACCCTACCTTCTGAGCTTCAGCCTCCACACCTTTCAATTACTGTATATAAAAAATTAAACATGACATAAACTTAGACTTTCCTTTTATCTTATTTTTTAAAAAACTTCTTTTAAATGTCCCTTCTGCTTCAGTTTTCAAAAAGCCTTTCTTTCAAGTAGCACTTAAGAGGGAAGGAAAAGCACTGAGAGAATGTTCCAAAAATCTGCCCCTCACATATTACGCAGTCTCTTTCTCATTGTGAGCACAAAGGGTAGGCAAATGGATTAATGCTACACATTATAGTCAAAAGACTAGTGAGACTCATGTACAAAGAGGCAATTTACCATCCTGACCTTTCAATCTTTAAACTGTTCCATATATCCCCCCGCCCCTACATGCATGCATTTGAATGCTCTCCTCCAACTCAAGTGTCACAATCATCTGACCATTTTTTCATTTCAACATTGCTTGATTAACATAGTAAGATAAAAATAGAGAAGGAAAAAACATAAAATGCTTAAAAGGCGAATAGATAGGAGAGAGATACCATGATTGAGACAAAGAAGTAAGAATTTCCTCCTGAAAACAAATACAAACCATGATACTGAGGGGCTGTGGGAAAGGACTGGAGAGCTATAATAGAAGCTGACACTGCCTGTATTTTCAGTTCTGACCTCCCAGTCAGATTGTCCTGTTTATTTAGAGACAAACAAAGAATGAACCACAAAGAACTAATAGGCTGTGCTAGGTACTCAAACCCAGTCACCTCGGCGTATCTGGCAAGGATGCTGAATGGCACCGATCTCGGGTCTGAGGGTGACAGGTCCTAGAATCATTACCTAATTATTCTGGAAAATAGACACAGGGTGACATTTTAGCTTTACACAACAACATTCAGTGTGGATCATTTAAAACCTGTATTTAGATTTGATGGTGCCGATGCTGACAGCTGCTTCCTTTGCCCCATGCATTTAATCAGTTGTGTATTATTCTGACACTTTATCTTTTCTTGGGGTTTACTGACAGTAAGAAAAATGTACTGTGACATAATGCTACTGCAGCTGCATCTTTTCAGATCTTAATCACCAGTCTGTTTTTCTCTTCTTTGCACCACAACTACTTCTAGGTTGCAAAATTGCTTTTATTTGCAGAGTTTGACATCTTGTTGTGCGGTCTTACCTTCATTCCTCAGATTCTATTCCTCTCCCATTCTGTTCCACCTCCAAGGGCTGTGTTCCTCACCACCAGCCTCTCCCGCTGCCCTATAGGATTAGGTTTTGTGTTCAGGTTATTGGGGGCCCAGAGCAGCCGTGCTTCCCAGTAGGTTCCCTGAAGCCTCAAGCCCAGTCTGGTCTCCCAGCAAGCGGGATCCATAATGTCAGACATCTCCACATTCCCAGTAATCACAAGATCAACGTGGCACTCTATGCTGTGCTGTGATTAGCAACAGTAGCTTACCACTCCTGTTCAGGCTTTGCACAGGAGAACAATAAGAGTTGACATCTCCATCTGCTGCCATGAATTACTGCTGCTGCCTGTCTTCACTCCCTTCACTAAGAGAGGGGAGCAAGGGAAGAAGAGCTCACTCACTCAGTTTGAAAAAGCTTGCACCCTAAGTCAGAAATCAGTGGCCACAAGCTGCGTCTCTTCACCCTCCCATCTCAGTTGATCTTTGGGTGAGCATATGGCCTGAGACTCTAGAAAGTGCAGCATCTCAGCAGGCTGGATTAGGGATGGAGTAACAGGCTGTGAGGGAGTGGTGATGGGCACTTTGGTTGGAGCATGCTGTAATGTACCCAGTAAGGCAGAGCACAGATGCTGGGCCAGGCAGGAAGGCTCACTCCTCGTTAAGGGTCCATTACAGAAAAGTCCTCATTAAAGAAAGACCACGTTGAGAAAAGACTGGTCCATAGATGAGCGGCAACCAGAGAAGATTTAATTCAATAATTGATTATAACAGCCCCACTATATTCAGAGTGATCATGTTTCAATTTTCCACATTATGACTTTTCATTTCTATGGCAAGCGCTCTTCCACATCCATATGTCTCCTTCTACCTTTTGTTTGACTAAGTTTCCCCTACCTACAATACTTTCTCTGTGCCTCCTGACAAGTATATTTGAAAAAAAATGCCTTTGGTTAACAAAGCAAGGAGATGTGGCACAGAAAAGGAGGAGAAAGGTCTGAGGAATTCTGCTCAATCGAACACTGGTGAGGGTGATGACAGAGGGCCCTGGCACCTTGGCCAAAATGAGTTAGCTTTACTTGATGTTTCAGTGTTGATTAAGAGACAAGGATGGGATAGGTTCCAACTCTGTTTAATGAGGGAGCAGGTGCAATTTGGGACTAGCCAGAGTGATGGCGGCCTTGGCTAGCGTCAGTCTGTACACTGCAAAATATATCTTCCCTAACAAGAGATTCATCACAGCATATTCACCATGTCATTGTTGTCTTAAGACAAAATGGAGATAAATTATTTAACTTGCTTTTTACACAAAACAGGTCTTTTCAAAAAGCCTTTCTTTATTTATTGAGCAGTATATACTGTTCTTAATATAAGTGGAAAGTCATTTTACTATATGAAAATGTTATCGTAATTTTATCTTACAGTGTGTAAATGGGTTTTGATGGCATCATATGACTAGAGAACTTTGTTGTCTGAGCTACTGTTTAGATAGGTTGATAGGAAATGTTGTAAATAGACATTATGGCAATTTTTGACATTAATAGTTAATGAAATCTCTTTGGTAGCTATAGTGTATGTACAGTATAGCTGTATCTGTGTAGAGAAATTATATTATTATTAACACACAACCCAGACAGCCCCTTTTTTAATGGCAGTCTAGTCGATAGAACAGATACATTTGGTAAGAGTAAGCAAACAGCCTAAAGTCATGAATTACTGTCACTGCCTCTGTGAATAAATGAAGCAACTCTACAGAACTTTTTAAAACTTTAAGAAACATACTCTCTCAGTGCAGAAAGAAAGTTTGACTTAAATCCAGTGTAACAATCAAATCTAACAATGATCACTCTGTCAGTTTTTAACAAAATAAAAGTCCTTAAACTGATCAAAGTGATTGCATTGGATGTTTAAAGTTATGTCTCTCCACAATCCAATTGGTTGACTCATTTCAACAACAATAAGATTTAATGATCAAATGCAATTCAATAGCATTTCATAGAGCCACTTTCTGCAGTGGAAGCTCGGAGAGATTCTCTAGAGAAGCACGTAGGCCAAACTGATGTAAGAAAGATTTTTCCTCTCCCTCTTTTTCACTGTAACAACCTCCCTGAGCATTTCATAGCTGCATATGCTGCTGCTTAAAGCACCACTGAGATTTATGCCGTTGTCAGCTCACAAGGGTGCAATCAGGAATAAAGATCCCATAAACCCCTCTGATGTGTCCACAGGTACAGCATTACTAGGTTATTGCTGATGGTGTATAAAAACCACATAACTGTAGGTTTGGTATTTTTTTTTCCTTTTCCTATTTGAAATAAAGGCTTACATAGTTTTGTTTTGAGTGAGTTTCATTACCCGTTGACTTTTGAATTCTGATTAAAGCCCTTGGCACAGCTTTACAAATACACTGACATCAACAAGTAAACAAGTTTAGCTTTTCCCTCCTTCATCCAACAACAGCACTAGCTGAGAATTAGGAAAGGACAGAGGAGAGACAGAAGCCATAAAGATTGCAGACTGCTAGCGAAAGAAAAAGAGATTAGGATGGATGGGAAAACATGCACACCACCTCAAAGCTTTGGGCTCCTTGTTTTAATCCTAAATAATGCTGATTTCCTCTGGGTTTCTGCAGTTGCCAAGTATGCTATTGTGTGTATATGTATCAGTATATGTATATGTATGTGTATACAGTATGTGCGTATGTTCTGTATGTGTGTTTAGATTGTTTGTCCACTTATGATTATCCACCTTGTCTTGTGCCATTGTATTATTTACATTATGGGGACCAAAACCTGTTAACACACTCACATTGTGGGGAAATCAATGAATTTAAGGTTGGCAACATGGTTTAAGCTTAGGGTGAGGCTAGGGTTGGGTTAAGGTTAGGGAAGTAGTGGTTATGGTTAAAGTTAGGATAAGTCTACAGGAAATGAATGTAAGTCAATGTAAAGTCCCCACAAGGAATGAAAGCACAGCGTTTGTGTGTGTGTGTGTGTGTACACAAGTACACAAGCATGCTACTATATCTCTCAAAGGGTTACATCAGCATGTGCGAACCCTTCAGGGGGACTCCCCAGATCGGAGTCCAGCTGGCACAGTGCCCCTACTTCTAGCTTTGCCTTTCAATTCCATCGAAAAGCACTTTGTTTATCTCTTCTTTCACCTGTACAAAAACTGTTTGTTTTCTTCATTTTAATTGATTTATTTGCTCCAGATAGTCTTAACTGTGGTGACTAAAGGGGCTTAGCTGATACAAGCCTACCATGCCACTGAGACAATTCACTTTTTCATTCTGTATTTTCATGGTGAACTTGTCTGTTGTTACAGCCAGCTAAATAGTATCTTGTCCTGTCTGGCTCCAGTGTGTTATCAAATCAGTACAATCAAAAAGAAAATAATCATAAAAAAAATGTTTGCAATTGTCCATATGCCTGTGCGGTTTGATGACTGATGGGGAAAATGTTTAAATATTTGCATGAAGGCCAAGATATGAGGTGTCTCAGTCCTGTCTGTGAGAATTCTGAGTAGTAATCAAAGAGGTGGCACAGTGTCATACCCATCCCCAGGCAGTTTTTTTTTCCTTACAGGGACATACAAGACCAATTGGGCAAACCTTGGATGTCTAAGGCTGAGCTGATGTTGCACTGCAAACTCCCCTCCAAAACCCCCTCTGGGCTTCTCAAGGGCCGTCTATCCCTCTCCATCGCATCACCGTAACGACAGCTCTCTCTTGCTTCCCCATCAATCCCCTGGCCAGTCGCAGCTTCCTGATCTCACTGCCAGCTCCTCAGCCAGTCAGCAGCTGCCCAACAATGCCAGGCCTGACAATCGCTGCCTTCAAGTCTGTCAACCCCAGGCCTGTCAAATTACTGTCAGAGTAAACAGTGGTGGGGAGGGAGGGAAGGGGAAAAAGAAAAGAGGAAGGGGTGAAAGTGTATGGGGAAGGAGTGATGAGAGCAGGGTGAAGCATGTGGGGCATGGGGAGAGTGTCACAGACAGTCACACACACACACACACACACACACACACACACACACACACAACTCTGACATATATATCATTCTCACGCCATCTTCTTCTGGCACTTGCTCTCTCCCATCCGTGTCCTCCTCCCCTCTCTTTTCTCCATCTTTCTTTCAGGTAATTCCTTTGGTCACATCAGTCTGGGTCATCTCTCTGTGCTTTTCCTCCCCTCATTCCTCCCTCTGCCTCTCTGCCACATGTTCCATCTCTATCCCACAGTCTCAAAGCACCAGCTCAACATCACTTTGGTTCAAAAGAGAGAGAGTGAGAGAGAGAAGAAAAAGAAGGCGATGAAGAAAAAAGTAATGGGCAGAAAAATGAAATGACTTTCTGGGCCCTCACGTAAAAGTGTGGCTCGCTCTTCGAGACAGGCAATATTCCCTCAATTATTGCCACTCACAGAACCCTCTTTACCAGTGGATGAAGTTTTAATTCCAGGACTCTGATAAAATGGATGCCCTAGATATAATGTGGAAATAACTACTCAGTGTTTCGGGATGTGCATGACAGTGTGCTGTAGATGCTACCCAGTGTGGAAGCTTCTTATTGATCTGGCACTGACACTAATGCCTTTTTTATTCATATGGCAAATTTCTACATTATTTAAATATTTTATCTGTGGATGACAAATGCTCATGAACCAATTATTTTTACAACATTCAGAGTTAGTTTTATTTGTCTTTTTTGTGTTTTTAGTTTGAGTGAGCATATAAGTATAAAGAGAAACTGCTTATGACATTGGGTGTACAGTATGTACTGTAATGTGAACAAATCCACCCACTTTGAATGTTATCCCCCCCTATTAAATGGCCATTATCAGTTGGTCATTGGGTTTATAGACGTGGATTAGTAGGGCCCTACTCCTTCTCCTAGTCAGTTCAGTAGGCACTTACCATGTGCCAGACTTTCATTGTCATAGTTACAACAGTGAAGATAACACACACAGCACCATGGTTTGGTAAATGGTTTAGTTTAGTCTGCTTTGAACTGATTATACATTTTACTGAGAAGAGCTTCTGATAGCCATGAAAGGCATGCCTTTGTAATTTAATAGCTAAGGAGAGCTTCTGATAGCCATGAAAGGCATGTCTTTGTAATTTAATAGCTAAGAGTTATTTTATAACCTACAAATACACAAGTATAACAGGAGGTTGGTGAATGTTTCACTTAAGAACATAATATTCCCATAACACTGTCACATCATCAGAATTTTGTATGACACAACTTGTGACTTGCTTGACTCATAGTAGGGACTTGATTTGACTTGATCCTCACCACAGTAACTTGAGACTTGAGTTAAGCCTTGATGCTTGCTTGTGACTTGCTTCCACTTCTGCCTATAGATATATTTCATGTTTATATTTCACAGTTATATCTTTAACTCTTTTTTGCAGCTCCATTTAGTTCTAATTCTAGTTCATGTTGTAATTTATGTTCTAGATGAAGTTGTTTGTCCATTTTTGCATTTCTACTGATTTATTTTCCCTCTCCCTTTTGGCCTATTTGATATTCCATTCATTGTCACTTGTTTTTTTAGTTTGGTTCATTTGTGCTAGGTATTATATTGATCTAGTGGAACTTGTAATGTTGTTGCCTCCAGTGAAAAAGAGGTTGCTAACATCAATAAGGTTTTACCTGGTTTTTTAAAGAAGTGTTTTTAAGATGGTTCTAAGAAATAATAAATGATACAGTTTTCCAGCCCTAATTCTTCCAGTTTTAGTTCTAGTACTAGATCTGGTAATGTTTATTTTGAATTCCAGTTTTAGTTTTGCTTTTGCTTTGGGTTCTCACTCTAGTTTTATTTCCATTTCTGATTTGAGTTCCTAATTTCATGTTTTAATTTGTTTATTCTGGAACAGTACACATTAATTAACATTTAACAAATATAAAAGTGTCAGATTTAGCCAAAAGGCAAATTTTTGTCGGTAGTTCCTGGGGAGGTTGATACAAAAATTTAATGCAAACAGACTATGCAAAGGAAACAGTGTCAGAATGTACTGTATATAGCTACAATTACTGCCTTGTGGTTATATGCCTCCGCCAAACAGTCAAGTTGCAGCTAACCATTAACAGTTGAAGGAATTTAATAAAAGATATTAAGGTGTTTAATTTGATGACATCCCTCAAGCAATTCCTGAGGGATGGTGTTCAGGAGAATGGGATGGCTGTGACCTTAACCTTTGACCACTAAAATCTAATCACTTCATCCCTGAGTCCAAGGGGACATTTGTGCCAAATTTAAAGTATTACTGAGATATCACATTCACAAGAATGGGACAGATGGGTTGACGGACAACCGAAAAACATAATGCATTATGACTCACAATGACTAACCAGTTGAGGCAGTCTCAAACAGACAACCACCACTCTGATCAGTATGCCCAAAATCCTATGGGTACACCAGGCCTGAGATGAGCATGCTCTGACATTAACAGACTCAGGAGCAAACAAGTCAACAGATTCCCATAATGCCTGGATAACGTCCTTATTTAACCGTGGGAGTTAATACACTGGCATGAAGGAACTTTGCTCAGCCATGTGATAAAATGCTATTGTATACGGCACTCAGACACTCTCCTTTTACCAGAGTTCATAAGAACATTCAGTTTGACAGCACACTGGTAAATGTAATCTCCTGACATGGCCACATCAAGACTGGAAGAAGTGCCACGATGTAACAGTTCACTATAGTGATGTAATTGTAGTTGGCTCTTGTTTTTTAGCTCTCGCAGTAATAATATCACCAGTTCTAGTTCCAAGTTTCATTTCTAGCACTATTTCTACCACTCAGTAGCTCTGGCATTTAGTCATAGTTATTTTTTAGCTCTAACATCTTGTAGTACAGTAGCTAAATTCTGAGCTCTTGTTGTAATATATTTGAAGTTCTAATTCTAGCTCTACAGTAGTCCCAGTTCTCCCCTCTCAAAGTAAATGTTTTCTCACTTCTGGTTCTAGATCTGGATGGAGCTAAAACTAAGTTCGGCCTCTTTACTCTACTAGACTTCCTTTAATTTTGTGTTTAGTCGCTCAACTAATTTGCCACAGCGACTAACCTCAGGCACTCGTGATTCTGATTGGTCAAGGGAGAGGAGTGGCCCCGTTGTGCATAGATGAGTGCTCAGATAATTGGTTGAGAGAATTGGGAGTCGTCAGCGGTCACTCTAACAGAAATGGATCTAGCCAGCTGAGCTCCCAGTTCCTTAAGTGCCATTTTAACACAGTCATTCCCCCACCTTTTAATTGCAATCAGACTTTGAGGGCATAGACATGTCCCCGGCACGTCCATTAGAAATGGACGCACATGTTTCATTGGCACACATACGTGAGCAAACACACACATTCAGGAAAAAAAATGTGTCAAACATATATTGATGATCCTCACAACATATGCACCCTCACACAGGCAACACAATGGAAGTCTTTCCAATGCTGCTGACACACCAGAGGGAATAAACATGGCAGAAAATTCAACTTTGTCTCTGGCTCAGAAGAGAGAGTGGGAGAGAGCAGGGAAGACAGAGGCTTTGTCTTGGGTGTAGCTGTGTGGTTGTGTGGATCGATAGGTTTAACCAGCAGGAGCTTGGGTCTGTGGAGCAGGAAGAGACACAGGCAGGAGGTCAGGGCTGGGCAGAACAGCCTGGAAATGCTTTATCACCACTACCAGCAATTAACTGTCTCCCATCAGGGGCACAAATAGCTTAGGGGCTTGAGGTGGTCTTTGTGTGTGTGTGTGTGTGTGTGTATCTGTGTGCCATAAAGGGATAAGTCTGTGTGAATGCATGAACTGTTGTGACAAATATTACCTTATTGTCCAGTGTGTTTCACTTGCATGCTGATATTGTTTGATTCAACCTAGCATCTGTGAAAGACCCCAGGAAAACCTCTGCTATTGTTTCTGTGTTGCTCTCCCCTCCCAGCCAGGTTCAGATGGATCTATCACAGAGAAATGAATCTAAACTCTCTGGTGGAGTAGGCGGAAGAGAACAGGAGACAAGATAAAATGCAAAGGGAAACCAGGTGAATACTACAGTAACTATCGCATGCTTCTCCATACTGACCAAAAGGTGAACCGAAGAATGAAACAAAAGGAGACTGAGGCAAGCTAATATGCAGTCATGCAGTGAAACGTAGATCACACATCTACAAAAGAGAGGTGGAAGGAGGAAAAGACATAAGAGTTGTGGAAGCAATAAGAAGCTGATACAACATGGTGACCTGTCACACTGTAGTGCCAGGACCCATTGCTGACAGTGACATCACCCAGCTCAGGGCAAAGGGGTGCAGCTGGTTACAAATGCACTATTACTGCTGCGGTGGGACCATGTTATTGCAGCAAAACAGTGCAAGCTATGAAAACTGATGTAGGCAGATCATGGATTACCTTCAGATGTCACATCTCTGCATTTTGCATATTGTTTATTATGCAGTATACTCCCAATGAAACTCTTCATAAATGTAATTGTGCATAGTGAGTTTTATTTTTACAAGATCACTGCATGATAAAGAAACTCAAAATTAATTCAATGTGAGTTATTCATTTTAATCACACAGTTTTTGGTCTTTGACAATTTCATTCATTAAATCTGACAAGACATAGAGTAACTGAGTTGAATAAGTTGGCCTAATGTCTTAGTTCTCTAAACAAACAGTGCTGTCATAATTTGTTTTTAATCCGATTCTATTGTTTTGGCTGATAAAATATGCTAACTTGCATTATTATGAGTAATGAGAGGAGCGGAACTTACTGATCAGCGCTCCTCTCCTCAAACACACAAAACAAAGAGACTGATTGTGTTTGTACAGTAGATGCAAATCAGCCTGTCTTGCAGTTTAATGACTTACAGGATACTGTCTGAAGTGGCTGCTGCCATCTTTCAGAGTGATTTTTACCCTTCACCTGAATCTCACAAGCTCTGTACTGTGATCCCAGTGCTTTAATTAAAATGCACTCCTCGGCTCAATATTTGGATTAGTTGAGGTTTAAACACAGACTGTGAAATTTAATTTGGTGATATTTTCAGCTCTAACAAATGAACAGGTAAACAGCTACAGACCTTTCATATAATCCTCTCTATTTTCAAGTGGCATTTAAGTTGTTCATAATACCCTGAAAAAAGATTCACTATATATATAAAACATTGTGCATTCTCCACTGTGCTGTATGTAATCATTGCACTGTATTCTGGGAAGCCATGTTGTTGTTGTTGTTGTCCACCGAGTTTCCGTATGTACTGTGGAAATGGATCTGTGATACCTGGATATTAAGAAGATTCTAATATTCAATCAACCCCAACCACCTGATTTCACCATAGTTTTTCAAACATGCTTCTGAGTTTATTGCATTTATTCATAAAATTTCAAATCAAACATCTGCAGGCAGCTAATGCTTATCCTGATTATGCTGATACAGATTATTACAAATATTATCCTTGCATTAAAACACCAAAATACAGCTAGGAAAATAGTAGCTGAACTTCTGGGTCAAGTAAACACATCATCCTGGTTGTGGTTTGTTTAATTTCACTCTATGTTTGCAGAGGTACTATATTTAGGATGGGGATATGAAGGAAAACAGTTGAATGCTGAATAAAGTAAATATGCTTTACTTAACACTCCAAAAACAAAACTGCATACTCAATCTCTCATCTCACTTTTCAAAATTGGCCCGTGCTGCCTTGGAAGCAACTACACAGGTGACTAAATGAGTGCAAATCAACAAGTGTCTGAGCTGTCAAGCCTGCCTTAAAACACTAGGAGCCTGCTCAGCAATGACGGGAAGGACTTAAACGGTTTTCCCGCTGCTCTAATTTTTCTATTTAACACTGTGGGAACAGGATCAACTGTCAAGTGTTGTTGCTGTCTGTCATAAAAATGGCACGGTTGACAAAACTAGATTCACAGATGATAAAATATGCATGAGCATGATGATTTGAAATTGGTTTTAAGATCTGAATCCATCCAAACAATTTTGACAGTTGTATACTAAGAGTGTGTTATTGTACAGCTGTTCCAATTCAAGGACAATCCAACTGTTGCAATTGTCAGCATCAGAAAAACACCAACCCGTATATTCCTACAGATACACACAACCGATGATGGCAATACGCTCCATGGACAGGGATTACAACTGAAAAATGTCACCCTGAGAGCACTGCACAAACCCAAATTAAATCCTAAATTAAATAGCCACATACCCTAAATACTACAGATGCTGATATAATTCTACTCCAAAGTACAAAGTGCAAAATGGGCTGTGTCATCAATAAAACTTTGTTCAAACATGCTCAAATTATACCTTTTAGTGTGTTACCCTCAGACCAGTAAAATACTGAGACCTAATCTATAGCTACCCTTATATTACATACATTTCTCTTCCCTTAAAATTTAACTATCAGCTAATTAACCAGTCACACAAAGAAAATTGGTAATAAAGCCTTTTGTATGCTGGGTAGTTGAAGCCAAAGTAAGTCTACTATAAATAACCCTGAGTTAAAGCAGAGACAGGAACTGGACATCTCACACTGTTAAACACTGTTAAAGGTTTTACTTCTATTACAGATTGTAAGATGAGGTTTGGGCCACTGCAACTCTGGATTCCAAGCACGCCTGTAATCTGTCAACTCTGGGAGAATGCTGTAATAGCGGGCGTAATGACACAAGGAGGGTAGTTGTTGGAGTGTGTGTGTGTATGTGTGTGGGATGAGGTGTGTTATAGGGAGACAAAAGGAGTGAATGACAGTAGAAAAAATGTCTGGCAGATGGATGTAGAAACAGCCATACATCCTCGTTAGACCTCCTGTCTCCCAGGGGCCAGAACAGTCCCCTTTTTTTATATACACACTCACACACAGACACATACAGAAACAAACATACTGTACACAACACGCACAAACACACATTCTGTCATCTCTAAACTAGATTGTTTTCTAAATTCCCTGTCTGGCAAAGAAGAATTAATGCAGGCACAAAGACACACAGGGGCACATGCACACAGACACTGTATTTAGGACTAGGTACCTAACTTTGGAACTTCTTGTTTATCCACCAAAAGGTGTCAAAGTGTCAAGAACTAAACTTAGTGTTGCTTATTCAAATTGTTAATCTTAATGGTTGATTTTCACCGCTGCGGCCCGGGTTCGAATCAGGGTTGCGTCAGGAAGGGCATCCTGCATAAAACACGTGCCAAATGTCAACATGCAAGTCGTCAGTGTGACAATTCGCTGTGGCGACCCCTAAATGGGAAAAGCCGAAAGTGACTTTCTTTCAATAATAATAATTATTATTATTATAGCTTGCTGATAATTTTATAATAGTACATTTGTTAGTATAGGCTGTAGTTTCTTCTTACACAGCTGCTTTGAGCACTTGAGATTTTGGCTGGCTAGTTGTCTTAAACAGACACACACACATATAAAAACCCCCAGGCCCCATATTTGCACTGTTGCCAAACAATTTCAAACAATATTCATTCCTTCACAAACAGCACCTGGGTGGCACAGTGGTGTAGTGGTTTACACTGTCACCTCTCAGCTAGACGTTTTGCAGCAGATCAGGGCCTTTCTGTGTCAAGCTTCCGTGATAATGGAGGTTGAAGCACCCATCTGTGTTGACGGGCTTGAAACTGCACATTAAAAGCCTTTCAATTATTATTACAACTGTGTTTAATTTATGTGTTTTCAACCTGATATTCCCTCAAGGATATAACTCAGTATATTCTTAAACAAAGACAAGTAAGTGGCTTTAACACCAACTGCCACCCTCTCTCAACCCCAAGAGACATGACCCACCCGCCACCTCACAATATTCACAGTCAAATCCCCCCACGCCAGCAACCCAAGCAGCCTACTGATTCATGTCCTTTCCCTTGCTGTCACTCCCCTCCTCCATCCACCCATGGCACAAATCTCTTGCCCTAAAGAGCCCTGGCAGAACTACAGTCAAGCAAACAAAGATACAAATGGCCACTCCAGACAGGTTACACTTGCATCTACATTTATTGCCTCTCATTTTTGCAACGCACAAAAGCTTCGCATGGAGTTGCCGTTGTGCGCTTATGATGGCTTCGCGGTGCCGTCACACCAGCCTTCAGGGCTCAGCAGTCAGAAGTCAGTAATGAATATACATGTGTGGTCTGCAGCGGGGATGATACTGGGAGAAATTGAGCAAGGGAGGAAGATGAATATTGAGTTAATGTGCTGAGCAGGGTAGGGCTACATTCCCAGTTCCCCAGTCACAATGTCCTCTGCTGTTAGTCTGAGTCTGGCTTGTGAACATAAATATTTACACGGCTGTCAGAATCAGGATTTATAGGACATTCTTTGCTCTTCCTGTAAGAGAAATATAAAATATGCTTTATTCCCTCTTTGCTTTTGCAGAGGCAAGTTTTCTTTTGCACAATGGCAATGAAATTTTTGTTTGCTCTGGGATGTCTTTGCAACTCTCTTTTCTTTGTATTGTATACTGAGTGCATGGGGTGTGAATATTGTCTCATTATATTGACAGTTCTCATCCTTGCCAGTTTCAATAACCAACATTCAGCGAAAGAAGTGCTGTAATATAAACATTTTGGATATTTCCAACTGCCGAGGGTGAGGCAACAGAGGCAATAAAACACAGACAATATACTTATTGTCTTTCTTTGTAATACTGGATGCAATAACATCTGCAGGCTAACCTGTCTGATGTGTATTTTTGTGTGGCTGTGTGTGTGTCCAGACAAATTCTCAGTGTTTGTGACCATTGCTGGAATATTGTCAGTTGAAGCAGCACCAAATGCAAACACCCTTTTCTCTCTTCCTTGACTATTCATCTTCATGTTTCCATCCTAATTTGCCAAAACCAAATCTATTTTGTCGTGTAACTTCTCTGATAGGTTGGCATGTAATTAACTTTTTGGCATGCACTGTGGGTTGTCATTTGCATGGTAATAAATCTCTGCTCTTTACTGTAAGTGGGGCAAGCCTACAGGTCTGTGTGCGTATAGCTTCAGCAAACATCCCACTCTAACCGCTTATCAAATCCAACCTGTTTGGTCCGAGTAATCATCACTTCCAGGTGGCAGACGCCATTGATTAAACACTGAATTTAGTTTTTATTTATGAATGTACTATTTAAAGGAGAGCTGCAGCAAATGAAGCTTTTGCATAACTGGCTGCTATTAATCGCATGGTGCATTTGGAGCCTTGTGTTTATTTGTTTCCACAAGCTTTCCACCATCCATTACAGAGTCGTTTCCTTTTGTCCACTTTATCAGTTGTGAGGCTCATCTTTCCTGGAGATCCATGGCTCTCATCCAGCCATTGCTTATATACAGTGCATGAACCAAAGCCACAAGATGAGATGAGGCCAAGCTGAAGTGTGTGTGTAATATGTAAGTATGGCTACAGTTGTGTCCCCGAGTGCAAATATAATAGGCCGAAAAAATGAGGCATTTTGGACAAGGCGTGTGTGTATGAGAGAGGGTGCGAGGTGATTATACAGTTGTGTTTTGAGAGATGGATGAATGGAGTAAAGATTGCACTCATCTGTCGTGGTACAGTGCACCCATCAGGTCTAATGAGTGTGCTGAGGTGACCTCAGTCTCACAGGTTCACAGGCCTGATTAAACATCGTCTCAGAGTCGACTCAGGGGATGCCAGCTCCCTGTTCTCCCCTTCTCTACCCCCTCTTTGCTTCCTTCCATCGTCCTAATGGTTCCTTCTGATCTAACCCCATTTATCTCTATAACCTTCCCCCCACTCACACCTCCTCACCCCTTGCTACCCCCCGCATCACTCAACCAGTGATAGCCCTTTTGTTTGACTGTCTTCTGCTGTTGTACAGTATTTGTTCTCTTGGCTTGGGAGTGTTTGCAGCTCCTTTGACAGTTACATGTTTCCTTTAGACTGTCATCAGTAAATGTGTGTGTGCTGTTTATATCCAAACCCTCGCATCTTTTTGACTACTAATTTTCTATGTTTATTCAAAGCTATAAGCCATAATGAGGATTAGGTTGAGAGATGATGATTAACTGCAACAGGATCCAGGAACTGGCACAAGTCATGATAAGCCAGCTTTCTGTGGAGACTTTGATTTATTTGGCTGTAAGGTGCAGAATATCAGCCATTCCTCTGAGCTGGAGGCCATGTGGGGTCACGAGTTGGAGACATGCAGTTAAGACACAGCCAGCCAGTGTGTTTTAATCTTTCTCTCTTCACTTTGATCTTAGTAACTTCAGTCGAAGCTTGCTCAAATCATCACCGAGACATTTTAAAGGGTTGCAATTAGGGCCAAATAGCCTGCCATTTATCAAGCTCTTTCATGTCCACCATTTCATTTTATGAAAGCAATCGATTGTCTCTGTGGCATGGAGGGGCAGCCCAACCTCTGTTTGTGCTCCTAGGCAAAAGCAATGAACACAGTCAGGCCATCACTCCAAAAGTGAGTGAGAGAGATAGAGGGTGATTTGGCTGACTGGAACACCATGACCGACGCTTCTTTCACATTTACACCACAGTAATCAGACTGCCCGGGCTAGTACAACTATAGCAGCTAGTCAAAATGCCAGGGGCGCTGGGAATCTGTGTTTGCTTTTGGGGTGGGGCTCGGCAGTTTGAAGGGAGACGGAGAAGAGGATGGAGAAGAACATAGCAGTAAGTGAACAAACAAAGCCTGCGAGTGATGCAGCTGTGTGTTATTTACAGTTATGTGTTATTTACATTGCTGCTCCAGAGGAGTGCTCAGCTTCTTTGCAGACAGACGGTGAGAGAAAGACATGGCCAACACAGACAGACAAAGAGAAAGGGAGGCTGCACACATACAGTACACACACACACATCAACAGACAGACAACTTGGTTTTGTTCATCATAGCAAAAACCGACTCATAAAATGATGTATAAAATGAGCACTCTTCATTAATATTTAAATCCACAAACAATGAAATGAAATGTACTGTATTTAATGCATGCATGTATTCTTTAAAGAGTTACTCTGTAGGACTTTTTTTTTTTTGGCATGGCAAGTAGTAAAACAGTCTTTATTAACATATTTATTAGCAGCCTCTATTGATTCATTCATGAAAAGAATGTCACACACATACACAAACAAGCAAATTATCTTATGTCCACGTAGTGGATACACTCACACACACAGAAGCAGAGCAGAGCTCCAGCAGTGTGGGGCAGGAGAGGAGGCTGCAGGGCCCTGACCACATAATCATCTCCTAGAGAGTGATCATCAAGGCCTCCAACATCACTGCACAAATACACCAACTCCGGACCCCCTGGCATGAGGGTAGGGAGGAGGGGTGAAGACAAAGAGTGTTTACAGGAAAAAGGAGGGAGAGAGAAAATAAAAGGAAAGGGGAAAGGAGGGGGAGAAAAAGGAAATTAAAAAGTGGATAGCAAAAAGAGGGAGGGAAGATAGGGTCTGTGAGGGCGGGGAGGGGAGGGGAGGAGAAGGACCGAAAATTAAAAAGACAGGATGAGAGCTTGTAAAGCACTGGATTATTGAAAGCATGAGTGAAAGGCAGGAGAACGGGAGAATGAATAAATGTTATGCTGGCAGAGAAGGGAATAGAAGAATATTAGGAGGATAGAGAGTTATGCGGGTCTGTTTTTGATGGGTTAGGTAGGGGGGGGGAGAAAAGTGGGACGGAAGAGAAACAGGAGGATAAAGTGAGAGGAAAGGTGTGGTCTGTGTTTAGACAAGAGGAGAAGAGGAAAGAGACATTAAGGAAGAGAAAGGACAGAAAGAATTAGAGGTGAAAATTGAGCTGTGTTGACAGGAAAGGTCCAAGAAGGAAAAAAAAGAGAGAGAGAAATAGCAAAGATGTACAAGAAAGAGACAGGAAAGAAACAAAAAGCAAGAGAAATAAATAAGGCAGAGAGTGTATCTGTTTGCCACGCATGAATGTACAGCAGCGTTGCCCTGGAAACGCCAGCCACTCGGATTATGAGCTGATTAGTTGCCGTCTTCCTTGAAACCCCTCACCCCCCCACCCCAAAGTGGGCTGCCTCCACTCAATACAGTGTGTGCATGCTACCTGAGACATGGTCTGATGAATAATCAGACACGCTCACCCACCCAGTCTTCATTCAGACACATACATACAATAACCTCAGTCTTTACTCTTGGCTGCTCATTGTGTTCACTGTAGCCAATGCCTTTCTGTGTCAACATCTCAATCTTTCACTCTCCGCTGGACTCTTCAGACTCTGCTTCTCTGTCTCTCTGTGTGTGACGTGGCAGGGTGCTAATCTCAGCCCTTATCTTTGCCTGCAGCTCTGCTCACATTCCCTTCTCCACAAGCACCTTATCTGCAATCACTGTCAATCAGAGCAGATCAGGCTACCTACAGCTGAGCCCGCTCGACCTCCTCTCCTCCTGGTCCCCCTGTGGACCAGCCTGCCTACATGTCCGTTATCAACACTTGCAGCATACAATCGTCGGTCTGCAGCATCTTTCACACACCTTACATACACTTGGAAGTAGGCACATATGAAAATTTAAGAATCACTATTAGAACAATTAACTGGCATCTTTTGAGCAAGTTAGCCTTAAAATGACTCATTCTTATAACTTCTATCTATGACAATAACCACAAACACTTCTTTGTTTGTCAGAATCTGACACTAAGCTAAATCTGGTCTAGATCTGGTGTTACACCTACCTATGGCGAGGATGAAATTTAATTCAGATGTAAAAATGACCTCAAGGAAAAGGAGCCCAAGCACAGCAATAATTCACTCATACTCCAGCAGAGAGAACCTCTGTTGCAGTTGCCATTTACAGTACATGTATTGCAGGGTCAACAGTGATAAAATGTTTACTTTTATTGGAACTTTTGTACATGAAGAAAGAATGATAAAGTGGCATCATATAATTCAATACTATCATCATATTTTATAGTACTGGCTCATAAGTTTAATGATAAATCTTGACAAATAAAAATCTATTTTTGTGATTTATTAAATATTGCCACAGAGGACATGGGTTAATTTAGACTACAAGAGTTCTTGACAAAAGGTGTTTTTTATATACAAAACATTATTTTAGTTTTGCTTGTCTCACTTTTTGTGTAATAATCTTAGTGTTATCACCTAATTTTTTTCTAACCCATACGTCTTTTGTCCAAAGCATACTTGAAAATGCCCCAACACCTCACCCAGTCAACAAGCCAGTATATAAACGGAATGGAACTGTTCAATGTAGACACCCCAGAAAGATCCAAAAAGATCACTATTTAATATTTTGTGTAGTCATCCACATATACATAACACACAGCAATGAGCCAAATACAGTACTCTAAGCATGCAAGTGAATACACACACTGCAGCCCTCCAGTCAGAAAGAACCAGTGACCTCCCACCTGTGATCACGCTGGGAAAACCTCTCATCTAAATACTGTGCACACACATTCACACACCCACCCAGGAATCAGAAGCATTAATCCCAACTGCCGGCATTTTTGGTTCACAAGCCTCGCCACGAGGGCAGCCGCACTGCAGGTACAACAAAATGAGAGAAAAATAAAATAGCAGAAATCCCCTTTGAGCGGGTTTATTATTTTTAGGCAAGGACACTTTTACGTGGGGGCAGGTGTGCCTCAGTTCCCTAATGCTGAAGTAATTGTAGATAATGGAGTTTTTAGGACAGCTGCTGATGTGGGTTTAAGTAGGATTTGGGTAGAGATTTATGGTGAAGAGAAAATGGGGGGATGGACAGAAAAGTTGGAGAGGTATGAGTATGAGGGAGTGAAGCACGAGGTGGAAAAGGAGATGTAGAGTTTAGGGGAAGGGGAGGTTAGCCTTGGCTTACTGTATCGAAGCAAAGGTGAGAAGTAGGAGGAAAGGGAAATAAAAAGAAATATGGCTCTATCTTCATACAGAAAAGGCTCTGGTATGGAGAGGGTTAAAAAAAAAGCCCTCATCTATAGTTTAGTGTGAAACGAGAGACCGTCTGGCCCAGTGCTTCTCGAGAAAAGGGGGTTATAGAGGGCACAAGCTGGATGACTAATTGTGGAGGAAATGAAATGAGGCTTGACTCAATCTACACCCCTGAATCAACTCTGCCCTACAATATGCATCAAATGGGCTCCCTAAGTGGTGCTTTTCCATTGATTATACCCTTTCAATGTTTCGCTCCAACTCCTTGTTGAAAATATTTGACAGAAAAAAAAGAGAGCAGGATCTAAAGGGGGCAGTTGAAATACCGGTCAATACCTATCAGGGTCAAGCCAGAAAAGTGGGAAAGCAGAGAATGAGTAATATCATATAAACATAAAGTGATGAAAGCAGTTTGAGAGAAAAAGAGAGAGAGGACAATGTGTGTAAAAAGTGCGTTTGGCTCACCGTAAACGCAGTCGTGCGTGATACTTTGCCTGGCATGGCACTCACACTTTATGAGGTGTGGAGGGGCTGTCTCCCTTGCCTCTCTGCCAGTTTTAATGATACAGTTTAAATGGAAAAGCTGGAGCTTCAGTCGGCACCAAGGACTTCACTCTCTCTGGTACGCACACACACTTGTTTGTTAGCATCCTTCATGGGGACTTTACATTGACTTACATTCATTTTCCGGTAACTTACCCTAACTGTAACCATAACCACAACTTGCAAAACTTACCTATTTGCCTATATATAGCTTTCCTATTTTGTGGGGACCAGCTTGTCAACCCCAGAAAGACAGCTGAGTCCCCACAATGTGAGTGTGTAAACAGGTGTCAGTCCCCACAATATGAGTAATACCAGGCACATACACTTTACACATCAACAAATCATTTGAAAAGAGTTCCTGGTCCCAAGTAAGGAAGTTGTTATTTTGAAATAATCAATATCATTACCTAAACCTTACATTAATTTAAACAAAATTAATTTAACCAAACCTAAATCTAAATTAACTCAACCCCTAATTAAACACAAATGAAGTAAAACTATAGTGAATGCATTCAGTGGCAGGTATGTAAATATATATTAAAGATAAACAGACAAATAAGCAAAAAAAAAGCCTACAAATTCATTGTCATCTAATGAACAAGCTTTTTGTTTTCACGGGAATTATCTGAACAAATGTAGTTTTAATAAGACATGGAGAAACTGGAGTTAATGGCAGTAATAGGATATAAAGCAGCTCACATTCCAACACACATGATCTATACATCATACACGTGTTGTAAAGATGATCAATTCCCCGAGGTAGAGCCTTGGATGAGACTCGGGAGCAACGGCATTGAAGCCAAGAGGTGAAACGTGCTGTCAGAGTTGTGAAGTCTCCACAGACCTGGCCTGTGTGCCTGGCCAATATATAGACAGCAGAGAAGGTTTTTACCCACACCCTCACCTATCACAGTAACCTCTCAGAGGAGAACATACCACAGTAATACAATATTGATCTGACAATGCAGTGTATGTGTGTGTTTGGATGAGACATGCTCACCAGCCTTGTGTACAAGTGACTGAGCTGTGTGAAGTCTGCCGGTGTGTGTTGCTTTGTTTGTGTGACTGCGGTGTGTGTGTGTTCAGTCTATGATAGGTAGGCGGCTATGAGAGCGATGCATTAATAAGGAAGAGGTGAGGTGTTAGCCTTGGTGCTATTTCTGACACCTCACTGTCAGAGACTTCCTCTGCAGTGGCGGGCCTGACTGAACATGGCCTGTGTGCCCTCATATCACCTTTTACTTCTCTGTATTTCTAGCTTGTTTTTGCTCACTTTCTTTCATGATGCTGACCACCACCTCCACCACGGTAGCAAACATGCTTTTTCTTTTTGTTGAAAAAATGGATCATCACAAAAACCACTGTGTAATATAACTAGTACTTAGTTTTCTCTATAACATAGCAAGAGAAGCCTAAAGAATGCTTTAGTTGCAACTTCAAAATTGCATAAAGACTACATTATGCTACTACAGCTTTGCACCAGAAGGAAAATAAAGCCCTCTTCAAGCCAGTATGAACAAGAACAATAATTATAAAACTGTCAATTGCTTCAGTGTTCATACTGCATATGAGCACATAACAATTGTTTTAAGGCAAAAATGTGAATGTGTGTCTCACTATGTTACTGATTACCGCACATTATCCATGATCTGGCCTGGTTAAACATTACTGTAGACTGAACTGAAGTTCTAACCCTTACATTACTTTGTATCCTACCAATGTCTTATCTTAATGTTGCTTCATGTCGTTTTTAGCATCATGTAATAACTGATGGCTGATCAGGCCAAAAATACTGACAACTTCTAAAGGCCACCGTGCTGCACTTTGTAGTGAGTCTCACTGGTTGGGACTTTGAATGTATTACTTTACTGCCCAAAGGGCTTTATAGCACAAAGAGGTACAAGCTGAAGCTATTCCAGTGCTAACAGATAAAACACAGTTATCGCCTATTGTAAAGCAACAGAGACAACTTTGGAGTGGAAGAAAGGAACACACAGCAGGAGAGATTACAAGAACTGTTCATGTTGAGAAACACTAACCAAGGCAATACCACTGACTTGATAAAGAGTTGATCATAGTTTATTTTTTATGTTGATTTTGGTAAAAAAAAATTACAATTATTACACTTATAGACAGATATGCAAAAAGAATACAGAACATAGCTCCAGACTGGAGAAGAAAAACTCTAAACTGCCATCTTGAAGAAGCCACAGATGCCTTTACTTCAGAGGGCTTTATCTGAAGCGTATTCTCACAAGAGAAATACAAGATCACACACACATACAGATACACACACAAAGATAGTATAGTATATAAAGGACTGACTCACAGGAGCCCAGAAAAAGCAGTTATTCCCAGTGCAATAAAACAGGTAGACTAACTAACAGAACCACCCTCATACCAAACATACTTTTGATCACACACCACCTTCACAAACACACACACACATACATTTTTTTTGTCTCGACCCACTCATTGCTTGTTAGCTGCTACATCAGGTGGTTGTTTTTGTGTTGCTACTGTGACACAGTCTGGCTGCGGCTCGGTGTATCTGCTGAGAATGCACCACCAAAAATGTTCCACTTAACAAACTCTTCTGATTACAGTTTGACTTTCTCGCTCCCTGCTTCTCTCCCTCCTGTCTTTAATCAGCATGTAAACAAGCACAAGGTCATTTTCTTTCTTAAATGAAATGGGGGAGATAAGAGGAGCGTGGCGTAGTTAATCCCTTGGACACGCTGATGGAGGAGTTTGTCCTAGTGATGCTTGGGTGTTAATTATGCAAGAATGCATCTCCTCTTGTGCACTCTCTCTCTCTCTCTCTCTCTCATGATGACTCATCAGTTTATCCCTTTCTGTCTTGCTCCCTTCTTCTCGTTCTCTGGCCTGTTTTTTTCTGTTCCATCACAAAAATATCAGATGTCCAATCAAGTGCTACTCAAAGTCCTCTGTGCATATGTGTGTGTGTGTGTACATTACTATGTGAAGATCATTTTCAAATCAACACATGTCCTCACGTGATTATCTGCACTGTTATTTGAGATGCCAGAGTAAGTTGCTGAACTCAGCAACATCATGTTTTTTTACCCCTCATTTTCACTTTGAACAAATATGTGCAGATTGCCTGTATGTTTTCCGTCATTACCAGAATGATTTGTGAAAGATTAGCAATTTAACTGACAGAAAGCCAAAATAGAGCAGTTTAAGGTAGGAATTGAAAAAGGGGGAATAGAATGGGAAATTGGAAAGGAAAGGAAAAGTGAAGAGTTAAAAAAATTGTTCTGGTTTCAATGCAACTGTCTAAATAAAAGATACTCATTTAAGATGACCATACCTGTTTTTGTTGAGACATCATGCTGTCTAAAACTAGACTGAGCTATGTTTTGAATATCACACAACTTCAGTGGCAGATTTACACCCTGATTTTCTCGAAGTGAATGGGATGTTAAGTTAATTAACCTTATCCACAGAATTTGTGATGAAGTCAAAATCCAGACTCATCTATTTTATATAGTTTTTCATTTTTCTCTCCAGTTACTATTGCCAGACAGCTTGATCTTGAAGCAACAGAAACTTTGATGTTTAATTAGTTTAGGAAATGTCACATTCCAGCGACAGTTGTCCAGCCTGAGTAAAGAACTAAAAACATCATTCTTAGAGGTGTGACAACACCCGGGCCTCATTTCCATCCTTCTCTACTTTTTGTCAGCCTTCTTCTCGTTCCCAGTGAAGCAGCGATGTTAACAATGCTGTCCCCACATTTACTAGTTCTGCCTCATTACAGCTAAAGAAGTGAATAAATTAGCACAGGAAAGCATGCACAGCGGAGTCCTTTCCCACCTGTCAGTGAGGGGAAGATAGTGAGTGTGTCGACATGGAGGAAAGGTGTGAAGAAACTGCTCAGCTTACAAGTTTTCTACACATATTAAAAAAAACCTACCCCCTAAAGCTGATGCTCATCTTTCTAAAGTCATTCAGTCACCTTTGAAAAAGGTTTTCTCACTTTGGCAATCAAGACTTTATTGTACCCATCATTTTAAAAAGTTGTACAACCTTGTTTTTAATTTTTGTTACAGCAATAGCAAGAGTGAAGTGGTTTTACAGGTTCAGCTTCTTGCTTTCAGTCCTTTTGTTAGTATTTCTCTAACCTCATGGATACCAGTTTCTATTGAATTTCCCAAGAGTACAATGGACTTTTACAAGTCTCGAGTCTCACTTTGACAGAAATGTTGTTCATAGATCTATCTTTTAATAAATTGTGACCTGAGCAACCTGTCTGTTTTATCGTATTCCAGTGTATGTTCACGATCGAGAGGACAAATGGGCCTGGTTGTTGCTACACCAAAACTCTTTTGCCCTGAGGCCTTTAAAAAGCACTATCTTTCCTGCTCATCTGCCCAGTGCCTCTGGCCTGCCATTTATAGGGGCTGGTTAAGGGTGCTCTCACAATCAACTATGTCCATGCCCTGTCCACATTCACCTGTGGAAAAAAAATAAAAAATAAAAAAAGCCAGGCATTCCACAATGTCCACCCACCTGTCTGCCAGGATTAACATTTCACACTCTCCAAGGTTAAAAATCTCATCAGATGGAATGAAATTAATTTTCGAACAATATTCAGGACCAACAGCCACATGAGGAGACAACAAGAAGACAAGAAGTGTGATTTCATTCACTACCTAATCAGCAGGATGGCCGTGCACGTTGCAGCAGCGTAGTAAATGCTTTCATCCCAGGGGGATAAGAAAAACAATGGCCCTTTTTAATTTCTTTTTCTACAGTAGGCAGCAGAAAGAAAATGATACAGATGTAATTGATGATGAGGCAAGCAAAGGGAGCCTTAGCAGAGGTCTCACTTCCAGTGCCTTTTTTTTTTTTTTTATTCTTTTATAATGGCATTCGCTCAGGGGCACTGGAGGTTGACAAATCTGGTGCAGAAGACAAATTGATCGGGAACTGAATGCAATTTGTCCCTTAAAAGAATGGGTAAAGGCACCGTGGCCTCAGTAAGAAGTTTAAACAGCAGCATGTCTGTCCAGTAGTGGAAAGGGGTTCAGCATGTTCTCTGATAAGATGCTGTAACACTGCCACACACACACATACACACACACACAAAGCCTTCTCTTCTCTTTTTAAGGGCTTACTATATCAATTAATACTTTTGTTTTATAAACACTCAAACAAAGGACCCATCCTTGTTAGGCATGTTATTGCAATCACTAAAAAGAAGTCACTCTTCAATGGTTTAACAAAGAGTAGAGTGAAGCAAGAAACAAACCTTTATTTGCCTATGCGTTCATGCTCATTGCCTCTTTAAGGCATGTGTGATTTTAGGAGAGTAAAAATCAAAAGAGGAAAAGCACTGGCTGCTCTGAGCCACAGACAAAGACATATGGCAGGTCTACGCTGGCCGCATCTGTGGTGTGATGCATGGAAAG
>NW_018127897.1:1434010-1452688 GCF_001952655.1 Monopterus albus | reverse complement strand
ACATCCATGGCAGTGTGCTTAGTGACACAGAATAGTATTTCACAATCTCCCCCAACCCATTTTTGTGTGACACACGCTGAAGTCAATTTTCTGCACCTTTCATGCACGGAAGAAGAAAAAGAAAAAAACCCAAACATTTTGCTCCTCACTTTGGGCAAAGTTGATACCTTCAACGTTACGCTTTCAAAGTTGACAAGAAACCCTTGAGAAAGTAGGGGTTGGTAACTTTTTATCTCTTATCTTCTTCACTGTTGCGCTTGGCTGCAAGTCATCAATACATGGGTCAGGTGCAGCTCGTACTCTCACTCAGAAACCAAGAAACATGGATCCCTCCACAGAAATCTCCACGAAAAATATAAGTATAAGGTTGTGGCACCGTCCCACACTCAGAGAATTCAACAGAGAAAGCGTGGGAAAAGGGAGTGGGGGGGGATTGGTGTAGATATGATTAGAAAAGCACTGAAGGAGAGGAAAAGCACACAAGTGAATGAGAGACAAAGAGAAGCTGGATCTTTTTTTCTGAGAAAAAAATGTATTGGCTTTTGGTCTTCAGTAGTATCCAATTAGCATGCTTGTTACATAGGAACACCAAGAGTTAATTGGCCTAAGAGGAACAAGCAGCACGGCCATGAAGGGAGAGAGCAGAATTCATTTGAAGGCTCGTGACTCCAACAGCAGCACGGTGGGAGGCTATTTGGCAAAAAGTTGTAAACAACATTTTGCTTCTGCAATAGCAAATATTGTTTTTATACATTCTTTCAGTCTCTATTGCCAGATGGTGTTAAAAAAAAAAAACAACCTATAATGACTGCACTGAAGTTAATAGGCAATCATAGAAAAGCATTTGGTCATCATCAGCTTACCTGGTCCACACAAATAGTCATGATGTACCGTAAAAAGGGAAATGCTAATGAAATGTGCCTAAATAACAATTTGACCAAGGTCTGTGTGTAAATATCCTGACATCTGGAGATAAATCATTCAGTGACATGACCTAACCTGTCCACATTCAGCACCACAGGGTCGTGCATTGGAGAATATGCTGAAGGCAGCCACAGACACAACAGTACTAAGAGCTCGCCGAGGACAACAGGCTGAATCTCTGATTACATTTAGCGTTTAAACTGTAGCAGCAGGATGTGATGCACAGGACATCAAGCGCTCATTATGCTCTTTACATGTAATTAATCAAACAATGTAAACAAAGCTTGCTTCAGCCACAGCAGACAGAGTCGGATTCCCTGGTGGCAATTCAAATGCAGTAGACACAGGACAAGATTTAGTAAATAAACAAGTATGACTTATAGGAAATTGACAATTCTCCGCCAGTATTGAGACAATACAAGAGTCATAACCTCCTGCTGAGACCGTGCACATACACACATCTTGGCCTCCTCCCTGTTTCTGTAAGGCCAATAGTATCTTTCCTTTGTGTAGTATACACAGTATGTTCATATGAAAATATGTGCAGGAAATATGTTTTGAAACAATAAAAGTATTACATGAAGGACACACAAGTAGAAAAAGAGCACTCTATATGAAACCTTTGAGTGCCGGGACATGTACTTGTTCTTTCAACCATGCAGATCTGACCCCATTTCAGGAAAAGAAGACCTCTAACAGAACTTTTTCATTCTTAAAAAAAAAAGTAACTCTAAACCTTCCACAGCACTAAGTAATGCCAAAGTAAAAATGTTTTTTTTTGTCTGCTTTAATTAATACCTTGTACACATAACATGAGTTATTCATCCATCCAAATCAATTAATACATTGTGTTTGTACTGTTACAATATGCAGCAGCTAAGTTATGGTTATTTTTATATTGTTGGGCTGACTTTCTATAAGCAACCAACTCATTGCTATTTGGTTGTTAGATTACTGTTCGGGAACAAACCAAGCAAGGATACGACTAATCAACAGACTGAGTTTGAAGTCTCCCATGTGTGCTCTTGTTTATACAGTGTACAGTATGTAGCCAACACATGTGTTCCCTGCAGGGGTACTACTACTAGTACTAGTACTTTAACTTTGTCTGTATTTCTTGTTCTCTAAACAAACCGAGTTTCAGCTAATATAGCAGACAGACAACAAAAATAGGAACATGGGACAAGAAATGAGATCACTTCTGCTCTCTGCCCTGTAGAGGTTAGTTTCCTTTTGACAGATAACAGAAAGAGTATAAGGCAGGCCATGCTCACGGTGCTCTGGCTTTCTCTGTCGCAGTCCAAAACCAGTTGGTTACAAGGACAAATTGATTACATTGAATACAACAGTTTATTTAACAGGGACAATACACATTAATAAACATTCATGTAAATGCACCTGAATTAGCCAGAAGGCTGTTTTTTATCTGTAAGCCCTGGTTAATCAAACGCTCACATCTTTTTTCCTCATCATCCAAATTATGGGTCGGAATGTTTTCAAGTTCTTGTAACATTTGTAGGCTCTATATGAAGCAACATTAGCAAAAAGTTTGCCTGGAAAAACAAAAAAGAAAAAATGTGTTCGTTAAATAAGTGAAATCCATCGATCTCTGTGTTCTCTGTGAGTTTCATTGATGAAAAAAGGCTCTTAGGTCTTAGTGAGGATGCCATACCAGGACTTCATTAAGGTATAATTTTGCTTTCTCCAAATGTAAGCTCATCCACATATACAGTAGAGAATGGATAAACAAGATTAAGCTGATCACTGTCAGAGCTCTTTTAAAACTATCACATGCTCTAATTTGCATTTAACCTCAAATGACATGACTGTGCAGCTGCTATTGCAAATGCGATTTACCTGCAGAAAATTGACTTTTTAGTCAGTAGTAATATTTTGTTCACCCCACGTTTTATTTAAAGTTTGTTTCACGTTTCATCTTATGTGAAAAAAAGCTTTTTTTTAAATGCCAGATGTCTCGCTGGAACAAAATTTGCATTTAGGGTTGTCTGACTGTCACACAGCCACAACTGGACTACATAAGCATGTCTGCAACTTTGTGTGAAGAAGCCCCTGAAATGGTAGCATTATACCACTGAGCATCTCAAACCATTAGGCCATGACAGTGACAGTAAGGCTTGTCCCAGAGTGTCATCTCTCCTGGTCTTTTTCTGTGTCTGTCTTATCCATGCATCAACACACACACACACACACACACACATACACAAAAAGACAAAACATCTTTATTAGCTTTCTGTATGCAGGCTTTGCTCACAAGATTGCAGGACTGACTCCTTCCTCACTGTGAGCTGTACTGGGGAAATGTTTACCAAAACCCCACAGAACATGCCACTAACCTTTTTTCTAGATAGAAGACAAAAAAAGGATGCCCCTTTCTCAAGACAGTAAAGACAGGAACACCTATCTGGGACCATCATGACAATCATCTCATTATGAAGCTGCAGGAGACAACAAAACAGGGAGCCTGGTCTCCCAGGGACTGTTTCACCACAGTATACTGGTGTGCTTAGCATTCAGTGAAGAACCTATGATATACAGTGAAGCACAACCAACTGATTACCCCAATGGCGAGGAACAGCATAGATCCCCATCAGCCACCTCTGCCCTGAAAATTATTCCATAGTTTTTTCCTCTCCTACTTCCTGTTTCTTCCTTTCTATCTCGCTCTGTCTCTCTGTACCTCTCTCTCCCTGAAGATTCCGATGGATATCCTGGGGCTCTGATTAAAGCCCCAACCTGGGAAAGCATCTGGGTATAGCCAGTGTGGAGACAGGGCACTAGAGCAGCTTCTTCTTCTTAAAGACCCGCAGGCATAATTCAATCAAACCTCAATAATTCCCCCTGATGTGAGAGTTGAATCCGCCTCACACACATCAAGCACAGATAGACACCACAAGCTCATGCTCATCCCACACTGATGGTCTCCTCCTGGGTGGGCTTAAGAGCCCACTACTGGGTATATTTTACCTGTGCTGTTTGAAGAGGCCATTATTTTAATTGAAAAAGTTACCCGCCCGCCAAAGGCAAACAATAGAAGACAGGGTGGCGGGTGGGGGGGTTGGAGTGTTGAATAAAACAAAAACAGCAGATGGTGATATACATGGTAAAAATGATTGTTTATACTTACTGTTTGATTATATGTGATAATGAGAGTGGGATTCCTCAAGGCAATTAGTGTCTGTGGCAGCCGATTGTGAGAGGACAGGGGAAGGACAGCACAGGCTGTTATGAAGGAGCGCTTATCAAATATCTCCATCAGGGTGGTTATTGTAAGAAGATACTGCAAGGTGAGATAGGCCGCTCACACTCTTCGAGTATGTCAACGCAAGTGTGTTTAGGTGAGTGGGAGAGAAAATGTGAGCGTTACTTGATCAAGAGGTTCAGAGCCTAAGAAAGCATGAGTGACTCTATCAAAATGTGAGCGTTACTTGATCAAGAGGCTCAGAGCCTAAGAAAGTATGAGTGACTCTGTGCATCTGTTTCCATGTCGTTATGTGTGCATGAATGTGTGTCTTAATGTATACTGTGCCCCCATATCCCTCAGTGTGTGTGTGTGTAAGTGTCATAAAATTCCTATGTTAACATAGCTTCCCACTCCAGGTCGGCTGTCCCGGGGGTTTTAGCCTATGACAGCAGGCACATCGGGGGCACTTACCCCTGGCAGAGTCTTCTGTTCATGGAGGGCGCTCTGGGCCTTCAGTGCTGACTCTCTGGCACAGTATGTTAGAAAGGCACATCCTGCAGTATCATGGAAACAGGAGAGACATTTTGCTTATTCCTCCAGCCCATAACAGAGACACAGAGAAGTTATGGTCACATTTAAAACAACTGTACATTTAATGTATGTGTATAGGATACTTAACAGTCATAAGAGACCACAACACATAAATTCCAAAAGGTATAAAATCATGTTTATGTCAGTATGATCATTTCAGCATTCAACAAGGGATTTCAACATTCAGTACCCATCTAGCTCAATGACTACAATGTAAAACTTAGGCAACTGAAGAGAAGCGCTCTCGCATGCCACGTAGCTTTCATTGCCCAGGCACAGTTAGCACTCACACTAAGTGCACAATGCCCGAGTCCATCTGAACCATGTCTGGGACCACCTCTTCAATCAGGCCAGGGCACGGTATGCTTGGCTCGGAGCAATCATGCTACTCAAACACTTTGGACTTTGGGGTTCAAACATGGTCGGGCACAGTACAGATCGCCTAGTGCGGGTACACCCTAATAGATGTGGCCAAAGTTAATAGTGCTATACCCTCAGAGAAAATAATATGCTGGTTGGAAATGAAGATTAAAATTTTACACATTTCTTTCCAAAGTATGACAACCCCTTCAGATTGGATTTACTGAACTCATGCATATCTTCACTGTTAATCAAAATTAAATATTTGCTATATTTCTAAGCAATCACTTTCAAAGTTATTGAAGTAGACACAGGAGGAAAAGTTAAACAGTGTGCATGCTTTCCAGCTGCCGGGGAATTAAAAAAAAAACCTATGGTTTTGAGCTGAAACTCTACCTTCACATATTTCTGAAGATTGTTCTCAAAGTTGGAAAATTTAAGAAAACAAAATGAACATGCATCAATAAATAAGGCCCTAACAAACATGTGACCACTTTCATTAAAGGGCGAACAATTTGCTTTTACGTGCTTGGCAAAGCTGACAGTGGGTGACCCCGTTCAGAAGAGGTTTTGCACTGTGCAGCATAATTTCACATTACTACACACTTGCTGCCAAAGATTCCCATGGGTAAAGAGAGACGCACACACACTCAGACACCTACATACAGATGATACTCGGCATGCACTCATCACCTCTGAAACCCAGCAACACAGTCTGGCACCTGGCCAAGAGAGCTCCCTTTCATGACAACCTTCACCCACCTCTACAACTAGGCAGTTACTCAAGAGGAAAAATCACCTAAATGATGCTGATGAAACGGCAAGCCACAGAGCAAAGAAGGAAAGTTTGGGAGCCCTGGGGAAACACTCTTCATCCTCTGTGACATTACAAAACTGTGGGACATGGATGCTTCCCCAGGGACATGTCCCTGCAAAGCCTTGTGGGAATCGTAGGCTGTTGCTGACACTCTTCTGCTGCTCCAGTTATTTATTTATTTAGTTTACCTTGCTGCATTACATATGTTTAATATACATCTTGACAAAATTTCATCCCATGATTTGTTGCAGTATGAATTAAAAAAAAAAACGACCCTACCAAAACCAGGAGAGCTTTGATGCAACAGTAACAGCTGTGTTTTTCTAGACAAAGTTTAACGGTAAGGTTTAATTGAATCATTGTCTTTTGAGGAAAGCTGCTCTGGACTGTCCCTGAAAGTCCCCACCTCAATATGGCACAGATTTTTTTTTTTTATGCTTAAATAATTTTAGAATTTCAGAAAACATTTCTCCTTACTTCAAAATGTGTTTAAGCGATAAAATGTAACTAAGTCCTTTTTGTTAAGCACTATACACTATGTACTTAAGCACAGTTTTGTGGAACAATTCTTTACTTGAGTTTTTTTGGGCTACTTTATACTTTTTAGTTTACAACAGTAGTTGCTTGGTGCTTTTCAGGTTTTTTAACATACAAAATATAATCAGTTCATAACATTTAAACAACACATTCAGTGTGTTAATCTTATAAAAATATTGCCATATATATAACCTTAACTGTGCTTTACAGTAAAATGAGTTTATATTTAATGCTTTTGATGTCATTTTATTGCTTTTGTTTAATACCTTACTTAAGTGCTTTTAAATGCCATATTGTTACTTATAGTGGAGTACTTCATAGTATAGTGACATTACTACTTTTTCTTGATCTGAATACTTCCTCCACCACTCTTCAGTTTTTGCTTAAGCAGGTGTAACTGCCTGTGAAACAAGTGAATCAATCTCAGCCCATCGCATATTTGTCCAGCTGCTTCAAGAAAAGTAGCATTTGATATTATCAGTTCAAATGACCTGTTTAACTGGAGCTTTGTACAGTGTATCCTCTAGTATTTAGGCCAGCTGCATGGCTGCCTGGGTTTCCTCACAGGATTGGGAAAGCAGGATTAGGAAAGCTTCCTAATCAAGGGACATGTGAGGCCCAGAGGAATCACTGATTGAGAAAGCCAGTTGTGGAAGAAACAAGCATGGAAAACATAAGGAGAGGCACAATCACACTGTTTGGGGAGAGGTAACAGGGATGTATAGCAGCTTGTAGCAGGTTAAGACTTTCATCTTAAAATTTTACTTGCAGGTTTTCCCACACTGTTGTCACCTTTATATGCAGTCATGCAAACAGGTCTTTAAAAAGCATGCCACCTGTTTGGTTTAGAAAATGCGTACTGAATCCCGAAAATTCACTGCATGTTTGCACAACAAAATATAAAGTTGACAACAAATGCAAGCATGATGCTTACTGTAATGTATTAGATGACCTCAGGGAACTGAAGGAAGGTTAAATTTGAATCAAAGCCTAAATGAACCAAATATTCCAAAGACTGAAGGAAATAAATTAGATGTATTAAATGGGAAGAATAGAAGGAGGAGCACATGGTCATGGGTTCTGTAATTAAACGTAAGCTCTGGTAGTGGTTCAACAGGTGGTTTCCCATGATGTGCTGGTTAAGTGGGGTGAAAAATAATACTTTGATAATCAAAGACAACTTACTACACTATAGTGAGGGATGAAAGTTCAACAAATTATATTTAAGGCAAAAGAAACAGTAAGCCAGACCAGCTTAAAGAGCAAGCAGGAAATATGAAATATGTTGTTGAGTTTGCCAGACACGTTTGGGGTAATTATCTAAGAAACTTTTCCCCCTGTAACTCTTCTTCTAACAATTTATTTTAAAATGGAAATTAGTGTGTGCTCACAATTGCATGCATCCAGGCATTAAGAGTAAATTGTGCTTTTCTAAGGGATCAGGCACCTGTAATTGAAATAACTCCAGAACAAATTTGTATAAAATTTCAATTCATTAGCAGTGAATTCATGAATCATGAGGAATTTACTCTCCTGAGGTCTCCTCACACGTCTGAACCAAGAATGTTCATTAAACTGGGAAAAGAATGCAAATTAATTTCCAAAAAAGATTTAGGGGCTAAGAAATTATGTAAAATAACCGGATGCTGCTGAATGTGACGGTCTGACCCTCTCATGGGTACTGAGACAAGTACAATGTTGAGGATTCATGCACCGCTTCATGTTTCTGTGTTAATCACACTATTACTGCAGAGCATCTTTCCAGCTTTCAGTCATTCTATCCATCCTCATCCAGAGTGGGCTGTTTAGAGCAGTTAACTGTCTAGTTCGCACACAGCCCACCTTCTAATGATCACAGAGGTCATCTGTAGACTTAAGCTGCACCTGTCACATAGCTCACGCAGACTGTCAGTCACTGTCCAACACGTCCTCTACAACACTCATACTGTAGATAAAAACAAATACATACATGGATCTGCAATTCACTGGCTGTAAGTAAAAGTTAGCAGAATTGAATTTCACGGAAAAAACACCGAACTGTCAAGGAATTGTAAAGACACTTTCAAGGATTTGTTGTTGTATTCTATGACTCATTTGCAATTAGATATTAGTGCCCTACTGTGGTTTACTTTTGACATTTCAATGCCTAAGAGGGTTTTTTATGTCAATTTGGCAAGCTATTTATAGCCAATTACACTGCATGGACCTACCGAGGAGAGCAGAATGGATGAGGATATTTAACAACTCTTTGTATCTCTTCCTCCTGGCTGTGTGGTGCAGCTCAGAGTCCCTCCTCGCAGCAGCAGAGACGGATTGATAGATAACGCTACTCAAGCAAAAGATTTGCCCCCCACCAACATTCAGCATGTCTGAACAATGCATGCATTCTGGCACTGACACTAAGTATTATGATAATGTAGTGCTCAGCGAAATGATGGATGTTAAACAGCATGACCTGGCTGCACCACACACTGATGAGCACCATGCCCGCCAATAGTGTCAAGTCATCCCACACACTGTATAAGGCTCCCTGACGACACACAAACTATCAAACCGACATTAAAGACAACAGTGTCAAACAACAACGAGGCAGGATATGATCATCGGTAAAAAGAAACAAATGAAAACACATCCTCTGAATAGACATCAACATAGAGCGAAATGCACAGGAAAATATAGCATGTAATGTTTCCTATGCAGATTTTTAGACCTGAATAATTCCCTTGAAATATCCTAAATGCCTAAGGTAAGAATTCACAAAACATCTGAAACAGCACCGATGCATTACAATCCACATGAATTAGTCATGAGAAAAAGTGACATATTTTGATCTGCCCTTAAATCCATAATTACGGTGCAATTCACTGGATACAGACTGTGAAAAGAGGTGGTCCCTCAAATCATTCATTAATGATGGTTTACTCACTCATACCAACAGCCATACACATGATCTATGCAAAATCAAATTCTTCTCAACCACAAACTAAGCTCAAAGAGGGATTTCAGAGTAGTAGCCAAGCTAAATTTATGGCAGTGCACTACATTTTTATTAACTATATGCTTGTAAGGATTGTGGAGCCAAGCTGATTACTCCTCCCCTACTCTTCTGTTATTCTGCTGTGAAAAATATTTGCATTATTGTTTGTTGATAAAAAATGTAGACTGAATTTGTGATAACATTTGGGGCCTTTGACTTAACAGCTAACCACTATCAACAGCATACCATCTATTTCAGTGAACCAAACAAAACACAAGTAACTTTTTAATCCACTATGCAATGAATATACTGTTGACAAAATGACATCACAAAACCTTCTATTCTATAAAGGCGGAGGAAATGACTCAAGCGCTATACTACCACAGTGATGATTAACACTTGCCTGAGCAGACTAATACAATCCATCCCGGCGGTACAATAGCAGACATAAGTAAAACTATACACTGGACAGTAGTTGTAAAGATGAAGATGTATCAACACCCATTTAAGGGACTACGGCCAGGTGGCAGTGATTCTGAGATTGTCATGCCACCCTATCCCAGAGAGGCTGATGATATGAGAGCAGTGAGATTGAAGCAAAACAGTAATCCTGTGGGCCAGAAAACCAAAACAATGAGCCAAAAGATGCTAAAAGGCTCTGTAGAGCTGAGGGGAAGGGAACTGCAGAGTTGAGTGATAATTCTCTGTGGTTTTATGAGAATCACTGTCATCATAAAAATGATTATAGTCGCTATTTAATAGACATCCCAGAATGCTGAAGCAGTTAGGTGCATTTGATTACTGAGATACCTACATGCTGAATATTATCAGTAGGGCCCAGGGGAACCTGATAATATGGGGTGATAAGCCATAATCCAAATATCTATGGTATTTATTAATATTTTATTTTTATCTATCTATCTATCTGTTTATTTATTTATTTATTCCAATACAGAGCGCATACATACTGAGTGAATAAAGAAACTAATATTAACTTCACTGCTGAGTTTTTATCAAAATTTACTTTGACAAGTAAAAGAGGAATGAAATATTTACCAGTGCAACAAAACCCTAGGTAACTGCTGATTTATAAAACTTGTATTTTGTTATAATTGTTACAGTTATAATACAGTAATTATAATATTTTTATTTTGTTTTTGAAAGTTATCTTATGTATAACTTGGTACAAAAAAAATCAAATCACCCTTTAGTTTAAAAGTCAGATTATATGAATGACTGTTGTTCAGACCTTAAGACAAAGGATGCAACACCATTCAGTCTAAAGTAATGTGAAGCATTTCAAAAACAGTTACTGTAAGTAAGTGATTCGTTTTACTTTCAGTTCTCCCACAAAAGCTTTTCTTTGTTTCAGAATGGCCATTCAGTCAGTGTTTTAAACTGGTGTCCCTGAGTAACACTGCTCATAAAATACTACACCTATTTCTGTAACACACTATTTCCATATTTTTACTCGTTACTTTCTTGCTTCAGTCTACACATATCACACATTGACACAGCGTGAGGCATGAGCATAGTTTAGATGAGTGGCCAATGAGAAAAACTCATCCATATAATGCGCTGGTGAAATCTTATTAAAAGTGCACGCCTGTGTTCTCAAAGTGACTTTGAATGTCATGTGGGATGAAGTGGGCATAATGCATACATCAGGGTAGCCTTGGTGGGGGATGATTTAAACTCGCATACAGTCTAGCTTTGGAACAGGATTATCCTTCTCAAGGCAACCTTCCTCCGGAGTGTTGACATTCAGGGATGGTGGAGGACAGGCGTAAACAACGCGGATATCAGAAAAATTGTTTTAATTGATCACCAGGCTCTGGAACAATAGAAGAGGAACAATAGAAGAGTAGGAGGTTGACCCCAGCGGCTGATGGCTGGAGGAACAGGTGGTGCATGGAGACCTTCGGGGATGCACACACAAGGCAGCACTGCTGAGTCCACACTCATTTCTCCCACAACAGCACTTGACTTGATCAATAAAACCATGAACTGTAGCCACTGACATACATATCATACATAAGCTGCCGCCATGTGAATAGATTATTTTTTTTTACTGAGCGTGAACTGATTGTTAATTATGCTTGTGTGTGAGGTATTGTGTTTGTGTGAATGTTTTTAAATAATATTTAAGATTACAATAAAATAAACAGCATAACAAACTATCTACAAAATAGCATTGATCTCTATCAGAAATAGCAGTGTTATTATTAGTTATTTATTTTAATACAGCAGGGTCATTTAGCTGATAATGCAGTAATAAAGTGCAGGCTCTACAGTATATACTCTGCTTATGATGACATGGATAAAGCTTGACCTTATTTTAGATTTCCATTCTGATAAAATTCCTGTGCAAATAACAAGATAATAATAACAACAATAATAATAATAGTTTACAGTTGATGCAGTGTAGTGATTATTAAACTCAGCCACAATAGATTTATATAAAACCCCAAGAGTAGTGCAATTCAACGCTTGTAATAATGATATATAAGCATCTAAATTCAAATAGGAACAAAACCATTTCTTTTCTAAATTTGGTTAAATTTGTTTATAAGAGTTCCTGTAGTAAACGTAAAATATAAAGTTATGAAGCAGTTAGGCAATGTATATGTGTAGCTAAAATACCTTCCCACCCTAGCTGCACTCTGGCATTCATTATTATAACTATCATTACCACTGATCGATCCCTGATTTCCCGTGGCCTGTCTGACTAATTACTAAGTGAATTGATCCCGGCCGTTTGAGAGAACAAAACAACCGAGAAGACCATGCATCCTGGCTCTCAGCCTTTACTATTATCCTGCTTTGTACTTCCTGACTGCAACCCGCCCACGGAGCAGCGTTACAGTGTAGCTGTCATGTAAATGGTATTTTTAATTTAATATATATATATATATATATATTACAGCTTATGAAAAAATAGGTTGCATATTTGCCTGCTGGAAGGTCAAAGCAACATGCCAGCATCACGTTTAATCACGCAGCGATGATGATTGCCTGACAAGGGCTGGCGTTTTCACTCCTCCTGAAAGCATTTCTCTCCGACAATTTCCTGCAAATGGACTAGATATCGTACAAAATGGCTTTTTTTCTGTAGTTGTGAAGAAAATTGTGCAGCTACAGAAATACCACATCATCCCGGCGCGCTCGCCAGTCCCGCCCCCTTAAACTGGAATGCTCAGCACATGATAGTCAATGTAAACACACAAAGGCGTTTTCAGCCGTAGTATTCACGTGGATTGGCTGGACGCGGTAACAATTAACCCTGCGCTCGCTAGCCGTTCACTTCCACGTGTTCTCCCTCTCACGCTTACATTGTATTTGTGTGGGTGTGTGTTCGTGTGTGTATGTTCTACGGGGATCCCACTCTGTCCCAAACATCTGCAAATTAACACACTTTTCCTGCTTTCTGCCCCAGAGCTGAATCGGGACGTTCTTTGATTTCGTTCTCTCTATTTTCTTAAGGAACACAAAAGTAGAGATACCAAAATAACCAACCTTTATGCATTCCCGTAAACCTGTCTTTCAGTACAGTGAGTTCGTATATCTTTCCGAATTCCTCAAACAGGGGTTTCAGGTCTTTTTCCTCCAAGTTTCTGGGAATCTGCCCGATGAAAAGCTTGATGGCGTCGTGGTCCTTCATTGGAATGGTGTTCTGGCCGATGGTAAGCCCGTTCATCCTGCCGGCGCTGTTCGTGGTGCTGAATCCATTCTCTTGCTGCACTCCGTTTGCAGTGACTGTAGCCATCTTTCCTCAATGGGCCGGCGGGCTGCTCTCTCTCTCTCTCCCGCTCTCTCTTTCACACTCACTCGCTCTCCTTCTCCCTAGTGCACAGTGTCCCCCCCCCCCCGCCCCCCGCCGTTATCGTCCTCTCACCGCACTCCTCCGGTTTTCCCTCCTCAGTGGCTCCTCTCTCTTTTTCCTTTACAGCCTAACTCCTCTCGTTTGGAATCAGCTTGATTATTATTTTTTTCTCATGCTTTATGTGTTTTCATATTTTAAGTCCCCACCCCCTCCCCCGTCAGCCCCCACTCTGCTTCTGACGTCAACTCGTACTCGTACACGTACACGCTCACACCACGCCCACCACCCAATTTGCATAATGAGCGCGGCCAATGGGAGAGCAGGATGGCTGAGAGCCCTACAGGGCAGAGTAAGAATGCAAACATTTGTGTAAAGCATGGGAGATTTAAACGTTGCAAAGACAGCCTCTGTCTGGTCACTTTGTTTGGTTTTAGCAACAAGACAAAATCAGGTGTGGCTGGGGTGGGGAAAGGGCAATCATCGCTTTGTAATATATTTGTAATATTGTAATATACTGTGCAATGAAGGATTTACATTATGTAGAGCACTTTGTGTGAATATGTGAATGTTTGGGTGTGTGAATGGGATAACGGGCAAATAGTGTGACACCACTTTGAGTATGCTGCAATGCATAGAATAGTGCTACACAAGTATAAGTGCATTTACCATTTACCATGCTACTAAGGAGCCCTGTTCTCATTACTCCTCTGCTCTGTTGATTCCAGGTGTGTCCATGTTTTCCCCCCTTAAGTAATTCATTAATTAATTTTTCCTCTGAGTTGAATAATTACATTCTTCTGGCATGTTGAGCATAAAAAAGTCCTTGTCAGTTGTTAAAATAGAAAACCAGCAGGGCTGTAAATCCTGAGGACCAGCCATGAAAGACACTGCTGTGAAGCCTTGTAGAAGTGTTTTCTGCAGCAGTCGTTCTCAGTCCTGGTCCTCGGGAGCCAGGGCCCTGCTGACTTTCATTCTAACCATCTAACAGGGACTACTTTCAACTTTGGATGCCAGGCAAATGCTATAAACTACTTGGGAGCAAAAAAGCAAAAAAAAGACTGGACTGGGAGTCACTGCTGTGTTGCTGTGTGGAGCTGTGTTCAAATGGTCTGATATTCTTAATAGTTTAAGAACCCTTCAAAAGTGTAACATACCACAAACTTTTAAAGAAAAATTATGCTTTTATAAATACTGTAGACTTCATGTTAGACAATATTGTGATAAAGAGCTATATAGTCACATAAGGAGACACCCACAGACCATAAAAAAACTTTTAAGTAAACTAATAATAGAACTTATCATAGAGTGGGCCTATGTTAAAATAAAAAGCCCAAATGTCATAAAACAAATAGACCCCTTTGCCTCTCCCCACAGGGAGATTTGTAAATGTCAGAGCGCAAGGTCAGCTAATGGTCAGTGGCCTTGGACGGTTCCACATTTTGTCCATTTAGTGTATTGCTCAAGGACACTTCATCAGCAGAAACATGGGTTTGAGCAAAAATCCTTTTGTTAAGTGATGAAGTTACACTGATAAGAATTGCTAACTCTACAGCTCTAACTCGATAGGATAAATATTTATCTCACTAAACTACTAAGGATTTACTGCAGACAATTCAAAGTGCTACCATCCTGTCATCATCTGTTACCATCCTTTTACCATATGCACCATGTCATGTTTATGTTTCTCTGGAACATAGCAGTAGGAATTTTGTAGGCTCACTGGTATTTTTCTGATATCAGGGTTTTTTTTTATTTTAAAAAAGACAGTTTAGAAAGAAAATGTGAGCTTGGTCAGGTGCTTGAATCAAAGAGAAATTTGGATGACTAGTTAAAAAAAATAAAAACAATCACAGCATGCTGGAATACAATACACCTTATCCCTGGAGTATAGTGCTATGTAAAGACAAATGTGCTTCTATTTCTCCAGAACATAAAGACCATGCGAACAGATAAAGAGAAAAAGAAGGTGAGCATAAAACACTGCAGTTTGAAATGTCAGCTCAAATCTCCGGATTCAGAGCTGCCTTGTGTCACTGTCCATGGTGCTGAATCAACATTGTCATTCAGAGACCGTGAAATAGATTGTTGGAGCTACAGTTTTAGCAGTACATGTTTGCACTACAAATTCTCCACACCCTCTATCTGTCTGCTGTGCACAGTTTCCAAACCACTCTGTTCTTTATTTGACACAGGGGATGTTACATTCAACACCACTCTCTTCAGAACACTGTAGTTATGCATGCAAGTGAGCATGTGCGCTGCAAGCGTTGTATTACTGACAAAGTTTATTTTGTACACAGAAAGGTCTAATTAGTGCAGGTGGGAATATAACATTGATACAAGGGCAGTCCAGTTCATACTGATATGAGTAATTATGCTTGATATGTCAGCATTTGTGTGAATCATACCATGTATCAATAATCAATTCTATGTGTAAGTTTACTTTGGAAATGGTTAAGAGCTGCATCCTGCGATATACTGTAGAGTAAAAAGATCTGCACTGTTTAACTATTCTTGCGCAAGGCACAGAGTGTCTGACACCTCCAGAGGTGTTGTTCTGTAGCTGAGCCTGACCTTTTGATCTCTGTGTGGAATTGGGCAAATGGTGAGAAAACATGTCTTCTGGGATCAGTAGAGCATGAAAAAAAAGAGTCATGTCTACTGCAGAAATGCATTCAACAGACCTCTGTTGGGTTGGAATGAAGTGGCTAGTAAAAAGATGTAATTAAATAGTAGTGATTAGTTTGTTCTGTTGCATTTGCTAATTAGTAGAATAATACTGTTTTGCAATGATAAGCTATCTATCTATCTATCTATCTATCTATCTATCTGTCTGTCTGTCTGTCTGTCTGTCTGTCTGTCTGTCTGTCTGTCTGTCTGTCTGTCTGTCTGTCTGTCTGTCTATATATCTGTCTATCTATCTATCTATTCACACTTATTAAAACAAAGTTGTCATGAAAAATCAAATAAAAACATCATCTCCTGTGTGTCAGTAACTGAGCTGACCAATTTATTTCCTTTGTTGTACCAGTGCAAATATGACATTTGATTGCCTTGTCAGTGAGTTATCAGAGGAACAGTTTTATCTGTTGTAAATGGACAACAGGTTGAGCACCTATTTCAAAAATATCTAGCAGACTGATAAGCACATACATTTGTTTGGATTCACCCCGGTGGGAAGTGTCACAATGTACAGCACCCAGTAATTTTTTTGGGTCACTAGGAAGTAGAGAAGACAGCTTTGATGGATTATGTACAGGCCTCTCTCTCTCTCTCTCTCTCTGTGTGTGTGTGTGTGTGTGTGTGTGTGTGTGTGTGTGTTCACCCCTATCAGAGTAAACAGTCTTTGGGGACATTGGTACTCTGAGAGCAACTAACAGTAACATCTGGCACTGCATTGACTTTGGTACGCTTATTTATTTTCTATTTAATCTTGTCTTTGTAGATCATCTTGCTCTGAATGGGGATCAAAAACACAACGGGCCTGCCTAGTCAGTACCATGAGGGCCATTCTTTCCCACAAAGATACAGCTAATTTAGCTTCAGTGCTGCTTATTCGCTTTGCGATTTTTGTTTCCTTGTTTTTGTCATTTCTCTGCAGGATAGTTTGCCTGCACAGCTGTGAAGACTTGGAAACTACCTTCCAGGAAGAAATGCAAGTACTGCATGATCGCTTCAGTTATGCCAGTGTGTAAGCATCCTCTTTGTTCGTACACAGGCAAGTGTATCAGAAAGGTTGACAGGGTTTTTCTTCATGTCTGTGCCAAGCTCAGCACCTGGGTGGTTGCACAGTGCACCTCTGCCTATTACTCTCCTCTCCAACAAAAGAGCAGTGAGAATAGTTCCAACTGTGTTTGTGAAGTAGGTATGAGCTTGATGAAGAACACAGAAGAAAAGAAGTCCCTCAAGGATCTTGCACACCTAGAGACACATTTCACTCAGTTTATTTCTTTGTTATTTCTGGGTGGAAACTGGAATTCAGACATGGTAAGTGTGTAAGCAAAATCAACTCCACACGTATGCAGAAATATTTACCCTGAATATTTCGTACAGTACAACTGCTGCTTTCCAGTGCTGAGTGAGTGTCATTTCTGGTCTTATTGCCAAAATTATCGACACCATTGTCAAGGTGACTTCTTAGAATGTCACAGGCACACCACTTGAAAGAGATACAAAATACAGTCCCTTGAAGGAGCAAAATCAGTCGTATAAGTCATGTATTGTGCATAACAGTTTGGTGTCATGCATGATTCCTTCATACTGTGTGTTCATTGTCGCACTGAACTGGATATATGGAGTGGGCCAGGTGGAACATAGTCATGCATGAACATTTTTCACTGTCTGTTTTGTAGAGTGAGTCCAAAAGGAGAGCAGCCATTGATATTCATGGCACAGCCAGTATGAGGTGTGACAGTATTTTTGTGACTCTATGAGTGTATATGGTAATACCAGAACAGCCTCAAACCTCAAATGCAGTCTCTGCCTGAGGAAGGGGTGCACGGTTCCACCCACACAGGCATTGCAAGATAAAGAACCACACAGCCAGGAGCCATAATTTTGTCTTAAAACACAATTTCTTGCCAGTTCATTTATTTTTTTAAACACTATTTCTTGCCAGTTCATTTGCTTCTGGGCGGTAGGGAAAATGCAGGAGTGATTGTTGGTCTAGCCTGAACAATGTTTTTTTTTTTAATAAATTAAGTTTGCTCATTTTTATTTTGAAAAGGTGGATTGCATCTTTATTTTCCCTTTATGGGTGATGTTTTATTTGTGCTGCTGTTGATGTACTGTTGAATGATAAGCAGGCATCTTGCTGCATGTTTAAGTTCACTGGTGAAGCAAGGTAGGGAATAAATGAGAGAAAAACAAATAAGAGGTCAGGCAGACACAGTGAGTCATTCGCATTCTGGCAGATAATGAATCCCAGAATACTCAGTGCGGGCATTCCCTGAATGCAGTCACATAGGTTTTACTTCCACTGCTATTGCATGTAAATGTAGCATTTTGCTTTTTGTTAAGTATTAACTGTGTATCAGTATATTATGTGTGGGCTTTGGGTATCATCTCACATCTAACTGCTGTTGAAAACAGCAACAGGTTTAGTTAGTGGTAGACTCGAGGTCAGTGAGGTCATCTTATAATTGTATAATATAATATAAAAATAAAACAAATATATAAAAGCTTGTTTTCAAAGACTGGTTGCAAGTTGTTGCTACTATTGCACATATTGCTGATGTGCCCACTGTAATTGCATCAGATTACCACACAAAACTGCAATACACCTGTACAGCTTAGTGGTGTTAATATGTGGTGTGTGTCAGTGTCTAGTGTTTCTTTCAACAGGGATTCCTCTATTGGTCAATAGAATTTCAAAAATTTTAAAAACTGTTATACACACAAATTTTATGTGTTTTATAATGCAATCAAACAAAAACTGTTCTTTTTTC
>NW_018127897.1:1425624-1433935 GCF_001952655.1 Monopterus albus | reverse complement strand
TCTTCAGGTTCATTGGGAGAGATGATTTTGCAAGCATAGGAATGGAGGAGAGAGGGGGAGCCATTGTAAGAACTTGAAGAATTGGAGAGGTCTGATCTGTGTTCCTTAATTTGCTTTAGAGATCATATCTTTCCTATACTAGCTTCTCTCCACTGGCTCCCTGTAAAATCCAGAATAGAATTTAAAATCCTTCTCCTAACATACAAAGCCCTTAATGACAAGGCTCCATCGTATCTTAAAGACCTCGTAGAGCCTTATCAACCTAACAGAGCACTTCGCTCTCAGAGTGCAGGTTTACTTGTGGTTCCTAGAGTCCACAGAAGCAGAATGGGAGGCAGAGCCTTTAGCTATCAAGCTCCTCTCCTATGGAACCAACTCCCAGTCTCAGTTCGGGAGGCAGACACCCTCTCTACCTTTAAGACTAGACTTAAGACTTTCCTTTTAGATAAAGCTTATAGTTAGGGTGGGCTTGCGTGACCCTGAGCCTTCCCTTAGTTATACTCCTATAGGTTATAGTAAGTTCTAGACCTTACTACATAAAGTACCCTGAAATGATTTTGTTTTGATTTGGCACTATACAAATAAATTTGAGTTGAATGGAATTGAATGGAATTGAATACTGTAAATTGTTTAACATTATGATGATAAATACAGATGTAGGCATTCAAAGTGTCTGTCATGATTTTGTCCCGCCTGTTTCCGGTCTTGTGCTTTTATTTTGACAACTTCCTGTTTTAGCCATGTCACAGCTATGGACCTTAATCAACACTCATTGCTTACACCTGCTTTCACCCCATTATAAGCAGCTTTCCCCCACAGGGGAAAGCTGCCAGATTGTTCCTGACTCCTGTGCAGACTTTCCAGCATTTATTCTTGATACATGTGATTCCTGATTTTGACCCCTGGATAGCCTTGACCACCGATTACTGCTTTGCCCTCCTGGTACTGATTGTGTCTCGTGTATTGACCCTCGGACTTCCCTCTCTGACCTCTCATTTTTGGATTTTTTGGCTGTATGTGTTTGCCGGCATTGAACTTGGACTCTTGTTTGATTTGGGGTGTGTTTTTGGGACTATTGCCACACTATTGTGTCTGCTCTTTACTGTGTGTTATAAAGAGAGAACTTGCCTTTCACCCTAGTCTGGCATTATAATTGAGTCCACCATTAACATTGTTGGTAGCTTTACTGGCCACCCCTGACAGTGTCATATTTTTTCACCGCATTGTATTTGTGGTGCCCTGTTGGTGGCGCTGCATGAGGCTCATAAAATCCAACCTGCAATTCTCCTTTTGGCCACCACCAAAGCCTACTATACCATCCACCAACAGTACAGGGTTCTGAATTGTCAAACCATACAGTATTATACACTATATATGCTTGGTTGCACATCTCTAGTCAAAGATCTACTGCATTAAACATGATTAACACAGCTACATAAGATAACGACATACAGTAATGAACACTATGCACAGTATGCTGCAAAGACGTAGACAACTTATTTGTGAACACACGTTTTAAATCTGATTTATTACACAGCTGCTGTCATAACCCTGTACATGGCTATGCTTTTTTTGTGGGGAGCTAGATTAGAAGATCAACTCCAGCCTTTAATTTGTATGGATAACATGAAACAGGAGCCAGCATCCAGTTAGCTTAGCAGGAAATCAATGGAGACTTCAAGAAGCTACTGTGTCTGTTTGAGAATTAGACCTGCACATAACCTTTCATAAAACTGCAATTTCTAATTTTCACACCAATAAACAAGAGCTAATGTGTTAGCTTTATAGATCCTTATGGGCATATTTTGCTTTCAGACCTTCCCTATTTCCATTCTTTGCTGTCTCCAGATACATATTTAGTGTATAGACATGAGAGTGTTATTATCCTTCTGTTAGGTTTAAGCAGTGAGTGGGCCCAAAAGAAAAAAAAATGATCTGGGGAAAAGGGTTTGAGTGGTTTACTGTAAAAAGTTAGAGTCTTGGGGAGGTGGTGAAGAGGGGGGGTGCTGGTCATGGAAGGGGGAACATGGAGGTCCCAGGGGACTGATTCGGGTTGGAGGTAGAGCAGGCGAAGGTAGGAGCTTGAATGGACATTGCAGAGTGAGCAGGCAGGCAGGAGGCCATGTAAAACGTGTGGCAGAAGACTTAACTGGTCAGGCAGACCGGCCACTGCTGAGTAGAGCAAGCTGGTCGCAAACAAGGTAGGATCTAAACACAGGAAAAGCACAGAACACCAGGAAATGCTACTGAAAATTGGCATGAGCGCGCCTAGCTACCATGGAGGAAGATTGTGTGCCAGCTATCACACAGCTCAGGAGGAGGAGGCCCTCCTTTCAAAACACACACCAACACACACACACACACACACACACACACAGAGAGACAGGGAAATCAACACAGGCACACAAGGGAAAAGACAGGGGCAATGGCATGTACCCTCACACCTTCTCATATAATGCTACACAAAAATAAGTCCAACTTTTCCTTTCAGGTTTTCTGAAGTTCATTTTAGAGATAGCTCAAGACTTGCTAGTCACATACTGTATTGCCTGTACTGTATTAATACCAAGTTAAAGAAGATCACTCCCACGCTGTTGATAATGAAGCTTAGGAACAAGCTGTGAGGATGCATGATGTATTGATTAGCTTAGTAAATATGCTTGTTCCTAATATGTGCAAAAATGAAGAATGACAGTGACTTGAGAAACTGGATAATCCCTTTTACAAAATAATTGCATCAATGTTGATCAGTCATGGATCAGTGTGGAGTTTTTTAAAGCGGTTTCAGGAAACTAAATACATGTTTTCAACCACAGAGGGCAGAGAATAAGTCTAGTTCTTCTATGGATGCTACTCTGTTTCTGATTCAGTACATGTACAGAATGTGGGGATGACTGAGCTGAAAAATAATGCCAGCTGAAGGACTGTAGTCGGACTGTTGTCCCACATGCAGTATGTATGTATTATACAGTATAACACATCCCTGTTATTGAATTGAACTGGGTAATTCTTAATGTAGTGGCTTATGGCAACCACCTATAACCATGCTATGAATCAGAGATTAAGAATGTCTTTGTTCTACAGACCAGGCAAAGACAACATAATAACAGATATACAGACTATAAAAGTTATTGGCATTTCAACAGCTTGCAAAAAGAAGACTTTTCAAAGCTGTAGTCATATGTGCATTTAAAATAAACACCCCTCTGAGCTTGTCATTACCGACAATAACATCAGTACAATGTCATCAGTGCCTCAAAACACCAGAATTGATTTGTTGTTTCATTTTGCAGTAGCTTGATGTAACAGATGCTTTTTGTATATATAAAATCAGAACCAGTTGAAATGTAGATGTACTGCAGTGTCCTTGGATTTTAAATCAACATTTTTTTCATACTTTCCTAAGGCAAAGACCCCTGAAAGCATGGAAACCATCATCATTATGGAAATTAATATCTGTTATCTGTTCATAATCATCATGACACAGTAAAAAATCTAATTGTGAGGATGCATGATGTATTGATTAGCTTAGTAAAATGCCAATAAAGACTCTGCCCTTGTGCTTCAGAGCTTAAAAAAAGTAATGTCCTCACTAGCAGCAGATTTTTTTTTTCAGAAATGCAGTGAGATATGGGCAGCAAATGCAGGGATTTGTCTTAGTGACACTGGTGCAGAGACATTGACAACTTACAGAGATTCACAGTGAATACTGAGACAACACTGACACAAGGACAACTGAACTTGATGCACTGTGCAATGTGAAAGACAGTAAAATATGTACCATAAAGAATAAAATACACATTTCCCAGCATAGATTTCTTGTGTTAGTTAGTTAATTAAGTGAAATATGTGTTTATATGTGCATGTGCAATAAGTGAAATATGGTGCAAAGGAATGTGCAATGTATTGTTTTTAAATGATAAATGTAATAGTGAAGGCTCAGTAAATTCTACCTCTACATCTACCTTGCAAAAACAAAACAAAACAAAACCAAAAAAAACACAAACAGGTGGTAATGACTTGGGCATTTGCTGGTTTGCTGGTTTGCTGGTCAAAAAAACAATACTCCATTCTGATCTACAATTGCAAGGGTAAAGTACTGCCAACTCTTAGGCTGCCCACATCTGTTATGTAGCTTTAATAGCAGTAATGATGAGACCCATGTGCAGTTGGTAGGTTGGGCATTCATGCTTAGTCAGTGATTGTGCAAATAACAAAGTCACAACAAAGTCAACACATACTGAAAACTCTCTCATAAACACAATAGCATACATGAAAAGAGGCATGTATTAAAATGGAAGTAAGACAGCTAATATTCTGTTGGGGTCAGATTGGGTCACTGTTGAAAATTCAACTGTCTCTGCAATACTGAAATTCAGATTTAGAAACTTTAGAATAGGGGCTGAGGCACAGACACAATGCTCAGATTTAAAGCTGTAGGCATTTTTTGTCTTTTTGGTCATTTGGTGTGCCTTTGTGGTTCCTCTCTTTGGTTGGTTTGAAGCTATTCATAGTCATTTTGCATTTACTGTAGCCATTTTTTTCACTATTTGTGACTGTCTTGTGTCTCTTTTTTGCTGCTATTTAAAAATAAACAAATAATCTGTTGTTGGACTGCTTGTTTCAGTAAGAATGTTATAGTCACGTCATACAGAGGTTCTGGCTTAGAGGTCCTGGGCCTGTACCCAACAAGCATATTAGTGTCATCAATAATGTTAATGGGCCAACTGGTAGGGGGGCACCATGGGGAGGCAGTCAGATTCCAAATCCCATTCCCCCCTCTGGCCCTTGCCTTCTAACCCTGTCTACCACCCATTCTAGTATTACATGGCATGATGCTTTTTAATTCCACAGAGATGCCCAAGAACACAAACACAAACATGTGCATTTAAGTCCAGGTTCACTCTTACAGTGTGATGAGCAGACCCTCAAGTGTGCACCTTGACAGAAAGAGCACAGTGAAGCTTTTATGGCATTCAACTATTGTCAGGTTCAGTGCTGAAGCTTTGCACCAACAGTTTGCCCTCTGTTTACATCAGATGTGATACACAGTCTGGCACTGCAGCAAGTTTTAGTCTCTATTTAAAGACTGGGCATTTTGTCATGTTGGACTGCATTTATCTTATATATGGTAAGGCCTGTTTGATGAAGCTTATTTATTTATTTATTTTCACTGTAGCTGCTTTGACAGCTTGAGGTGGGCTGATCTGAAGCACCTCTTGACACCACCACTAACATATATTCTTGATGGACATCTTTATGGCACCACAGAGTTGCCATCAGTGTATTTTTACTTTGGTGAAAGCCCAGCAGGATCAGCAATGTCACATTTGAAGCTGAGGCTGCTGACTCACAAACAGCGCTGCTTCACAGAGTGTACACAACTAGTTCACAAGCTGCTCTGTTGCACATGTTGCCTTCCATCACACCACTACGGAGAGAATGGAATAAAGTAATGTGCCCCCTACTAAAGCTATTTTTCATTAGCTTTTAGCATTGTGTTGTGTAAGCTGTTTGATTTCAGCAGAGCTGCCTTTAGAGCTTTGGCTGAACACATTAAAACTCATACACCTCCTTAAAACCCCTAAGAACTCCTAAAATCTTTGGAGGTTCCCTTTCTTTTTTAGGAATCACTGAGTAGACACAGGGAAAATCTACACCAAAGTGGCAATTTAATGTAGCATGTGCATTTTAAGTTAAGGAGCATACATTGTGTTTTGATAAAATGTAAATGCACACAATTTTTTTATGAAAAAGAAAAAAAAGAACAAAGATAACACAAATGCACATGTTCATTGCTCCTTTTTTGCACCTGTAACTGTCCTTCCTCCTTTGCTTATGCTGCATCCTTTTCAGTTTTCCCCCTGGGTTTCATATGTTGCTCATGTAGGTGTGTGTGTGGGTGTGTGTGTGTGTGTGTGTGTGTACTCTATATGATTCACTCACCAGTCTGAAATGTGGTGGAATCAAAGCCCACCTCTCTTAAGATGACTGAGGACCTCAGGGGCTCAATATAATATTGTTTTTTCCTACTTATTTTCTAAGAATGTTCCATTCCCAGTAGTGTACTTTCATCCAATATAATGCTGTTTATTGTGCGGGAAGGACAGGATATGTTTGTTTTGCAGTCTAAAGGATATGTTTGGTGTCTCCAAGCACTCAAGGCTGTACAGTGAATGCTGTATAATGGCACTGACACAGAGTACAAATAAAGGTGCAACCACTATATGTTTGAGTCCATAAACTTTTTATATATTTTACACTTTATGAAACATTTCCTTTTTTTATAAGCTGTAACCCCAATGAAGACTGCAGAGTGAAAACATACCGGCCCATTTGTCACCCATGTGTTCCTGACTTACTTATTTTTATTACAAACCTCATAGTCATGCACCTTGCTGGAAACAGATTGCTCCATTGAGTGTTTCATAAACTGATCAGCTAATGTTGACCTCAGGCTAAAACTATATCAGATATAACATTTAGTTACAATTTTGTTTATTGAGTGAGTTTACATTGTTATTTTGTTAAGCAAGCTGTTGTGTATTATTTCAGATGTACTGTGGCTGCCTTGAACATGAATTTTACCATCTTGTCATATCACATACAAGTAGGTGTTTTATTTACCCATATACCTGAGCACAACTGAGAGAGTACGTTCAATAGTTAAAGCCAAAACAAAAGCCTAGGTAGAAGTGTAGGTTTCAGATTAATCACCTTATTTACAGAATGTTATGAAAGTTACACTTTTTAAAATGGGAATTATGATTAGGTACTGTAGCTGTTACAAGACAACAACTAGCGTGCAAGGAGAACATAGAGGTATGGCTGATGACTTCACAAACTAACCGAAAAATAAACACCAAAATTGATTTCATATAGAACTCTGTATTAGGTAAAACCATCAGCCAGCAAGCTGGACTGCAGTCATTGTTCTCCTATGATGAGTCATTTGCAACAGTCCAAAGATAAATCTGCTTTCTATTTTGGGGCTCTGACAGCCATACCTGTATCCAGCCGCCTGCTAGCCCCCACCCAGACAGTGACTGGCCTAATGTCTGATCACAGTGGCTTCCTTGAAGCACTCCTGCAAGTTAATAAATTCTGAGCCATCTGTTTTCATACAACCCCCTTCCATTACCAGGTGCCCCCCTTCACTGGACCTCTATCTAATTAACTTTCCTTTCTCTGCCTCTCTTTGTGCTCACATTCAAACTGGGAAAGTGAGCTAGTGTGAGAGGACAGAGAAAGTGAACAAGGGGAAAGGTAAATTTGTTTAACTTGATGTTTTGAGGCAAAGTAAACAGTGCTGTAACCTAGTTAGCCGCAATGCTTTTTTGTGCAATTTAGCAATGGTGTTATTAATAACCATGTGAGTCTAAAGGGTACTTAACCATGCAATAAAGGGATGCAGCATTGAGTGCCACTGTCCTGCCTCGCTTTGGAGAGAAACACTAATTGCTAGTCGTGAATCTAATGAAAACCCTCCAAACAAATAACAAAGCAGACGGCAAAGAGTGTATGAAGTAGAACAAAGAGAGGAGACCAATGCAAAGAAGAGAATATATTAAATAATTATAATAATAAACACTGTTGGTGTTGCTATTAAAGGCACTTAATGCTTCACAGACAGTGAAGCAACAGTAATTCAAAGTCACAAGGAATAGACCCCCCAGCCATAAAAATCAAAAAGGGTATTAGAGATCAATAAAAGAAGCATTTATAGAAAGAATAACATAGGTAAAAGCATATAATATAAAAAGCCTTTCTGTGAAACATGCTTTAGGAAGACATTAAAAAGCTTACCCAAAGGGACAAGAACTGATCTAATTTCTTCACTGGATGGCTTTTTATCAAATAAACATGAGCAACATGTTTTGCTCTCAAAGATTCTGTCTTTTCTTCAGATAAATGCTGTTGTTGAGAACAGAAATGGCTGTGGGAAGAAAAACTGCTCTCTGATACTGCAAAGACTGGCAACGACCACAGCATATAACGCTTTTAACTACTTTTTGCTCTCACAGTCTAACTGAAAGCATCAACCATCAAGGCCATTATGGTGCCAGAGTGCCCCTGTGGTTTTGCCATTAGCCCATAATATATTGGCCTCAACATGCCACAGTGGCAATACAGTATCAACATACATGCACTGAGGAAAAATGTGGCAAAGGAGTAGCGCAGGCAAAAAAGCACAACACTCCTCACTAGGTTAGGATTCTCCATTGTGGAGGAAATGTAAGTTACTATGTGTCTACATTAAGCTGTAATGTTCTTGGAGAAGATGATGCCACTTTTTTATGGTAAGGCTGAT
>NW_018127897.1:1422369-1425581 GCF_001952655.1 Monopterus albus | reverse complement strand
ACTGCAGGAAATCCATGTAAGTCCGACCTTTAATTTCCACATTTCTACCTGAGCTGAAGGTTTATGCGGTTCTTTACGGAAAGCACCAGCTGTGTGACCACCAAGGACCACTAAATGTATTCATAAACTAAATAAGAATGTGTAGTTGTCAGTATGAAAATAAGGCAGCTTTTCATTGATACAGGGTTTTTACCCAGTGGTGATGATATTTCTGACATGTTTGAGGCATTTCCATTTGCATGAATTCTATGCATATTACATCGCTCCGACCTGTTGGCCACCATGGGAATTGTCATCATTGGTTGCAAGTAATAATAGTAAGTTACTGCTGCTTGTCATATGTCATCATGCATCTACCATAATTTATGTGCATAGGACTATGGTGTTTCGGCCCTGGGGGCATTTTGTGTGCTACCGATTTCAGCTTTATGACACAAGAAGCAGAGAGCCTCACCAATGCCAAGTGAACCAAATCCTGAAGCATGCAGATAATCTCCTCTCCAAATGAATGTTTCACTTCCCTCCCCATCTGTGAGATGCAGAGGGAAACACATGGAATTCCGGTTGACATAGTCTGAGAAGGCTACATACTTGTATGAATGAAACTAAAGGAGAGTGACCAGGATGGTATACACCTCTGAAGAGATAACCCAGAAGAACATGTCCCTCACTGCAGCTATGTGAAGAGGGGTTTTGTTATGCCAGCATGCTCTCCTCTGTGTCCTCCACCTGCAGCAGGTCAGTTAGGGAGGGAGACGTCTCTGACATGACCTCCAGTGAAGTGAGCATGTTGGGAACCGCTGGAGATTGGGGGCGGAACCAATGCTGAAGAGGGAGTAACACATGCCTCGCAATCAGCCATGAAATGCAACCTGGCACCAATTCGACTTGGCCTGCAGGGAGCCTCAACAGACTTCAGCCTGCAGAACAACAGGGATGGATGTACGGGTAGAAGGTGAGGGATGCAGGGGATGTCGCGAGGGTGGTGGGGTGTGAGGTCATTCTAACTCGCAGGGTGTTTTATTATTGTAATTAAACACAGGTGAGATCTCTGGCTCCGCATTATAGTTGACCTCCAGAGCAGAGGGAAGGGAGGTAGGGAGAAAAGAGAGGGAGATACGAATAGCGAAAGGGAGAGCGAGAGAGGGAGCGCATAGGGGAAAGAAGGACATGAGATTGGCAGGAAAAGGCAATATGAAACAAAGGAAGACAGAGCTAAGCAAGAAGGATAAAAAGAGAAAGATGCAGCATGATGCATTGGTGAGAAGGTAAGATGTGAATTTAGCCAGAGAATTAGTGCAGGCGACAAGACAGCTGAGCCATGGAGGAGTCAAGGCCAGAGCATTTGAGGAAAGAGAGGTCAACATCAGGGCAAACCATGGCTCCTGGGCCTAATGTGAAATGTGAGGAATGTCATGTAATCATATTAGACACAGTTCACTACTCTGTCTAAACACTGCCCTGTGCTCTCTCTCTCTCTCTCTTTCTCTCTCTCAGCATAATGATGATGATGTGCAATATAATTTTCTCTGTACTTGAGTCTAGCTTTTCATTTTTAGAAAAGTATCCTTTTTTTCTAATAATACATCTTTTTATTTCTTATTAAATAAAGATTATCGATTATGAAGGGATATTCTTTGAGCTGAACAGTCAAACCTTTACCAATCTGCTTCATGAGGACTGTGTGAATGTGGTTTAATCTGATTTTATTAACAGTGCCCTGCAACATTAAAGTTGCAAACAACCCCAAAACTGCCATCACTTTTAGATGTTGCTAAACTATAACTGGTTCACTAAGTGTGTGTGTTTCCCACCTTACCACAGTGAAAAGGAGGGACTCTAACATAAATACAGAAATCTCTGATGTAAAACAATGAAAACTGGAACAACTTTGGAAAAGAGTTTTGTCTTTATGTTAGACCCCATTGCTCGTAATTAGAAGCCGACAGAGAAAATGTGTTTTCGGGCTTTTTAAATCTAAAGTAAGGATCATACTGCAGCAAAGGCTCTATGAAGAGTTTACAGTTCAAATAGTGGAGGAACTAACCACTTTTAGTACATTTGGTGGTAATGGAAGTCATCAAGTTATAAAAAAAAAAATCAGCTAAAAAAACTCAGAGGATAAGGAAAAGGAAGACTCAGTGTTACAACAGCTGCTGAACAAGTTTGTATTTTGTTCTTGGGGTTTAATTTGTCACTTTCAAAAAATTTCCTTCAGTGGAATGTATTAAGCCCCCCCCTCACTAAACAAGTTAGTAAAATAGGAAAATCACAAACCTGCCCTAAAATCTAGGACATGTTATCAATGTGAAAACAGTTCAAATAAATCTTTCATGCATTTTCTAATCTGAGTTGGCTGGGAAACATAAGTGTCACACACCTTCAAACCATGCAGCGTTTGGAGGATTGTTTTGCTAGGTTTGTGGTGTTTCTTTCACATTTCAATAGCTACTGTATGTAGCTTTAATCATATTTTGATCACATTTAATTTGCAAGTTACCTTGTTTTACAGGTAAATTACAGTAAATACTGTTACAGAGATTTTAAGGGGAATCAGTTTCAGCTTCATTACAGTATGTACTGTAAATATAAGTCCTCATAATCTTCATGTATGACTTTATTGCTTCTTTGACTCCATTGCAGATGAACCCATACATACAGTATACAGACAGGTAGAGAGGCATATGCTTCATAATACAGACTAGAGGGATGTAACTGTAAGGTGCTGTTGGAAAGGGTCGGCAAAAATTCACCACAGTACGTGACAGCTTGAAGTACACCCCGTCACAATCCATTTCTCATCTCCACGGCCTGCATTAGACGCCTTGTCACAATAATTACATTTCTCTGTATTAATTGATGACTTAAAATGGAAATAAGAGCTGTCGGGGAATGTATCAAACTACAGCAACAATAATAGCAAAGGCAATAACCAAACAAATATCAAATGGACAAATGAGGGAGAGTATTGGACATGATTGATGAAGGGAGAAGGCCCAGCCACACACACACACACTGTGCATTTGCTGTGGGACTTCTGCTGCGGTACATTTGACAGGCTTGTTTGACTGTGAACGTGCTGTGTATACATTACACAGAGAATGTGAAAGTTTGGGTGTGCTTTATTAGCACGCGTGTGTGTCCTTGCATGCATCTAGCATTAACTTTTATTATGGGCTAGAGACTGCTTGGAGGGAAATTATAACAACTAA
>NW_018127897.1:1416914-1422346 GCF_001952655.1 Monopterus albus | reverse complement strand
AATTGAAGTACTATCCAATAATGTTTATTTCAGTACACAAAAAGACATAATCCCATTCATCTGTAAGTGTTCCTATTGTCATCAGCCTTTATACAGTAGAATATCAATGCAGAAATGCACAGTTATTACATTATTTATATGAGAGCTCATTTGTCCTTTGCCCTCTAAGTTCAGCATAACTTAATGAGGTATATCTGTTTTTCAGGTATAAATATTTACAGCTGCTGCATAATGGTTATGCGCAAAATGTCATTACAATGTATGCTTTCCACAAGTGTAATGAACTGAGGAACCATCACACACACACAGTTAACAGGAGCACTCAGAAAGCGTATGTACCTCCACCAAGGCACAACATTCACTCACGCAAATGGGTCCCTTGTGAAAAATGAGATCTAGAACAACACAAAATGTGTCTTAAAATCCTTGATTTGGATCGAGATCCGGATAATCTTTTAGGGTATGATAGGCAGTTATAGTGTGCATCCTACCTGAACATTTCAGGGCTCTGTCTTCATTATAGGGCAAGATATGGCAGAAAAGATGCGTTAAATAGGGTTTTGAATGTTAACTTTAAATGGCTGCCAGATCTGGAATCTGGATCAGATCCTGATTAAAGTTGGTCTGGTGATATACATTGTCATCCTATATATGTGTGTCAATTTTTGAACAAACAATTATTTTAATAACTTTTAAATGATATAGTAATTTTTATTTTTATTTTATTTTTGCATCATATTAAAGATGGGGATTTTTGTCTGTGTGTGTAATTGTTTTTGTTAGTTTGTTTGTGAACTCAACCTTTAACCTTTTTCAGCCAAAATCTAATCACTTCTTTGTTGCCATCAGTGTCTATACCAAAAATTCTGATGCCATTTGTCTGTAATCCTGTTAACCAACACAAACCCACACAGAACCAAGCATAACCTCCTTGGCAGAGGTAATGACGCACAGTACAAGCACAAAGTGTGTCCATGTATGCAATTAGTAATGCTATGGCATACTAATTGTCTGTTTTGACATCGCCATTTATCTTTGTTGTCTTCTTGAGAAAGACCTTGCTACTGACATGAAAAGAATGAGCTGAGGTGGTCTGGTGGCTTAAAACTCTGAGGAGGAACAAACACACACATCATTTGTAAAGGATGAACCTTGACCTTTTGTTGCATCAGCCCCTCGCCATATACTGTACCTTCTCTTTTCATATTACATCCATGTTCCAACAAAACTTGAAAGGGTAATCTTTGTGAAAAGGCTGATGCATGTGGTTTGAAATGGAATATTACAGATTGCTGACAATCAATCAATCAATTGAAAACGTTTCAGTGTTCGTTAAAGTCTGTACCAATGTGCCTGCTTTCTAAATGTTAACACTTGCATTTATTAAAATTTTTGAATGTGTTTAAAAGTAACAATGTAATTTAGGTCACACAGTCACACCACACGTTTAAGTGCCATAACTGGAACAAATGAATCTTTACAAATTGACCTCTTCTGAAATTGTACTGATGCTCATCCATGAAATTATGTTCTCAATCAAATCAAAAAGTCCCTTGATTTTAACCTTGACCAGCGGTCAAAAGATCTAAATTGTTAGACACCTGGACTCTGAGAGCAGCAACATTTGCAGCTCACTGATATAATTTGGCACCAGACCCTTGTACTGTATGTAATAAGTAATTCTATAAAGAATTGATATCTCTTTATGTCTAATGGTTGCTGCCACCTTTTTACCAGTCCTTGATTATGGTGATTTGCTTTACATAAATGCCCCAGGAAAATATTTCACTACACTGGACTGTTTTTCACAGTACATTAGGATTTGTTACTAACTTTAAATCACTAGTGCATTACTCTTTTCTGTATTCCTGAGCAGGCTGGCCATCTCTCAGTGCTTGCTCTCAGTGTCTTTGCTATATTTTGATTATACAAAGTTATTATAGATACACTCCCCCATATCTTTCAGTCTCACAAAACTCATCTTCAGCCTATAATCTTATTGGAAGGTCTATATCAGCTCTCTGTACCTGGGGTTCAGACAGAGATAGGAAAGAAAGTTTTCATGTTTTTCTGCTCTAACCACTTGCAAGAGTTTAGAAAAGAGATATTAACTTAACAAATCTGGTATTTCAAAGTTTAAGATGCTGGAAAACTCATTAGTGTCTGATTATTCTTGTATGTGTTTTTAGCTAAATTTTGTTTTATAGTTTGTTGAAGATTTTCTATATTGTTATGTGTAACATTTTAATACCGCTGTCTTGGCAGGGTTCCCTTGAAAAAGAGGTTGCAAACCTTAATGGGATTTGCCTGGTAAAATAAAAGGTAAATACAATAAAAGAGATTATAAAAGAAAGTGACAAACAATGCAAAGAAGCTCAAATCGGGGTTTAAAAAAACAGTTTTAATACCCTTGGTGTGGAATTCTGCACTATTGAAACTGGGTCTACTGTGAGTTGAAATATAAAAGCGCAGTGTTCTTGATTACTACTAAAAGACAAAATTGCTCTCAGAGGTCAGTAATAAATTACCTTTTTGTACGCTCTTCACTGTAAAAGGTGGAATAGCGAGTCATAGCACCATTTGTTCAAGGTCAGAAAACAGAGCAGAGTAAAAAAGAGGACCTGAAACTTTTCAAACAAAACTAAATGATGTTCCTTACTGTAGTTTTCAGTAGCAGTTACGGTCCTATTACCACCTAATTTTACATACCTGCATTTGATATTTATTATAAAATTCTCATGAACAGTAGCAGAACCATGGCTAATGGTTGTACCATCAAATGTAAAATAAAAAAAAGATGCACTGTGGATAGAACATGCTAGAAGAAGTTCCTTATAAAAAAAAAAGATTACTACATAAGAAAAATAACCACAGTAATTTTCTGGATGCACCTGGCTTTCAGAATCTTTTATTTATTTAAATAATAAATTTTAGTGTTTTAAGAAAACTTATGCCTATGAATGAATGGCCTTTGATAGTTGTGATAATAAAAATAGAGCAAAAAATTGAAAACAACAGTAGCATTTATAAATCCCTACTCTCATTTATTTGTAGCATATATGTGTCTAATAACTTTGACACTTTCATTTGGTTGATGCAGCTCTTAGCTTTGGTTAATGAGCAACTGTAAATAAATTACATATAAATAAACACACATTGGTGTCCACACATGAGGGACATGTGTCCCTCAAAATTTTCTGTAATCCAAAACTTCTCTAATTGTGAGAAAAATATTTTTATAAAAGACTTATTGTAGCAGGTTTAACTGTACAGTACACTGTGGTGTAAACTCTACACTACTAAAGATGTGCAGTCACACTGTTGAATGTGTCCACGTTTCTTTCCTCCTTCTTGGGTTTCCAAATATGTTCTCAGCTGATTTCTGTTTGGTGAAAAGAGCAAAACATCCAGGATCCTGAGATAGTCCAATAGATCCTTCAGATAGCTGCGCTGGTTATTAGTGGTTTGGTTGATTGCAGTTTCATTCTAGTAAATCATTTATGTGATTTCAAATAATAGGAGTACCGTGTTCTGTTAGGTTTGTGTCAGAGACAAACAGCTTGGAGCTTTTAAAAACGTACTGTAAGTGATATTCAGCATTTCTAAACGTTGTTCAGAACAAGTTTTTGTCCAGAATTGTAGAAATCTGAGATAATTTCTAAATTGTTCCTTTCTTTCTCTTCAGTTACGGTACCATATGACCATTTCACCACCCACTGAACCAAAGCTAAGGTATCTTTAAAAAAAATTGCAACATATACAGAAGAAAGAGAACCGTTGTGAATAAAAAGCTAACGAGAGCCTAAAGCTCTCATAACCTCTCAGAAAAAAATGTGTGGGAATGAATGATTCAATGAATTAGGGAGTGGGCAAGGGAGGTCCACAGCAAAAATAAGAGGAGCTGGAGGAATTATATTAGAGCTTTTTCAGACTCAGCAAAATGGGAGCAAATATTTGCAAACTCTTTTCATGTCCATAACAAAAAAAACATTTGGGTCCCAGTGATAACAACAATGTCCTGCCCTTTACCCTCTTAGAAGCATGTGCTAGCAGCAACTTGGAGGTGAGTGTCTGCCTCCTCTCTAACTCAGGTACAAAGAAATATTTCAACAAGTTGACAATTTGATGGACACACATTAGCTTACATTTTAAACTATTTTAAACACCACAACCTGAACATTTTTAACCATATGCAATAGAGGGAACATCTGACTTTCTTTTCACCTCTCTCTTTTGTAATTAGACCACTCTGTAACTATTTTTGTTGTGAATATCCATCCACCCATCCATCCATTATCTATACTGCTTATGCTGAGCCATTGTTGTGGAATATAAAATAAAAAGTCTAAAACTGTATTTTTTTCTAATTACGGTCACATTTCGAATACAGTGCTATTGATGTTGAAGACCTGGTATATTGAAATTCGACCCTTCCAGCGAGACACTAGCTTATATTGATCAAAGCAAGCACTTTGTCCAGCAATTGTAAAAACACAATTGTGATGTGCTGTGATGTGTTTTCAGAATTATATTAGCTCTGCAAAATATCATTTGCAGCTAAGCTACAATAACAATGTTCTACATTAGTGATGAACAGCGCTTATGTTTCTGGTTGTAAATGTAGTGTCAGTGTTGTGATAGAAGACAAATGCAAAGCCTCATCATCACACAGAAGACTTTATGTATCTTTGTTTACAAAGTAGTATTACTGCTTGTTCATAGTGGATGAATCTGCAGTGCGCAATTTACACCCAGTGCTAGTGTTCATTGTCGTACAGTAACTTCAGCTTAAAAAGCACTCTGAATTGGACAAAAGAAAAAGTGTCATCACTGATTGCACCAGCATGAGTAAGCATATCTTTAGCAGTACATCAGAGACCACTATATGGTACTATTGTTATTAAGATACACTGTACAGAGGTACCCTGGCATAGACTTTCCCGGGGAGGCTGAGGAGTGTGATCCCCCTATAGTTGGAACACACCCTCTGGTCCCCTTTCTTGAAAAGAGGGACCACCACCCTGGTCTGCCAGTCCAGAGGCACTGTCCCCAAACGCCATGCAACGTTGCAGAGGCGTGTCAACCAAGACAGCCCCACAACATCCAGAGACTTAAGGTACTCGGGGCGGATCTCATCCACCCCTGGTGCCTTGCTACCTCGGTGACTTCAGCTTGGGTGATGGACGAGTCCACCTCCGGGCCCCGGCCTCTGCTTCCTCATCGGAAGACATAGCGCCGGGGTTGAGGAGATCCTTGAAGTATTCCTTCCACCGTCCGACAATGTCCCCAGTTGAGGTCAACAGCTGCCCACCTCCACTGTAAACAGTTTTGGCAGGGCACTGCTTCCCCCTCCTGAGGCACCAGACGGTTTGCCAGAATCTCTTCGAGGCCGACCGATAGTCCTTCTCCATGGCCTCACCGAACTCTTCCCA
>NW_018127897.1:1398943-1416086 GCF_001952655.1 Monopterus albus | reverse complement strand
GCTTGGTCACCGGGGAGGAGCTCAGAGTTGAACCGCTGCTCCTCCACATTGAGAGGAGCCAGGTGAGGTGGCTCGGGCATATGTTTCGGATGCCCCCTGGGCACCTTCCTAGGGAGGTGTTCCGGGCATGTCCCACTGGGAGGAGGCCTCGGGGAAAACCCAGGACACGCTGGAGGGACTATGTCTCTCGACTGGCCTGGGAACGCCTCAGCATTCCCCTGGAGGAGCTGGAGGAAGTGTCTGGAGAGAAGGAAGTCTGGGCATCTTTGCTTAGACTGCTGCCCCTGCGACCCGGTTCCAGATAAGCGGAGGAAAATGGATGGATGGATGGATGGATGTACAGAGGTGTTATGGGCATTTTTTAAGGTTCATAGCTGTACTTAATAAATATATGAGAAACTGCTTATAGGTTTGCATAAGCACTTTTTTATACTGTACAGTATAAGTAACATTTCAGTGTTATTTGCTTATTTGTTTAGCTTTTTATACTTTGAAAAATCAAAGTCCTGCAGCGAGAAATATCAGTGTGTTTTGGGGAGTGAATTGCACAGAGTAGAGGGCACTGACCAGCTACAGAGGTCAAGTCTAAGTTTTCCTGACTGCACGCAAGGTGTGTGTGTGTGTGTGTGTGGTATTAAATATGATCAGTAAACACTAAATACAGTTTTGATGTTTTGGGGAGCTCAGAACTATCACCAGGCCTTTAACATGTTTAGACTTGATAATAGGTCATTTGTCAGTGCTAATTTTATTGGCTAATTTTCTCATCAAGCCTTCTAAGAAGATTAGCTTGGTGGAAGCCAAGCACAATGTAAACCACTATGAGAAATTATTCTATCACCCATGTTTTTAACAGGGGGAGGTGAACATGTCATTTGGCTTGTTCTCCTTTGAAGACAGAGTTGGAACACTCCTTAATGGTACGTATGATTTTATTCATTTACAGTATTTTTGTAGTTACTGTAAGTGTTGCTGCCACAGTTTGGGAAGCATTAGTCACAGCTGTTTGTTATTTGTGAGGAGAGTTTTAATGTATTTTGTCATTGAACAACAAAAAAGCATGATTGTTGAATAAAATAAACATATTCCCTATGATGCCCCCACCTCTTTGTAAAATTTTATTCAAAACTGTAAAATAAAAAAATATTCACCCTAGTAATGATAACATCAAATTTACTTGACTAGATGTAGTCCATGGGCTCAAATGCAGCAGTGTGGCTTCAGTAGTCCTACTGTAGTTTGCAGGATTCTACATTTCTCATCTCGCCCTGTCCGACCTGCACACTCAGTGCATAAAGAGGGCATGACCTCAGTAGCCTTGTAGTGAGTAGTGTGCTGTACATATGTGACTGTTTTAACCAAGCTTATGCTGCAAGATGTTTTTGAATTACATTTATGTTCCCTGTTATAGGCAAATCAGCAATTTAGCAAATATCCAGTTTATTCACATTAATTCCCATTGATTCCCATATGCTCCCATTAATACCCCAGGAAAGTTTCCAACGTTGAAAATTCTCCAAATTTTACAACCTTACTTTTTATACTTACCAATTATACAGTTTTACTGAAAATGTGGTTGTTGTTCGAGTTTCCTAACTGAATGCTTTCATTGTCAGGTTATGAGTCCATGTGACAAAGCCACAACCCTTTATTGCTGCAGTTTTTTAAGTCTGCCTCTTTTTTTTCTGGTGCAGTATGTGAAAATTTGTGACATCTAGTGGTCAGGTTGCAGAATGCAATGTTCAACAAAACGTCCATACATAGTGTTCAACAGCTCTCATAGCAGTTTAACAGCCATTACCGTAAATGTGGGACAAATTGCGCTGCCGGAAAACAAGTACGGCCAACTTGACCAAGCAAAAGCTAACGGCAGTTCACTTGACTGCAGTGTAATTTTCATGAACACTGAATACGCAAATATTAAGATGTGCAAGAACACCATTTTATTTGTTAAACCAATCGATAGCTCATTTTGCCACATTTAACATTATTCTATTTCTTCATGTCTTTGTTCCTATGACAAAAAGGATTCATGCTATGTTTCTTTTTGTTGTGCTAAAGTAAAAATATGGTCCTCCATTTATTCAAATTATAGTTCTTAATCTCATGAGAGGGCAACACAGTGGCGTGGTGGTTAGCACTGTCGCCTCACAGTGAGAAGGTTCTGGGTTTGATCCCCAGCCGACCCAGGGCCTTTCTGTGTGGAGTTTGCATGTTCTCCCCGTGCTTGCGTGGGTTCTCTCCGGGTCCAAAGACATGCAGCATAGGTTGATTGGTGTCTCTAAATTGCCTGTAGGAGTGACCGTGTGAGTGTGAGTGGTTGGTCGTCTGCATGTTAGCCCTGCGATGAACTGGCAACCTGTCCAGGGTGTACCCTGCCTCTTGCCTGCAACTGGCTGGGATTGGCTCCGTGACCCCGTTTGGGACTCAGTGGTATGGAAAATGGATGGATGGAATCTCATGAGAAAGATTCCTTTTATTTTTTTATGTTTTTTCTTTTTGTCTTCCAATCATCTCCAAACCCAAGCTGCTATTTCCATGTGAAAAGCCAGTGTGTGGCTTGTCAATTCTAGGCTACTGTAAAAATACCTACCTCCATGATGGGGTAGCCACTCCTACATTAGATATAAAAGGCTCATTCTAAGATGCTTTATTGTAAACATAATTATGCATATTATAGCCCATTATTGTTAATAAATCCTTCTAGATCTCACAAACTGCACCTTTAACTCTACAGTAAGCTATCAAGCCTGTAGTTACGAATGGATTAATATTAATGAATCTTTGCCCAGTAGTTTTGAGTAGTTTTCTGGATAAAGTGGGGGTTTCAAATAGTCCATGAAAGTCCACTGTGATTAATTGAAGAGTGAACAAAAGAAACAATATAATGGCAGAGACTTAAACCCTGACTTAAATCTATGATTGAAACCTGGCAACCTCAACTTTTCTTTAATTAGTACTTTAGAAAACATATGTACATAAATTATTTACAATATTAACCATAAATAAAGTCCATGATGCTAACATTTTTGAAGTACAGTATGTGTTGTTGTAGTGTATTGAATGCAATGATACATTATTTACAACACAATCCCTTATGTACAATATATTTTAAGATGTGTGGTGATCAAATATCATTTAGTTTTGGCACTGTTTCTGAGATAGCAGGTCATCAGGTTACCGACATAAAAACTGAAGTAGCACAAATCTCTATGTACAGTTGGAAGACAGTGAACAAATGTTATTTGTGGCTTTTTCCCGTTAGGGGCTGCTATGTTCACATTTGGCACATGTTTTACGCTGGATGTCTTTCCATTCGCAACCTGACTCGAACCTGGGCCACAGCAGCAAGAGCGCTGTGGCCTAACCACTAAGCCATCAGGGAACCCCACAGTTGGATAGTAAGAGTCAATATTTGCATTAAAAAATCAATTCAAAAAGAATATTATGGCTAATATTGCAGTGTAGTAAGTTCACAAAAAATGTAAAAATAAAATAAAGATGATAATACTTACTTACTGTATATTTCTGTTGGAAATAAGAAACCACGGTGTGCTACAATGTCTTTACCTCTAGTGTTACTTTTGTACACTGCTGTCATTTGAATGTAAGTTTAAAATATGTTAAGAAAATTTACACATTTGCATGAGGTGCATTTTTTATTGGGATCATAGGCCAGTACTCCACATAAAAATTGAAAATAAAAAGCTACTGAACATCTGAAAGGAGGAAGGTAACAAGGAGAGGAGTTAAGAGTTATTAGGGCATCTGTTTGACTCCCCTTCCTTCCCAAGCCTCTTTTGGAGCAGAATGTATCCTTCTTCCTTGTTTTCGGCATCTTTATCCAAGAAAGACAGATGGATTTGCTTCTCCCTGGATACACACTCACATACTCTAATGCCCAAGCATGCATGTATACACACATATATAGAGTAACACACAACCAAAGCCACAAACTTACAGAGCACAGACATGGTGACTTTGACAAACAGACTCCAGCGAACACACACTAATTCACTCAACGCTTGGGACACACACAGCTGTGCAAATATGCCCTGCCTTCATTCTTAGGATCTGAGTGGCACTCCAACAACAACAGCAAACATTTCCCCTGCTGTCATCTTCTCTATTTTCTCTCCCTTATTTGTCGGAAACATGCCCAGGAAGTGGCAGGAGAGGTGCAGCAGTTTCATGGTACAGCCAGGAATCACTACATTTTCCCATTTCCCTCTTATTCCTCCAGGAGCCAGATGTTGATTGTGGGTAAAAGTGGTTGTGAGGTGGGACCCTACCTATCCCCTAGGGAAGATGCAATGTAAATTTAGCAATATGGGCTCATTTGCTGCCGCCTGGAGCTGTCTGATAGGACCTAACTGGAGGCTTATTTGATTAGCTTAATTCCATCGTCATGTGGACCACCACAGCAATGCTCCTGGAACATTTGTTAGAGTGTTAGGCCACCAATTAATGAACAATTTGTTCCACTGAGCAACAAACCACATGAGCAATCATGAGCCATTCGTGTACTCTGTGAAAATGGTTTCATAGTCATGACACCTGCCCAACAATTTAGATTGGATAACTTGTGGCTGTAAAAAGTATAGCCTTACCAGCCTTGTTCATTTTTCTATTCTCAGATGATGGAAAAACATTCTTGTTAATTTCTCTGTGCTTGGATAATGCCTTAATTTGATGGCTTGTGCAGGCCTTTGTATTAACCCAGGGTCCTACTGTCAGTGTTGTTAACCCGTAAATGTTGTTTGCACCTGTGCATGTGTAGCGGAATGATTTCGTCACACCCGTGTCGAGGTACTCTGCGTTGTGATTGACCCGGCTGGAGACAAGCTTTCAGCTACAAATGTCTTTATTGCTGGTACAGAAGAAAATATAACAACAGAACAGCTTTAGCTCTGTGGCATTCAAATTAACTAAAAGGGAACAAAAACAATTTTAGACTTAGGTACCAATTGTCATGCTATGCTATTATAGCAGCAATGATGTGAACGCAACTTACCTTCGTGAGAGTGTATGGCAGACTGGTGCCAATTGAACCGCACTTCCTTATTATGAATAAGGAAGCAGCATGGGCTGCACCCCCTCAAGTTTGCAGGGGCACCCCAATCTATTACCAACACACACATCTCACTTCCGGAGGAAGTAACAAAATAAAATGCCATTGCAACAAATTATTTAGGTTATGGCAAATGGAATTATAACTCCGCTACACATGTAAACTGAATTTCCTACTAGGACAAAAAAAGTCATTTATCTTACTGTATATGTTGCATATAAAGAGGTTTTTTTCAAAGGCTAAGACCTTAAAAGCTTCCTAGCATGAACTCAGATCATCACCTATGACAAAGTCATTACACCATCACCTTACATGGTGCATCTTTCACACCATCTCCATATGTTACATTTCAGCTTACATCTCCATGTGTAAAATAGCACGAGGCATAATATTAAATAAACAATAGTCAAACATGGCTGAAAGAACAGTACATGTCACAGTCCTACACAGCTTGCAGTCTGTTACAGTCAAAGGAGTAAATACAGTCATTTTGACAAAATATTACATTTTGTTGGGTTTTAAACCTTGTTTTAACACAAAGTAAGCTATAGAGAAAAGCAATAGAATTCACATCTCGACAGGAAGCAACCACCTTTAATATAATAGAATGCCATATGGATGACTTTTTTTTTAGGCCAACCCAGAAGTTAGTGTCACCCTGGTTAGCTCGACCAAAAGCCAATGAGATTTTTTTATTGCACAAAATAAACTTTGTGACACGCAGAAGCTTATGACACTTATAGGTTCTGCTCAGGAAGATAATCTTACAAGTGACCACCACTTTTGAAGCCCAAATACGATCACCAGAAGTAGAAACCTATTGTTAGGCTATAAACGAACTACACTACAGTCCCATGACTTCAGTGTCACCGCCACAGCTTCCAACTTGTAATTTGATTTAGCATGCTTACTTCTTTTACAAAATACTTTCCTCTTAGCATGACCTGATCTAGCTAGTGATCATAGCTGTGTCAGTTAGAATAGTTTGCAAGTTTAAACATAAAGAGGTTGTAAAAGTGAACTCCTGAATAGATGAGTCTCCGTGTTTGACAGTTAATATCCCAGAAAACCTCTGTTGTCTCATTTAGCCACTTGTTAGCAACCATCCATTTAAGACACATAAAAGCATTAAAAATCGCAAGAGGGGTACAGTATTTACTGGTCTATTTTTTGTTGAAGAACAACACATGAAAAAGTATTAGCCTTGTGTTAACCGCAGACCTTATTTCAAGCATCTAACCAAAAATCCATAAAAAAAAAAGCTGGTGACCTCAGGGAGAGGGAACCAGAAGTGCAAAAATGCTAACTCAATTCCAGGTTTTAGAATTCACTACTACAGCTTTCCAGACTTTTTCTGCTTTTTTTTGTGTGGGTAAAAATATTTTTAAATTTTACACGTAGTGTTGAACTGTTCATATATATTGGCAGCAACTGTGTGTTGTAGAATGATGATGTCATTTTATAGATCACAGTGAATGTTTACAGCTAATTTTAAACAGATTTTTTGCAATTAGTTTGGTATATACTGTAAATACTGGTAAAATGTTTGGTATTTTTAAACCATACAATATATCACAGAGTAGGATTGTACTCAAATTACTTTATTTAGCTACATGAAGTGATTTCTTCTCATTGACATCCATCCTATTCTGTGATCATTGGTAAATACATTCAAGATAAGGCATCAATTCTTCTGAGTGCAGTGGAAACTGCACATGTATGTTAATCTAAACCTCTATAAAAGTTATATTTCAGTATCATTATACTGTTATGTTGTGCAGGCCTATGTAATTCATCTGACCAGAAGTTTGCTGTGGGGGTACCTTTGTGGGCTCAGCCAATGACAGTTGACCACTGCTTGAAATAATGGAAACCCATTTAGCCTTTCCCATGCTGAACAAAAACATATTACCCTCATATCTAGAGCAGACAAAGACAGACAGCGTATTTCACTGGTGAAATATCAGTACACAGATTCAGCTACCAAGACTGAAAAACACTATCTGAGCCTGGAAATCTACTGTTAGCAACATTAGCGTTGTAGCTAAGGTGACGCCATTATGTACAACACCCCTGTGAGCAGAGAACGTGCAGCGCAAGACCAGTTTTTTGGGGGGATTTTCTTTTTTTTTTTGCACTAAATTGAATATGTCATTATACAGTGTTTCTGTTATTTAACCTAGCCTTAGTGAAATAAATTGGGGGGATAACATAATTGAAACATCTGCTAGTATAACACACCATTCAGCACATTATAAAGTTGAAGAAACATTTCTGTAAAACATTTTTGACAAAGGTATGATTTATTGATTTTAAATTATGCTGCATTAGCTTTACTGTAGCTTGGTGTACCTATTTGTCTCCAAACAAAAATCCACAACAAAACCTGATGAGGGAACAATGGGTTTAAATAATACTCAGTTTTTAATAGTAATAATAATCTACTCTATTTGTAGAGCACATTTAACAAACAAGTGTTTTACAGAAAAGAAATATAAAAACAGTGAGAAAGACACCATGCAAGGGGAATATTAAACAAAATAAATCAATGAACACAATATAAAAACACTAAAATAACCAAGTTTAAAATATAAAGACTATTGTAGAGCTCATGTGTAAAAGTAAGTCTTGAGTAAACATTTAAAAGGAGACAGTGATGTAACCTGCCTGATTTTAAGTGGAAGACTATTCCAAAGTTTAGGGCTCCTTATAGTAAACACCCTACTCCCCTCTGTCACCCTACTCCCCTTCTGAACCAAGAACCAGTAACAACTGGTCAGCAGATGTCAGGTTATGAGCTGGGGTATAGGTAGAGAGAAGATCGACAATATATGCTAACTAGTTTAAACTTGGTTTTAATACTACATTTGATGTTTGATTTCCAATGCACATTAAGCAGGTACATTGTCATGTTTTGTCTTGATTCTGCTTTGTTGGCCCTAGTCAGTGGGGAGTCAACAGGGAGGAGAAGGAGTTTTGCCAAGAAAACACAATAATATGATAATGATTTTATTGTGTATTGCATATAAATTCTATGAGTGGGAATGTACATTAATAGTAAATTTGTGCTAATAAATAATGAATGAAATATGATCCAAAAAGTCCACACTGAATAATGGATTCACTAATATGAAGGGACATGAAGCACTAAAATACTGCTTTACAATAACTCTGGGGCACTCTGAGGGAGCAAGTTTTCTTATCATCCCATGTCTCGATGACTGGGAGTTAAAGAGAAGAATTACCTTGCTGAAATTATAAAGTAATCCACCAGGACTGATACCTGACAAGACGGGGTGTTACTGGATAATACAACACTGCATTGTGGCCAAAACACTTTAGATATTATATCAGTAAATTACATAGCCAATAAGATTATGTTACAAGTAAGACTTTGGATGCTCTGACATAATTCTGTCATCATATAGGATAATAGGATGACAATAATCCTAAAGGTACAGCTTTCACCTGTTATTGACCTCAAGACATGAACCACAGCTTTAGGTCAGTGTGTGGTCCTACTGAATTGTGGCACAGAATAATGACTGCTTTCAGTGGCTTACATTTGTTGAATTGGCTCAAATGTGTTTGTATGGTAATGCAGGTTGCTACCTAGTTGCTGCTTGATTACACAAGCATTCAATCCTATTTATCTACCATTCCACACCGTACCACCGTGGTATCTAGCATTAACTAAAAATAAACATTTATTTCTCACTTCTATACCTTTCTCTCTTTCTCTTCCCACTACCTCTTACTATGCATCAGTGTTCTGCTCTCACTCTCTCTCTCTCACTCTCTCTCTCTCTCTTTCTGCCCTTCCTCCTCTGGCCTGCCATGCTCTCATTTGTCACATATACAATGGAAACATCCAGATTTACAGATGCTATCAATTAATCACCTCCACTCTAATTACAATCCAATTAACCTCTGTTTCCATGCACCATGCTGCAGGACAGCCAGCAACCTCCCTACTCAATCACACTGTTCAGAGAGAGATAGACAGAGACATGGAGAAAGAGAGAGAGTGGAAACCAGAGTGAGATTCAGTGGAAGAAATAATACGAAAGGGAGCGGGATGCTGTAGTATTATGTGCCCAAAAGTGTGAAGTCATTCTGGTCATTTGGAGTGTTTTTAAATATTTGGGCTAAACCAGATATTTTCACTAAAGGGAAATCTGTATGCTGCAGCATATAATAACTTGTGATGATTATATTATAGATAGTGGGCTTTCAAACTGGTGGCAGCAGTTGGGGAAGCACCTTTCCTGTGTCAACATCACAAAGCCCCCATGCACACACAAGATCCATGAAGAAATAAGATTGTGAGTTTGGTGTGGCTGTAACTTCAAATCTTAGAAATTAACTGAAACATCAACTATGACCTTATGATACACATATACAGTACATAGGTATAACCATGCATATATACATGTATATATGGACCAAATGTGAGAGGAGATGAGAGAGGAGGTGGACAGTCATGGAATTAAAAAAAAAAGGAAAAATCAGAAGGGAAGGAAGACTGAAGCTCAGCTCAAGACCTTACATCTCAGTGGAGGATCACAGGTGTGACTTGTGCAGAAACAAAGAAACAAGAGAAAGCCAGAGGACAGTAGTGGGGGAGGGAGGGAGGTAAGGATGAAGAGCTGTTGCTGCTGCTGTCAGAAGGACTGAAAAAAAAGGAAGGATGTGTCCATTACAGACTGTTCTCCTAGTGTCGTCGGAGACCAGACTGTCACTGTGAGCCACCTGAGTGTGTGTGGTGTCTATATACACATGCACACATAATATGCCAATTTATCCAATTGAATATACTCACATTTTCATGCTATATGCTTGTACAAATACAGTATGTATAGCACATCCAAACAAATGTGCATGCACATGCAAATAGGCACACAAACCAAAAACATCTCATGTGTTTGAACATATACTACATACACATATTTAAATGCATGCATACACGCCATGTACCTTACATGCATTGGCATTATGTACTGTTCATGTAGACACATATAATAGAATAAGCACACACATACACACATGGACACACACACGCTCATCCAGCTCTAACACAGATGGATATACACCACCACTATTAGGGGCTCTGGATTTACAGTGGCCCGTCAGCCCTCAGCTTTTAATGCCACATGGGGCCTGTTTTACAGCTCTGCCCCAGGGCCCCAATCGGCTTTCAATTAGCAGGTGAGCTGCAGCCCTGTTCCCAATCAATAGCTCAGTACAGGCAGGCTGCAGGCACCCTAGGGCCCCCAGCTTGGAGGGAGGAAAGAGGAGGAAGTGATGGTGGAGGGAGGGGAAGGGAAGAGAGCTGGCAAGAAAGGCTGAGGTGGAATCATGCCCAGCCACACTGGGCCAGAGGGCTTTTTGAAAGGGTTGGACGTGTCACTTCCTCGCCTTTTACACAAATATACACAAACACACAGCAAGGAATGTATCAAGGCACAATTTGTTTGCTAATTCAATCTTCATATCTCCTTTTTTGAAACAAGGAACAGCAGGCTAATAAAATCGACTCAGTGAAGTGAAGATCTTAATGCAACGGGAAGTGGAAGCTGCCCTCCAGTCCAACTTAGGAAATAAAAAATGTGTTTAAGTGTGACTGAGAAAGGGGCATTAGAATAAAGAAAATGTGCTACATAACAAGTAAAATTCCATAAATTAAATGACCTGCATGGTACACACAAGACTTTTGAATTTATTCACTTGACAGTTTTTAAAGTCTTTAGTTTGAGAAAGGCAAATTCAAGTTCCTGAGGTTAAAAGATAAGTGTTACTGGAAATAATCTCCTTTATATCTGTAATGTGGTGAGATAGTTTCAAGTTTCTAATGCAGTTTCTCTAGTGGAAGAGTTTCCGTAGAAACAGTGACAATAGCTTCAAAGAAGGAAATGACTCCACTTTTTCCAAGACAATGTCGGTTAATTCAAAAAGGCTCTTGAAAGTGACTGAGTTGCATTGAGTACAAGTGAATTTGTCTCACCAAAGCTAGACTGTTTTATTGTTAAGACAACTGATTTAAAGACTAATAACAGGATGAAATAATACAAGGTGGACATTTTTGGCAGTATATTCATTCATCAATCAGTCTCATGCTGCTTTCCAGGAACATCAATAAAACCAACATGAGACAAGTCAAACTCATCTGATTAACAGCTTAACAAGGGCACCATAATCTTGACAGTTTGTGGTCCTGAGTTGGAAGCCAAATTATTTATGACTATAGGACTGAATATAACAAAATAGCAAAAGCAGTATGACATACAAAGGAGAAACTCAGGGGATGTAGTAAAGTGACAAAATACACAGAGGGAAGAATTCAGGGTGCCTAGGCGGGTCAACAAAACTTGACTTTGAACCAGGAGACCAACTTGACTTTGAACCAGGAGACCACTGTTATTTCAGTTAACCGTGGCCATTTCAGAACCTTAACTGTGTGTTTAGTATCACAGCCATGATAACAAAGGTCCTCAATACAAGTACTTATTTTAACCCAAACTATGATCTTTTCCAAACCTTAACCAAGTTGTTTTGTACATAAATCTAAGCAAACCACAACTGTTGAGTAACTTGTGTTTATTACTGTAACCATGACAATAAATATCCAGTTCACCTGCTGTTCTGGGGTTTACATTTCAGCAGATACTCTTGTAGGTATTGTATCAGAGGGTAGAGACAGACAAACCGTTATGTTCCTTTAGGTTGGAGAACGATTTGCACAAATATGTCTCCATATGCATGCACAGCTGTCAAATCTGCATTCTCATCAAGGCTCAGATCAGTTCAATTCACAAAGAGGAGGAAGCTAGCAAAATAAAATTAAGTGTTTCAATTGTCATCCACCTCTCTGAGACACCACTGCATGGCAAAATAGCTAAGTCATTTTAATTAGACCCACAGAACACCACATGCTTTGGTCCCTACCTTCAGCCCATGAAAATAAAATCCAATTCCCCTTGCTGATAACAGGTTGAGAGGGGGGATCTGCCAAAGCACACAGCTTGGCACAGAACCAGCATTAACTAAATAACAGAACAGATAGCAAGTTTTTCATCCTACTGTACTAATTGTCAGAACAGCTTCCATCAAGCAATTTTCTTTATTTCTTTATTTTTTTTTGTCATTGAAATTGGTAACAAAGATAGATTAAAAAACAGAGAAAGGCACTGAGGAAGAAGAGGAGCTACAGGGTTACTGGAGCAACATGAGTGTTTCTGAAGGCACTACAGCAGTGGCAGGTTGACAAGGTGGAGGGGGTTGGGTAGACAAGGGAGAGGTGGCAGAGATAACCAGGTCTCTAAGTGTGCATTGGTACAGATGCATATGCATATGGGAAGAGCAATGAGCAACTAAGCATGAGTTAATGTGTGGATGTACTGTATTTGGGCACACAAAGTTTTCCTCATGTCTGTGCATATGTTTGTGCATGTGTGACTGGAGACCAGCAGCTCGCTACTACTACATCTCACTCTGAGTGGTGGCAAAGCAGAGCAGGAGTTGCTGGAAGGCGGAAAGACAGGCAGCTCGTCTCTCCACACATCTCTGTTCAAAGGCGCCATCAAAGTCTGGCAGAAATGTCAGTGCTGCAGGCAGGGGACCAGCCTCTGAATGTCAGTCCTTCTCAGGTCAACACCAAGAGTCAGCCTGCCTTGCGCAGACAGAAAGGGGTGTTGGGTTTTTGGGGGTAGGGGTGGAAAACACAGGGACAGTGATTAAGGGAACTTTATAAAATGTTGGAAAAAGAGAGAACAAGATGAAACTATGGAGGGAAGGGAGTGATGAGGAACAAGAGGAAGATACAGTAGTAAGGCAGAGAGAGGATAAGAGAACAAAATTTGACCATTTGTTGCAAGGCTGAGCTTCTTTCATCCTGTCAGTACATGTTTCTGCAAGTGCAGCAGGATGTCAAGTGTCTTGAGGCCAGAGACTTAGGGGAGACATTCAGTGAAACAATTAATGAAAGTTAAAATAAATAAATAAATAAAACAAAACAAAAAAGCAAAGCGGATGATTCAGAATGTCTTTGCCTATGCATGCATCTAAAATGTAAGAATACACTCACAGAGGCAGATATAAATGCAAACAGAAAGAGAAAGAGGCACACTCACACACCAGACACACACACACACACTGGTGATTGTCCCAGTGCAGGCCACGAGGAGCCTGTCAGATCACAGGAGGGTAATTGAATGGTAAGGGAGCAGACAACGCATCTAACACGGCCGGACTCCAGAGGCGGCCGCCACCATACCAGAGCTCAGGGGAAATTCGGGGCCCACTTAATAGTGAATTGGAGATGGGACATTGCATGTGTGTTTGTGTGTGTGAGTGTGTGTGAAAGCATGGTAGGTGTGGGACAAAGGAGCGTGCACATGGCAGCTGTGAAAATGGTCACTAAAAATCTGAAGAAGGCTGTTTGGAGAAGCCCCTTTAGATGAGAAAGAAAAAAACCCTGAATAAAACAAAGCATTACAAAGCAGAAACAAATAAAGACAGAGCAACAGATAGATACAGGTGAATAGAAGAGCACAGAGGAAAATACAGGGAGGAGAAGATTCTGAGATAGTGAAATGCAGAAGCAGAGAACATAAAAGAAACAGAGGGACAGTGGAGGAAAAAGAGTCCACAAGAAAGAAAGAAAGAAAAGTAAGAAATAAAGATGGAGAGCTCCTGTATTATGAGTGTCCATCTGCCAATGAGCATTTCTAATAGCAGAGGAAATTGACAAGGTAGTCTTTGAGGGAGTCACCGAGAAGCACTGTGCATTTCTGCATGAGCAGAGGAAGACAAGTGACAAATGAGGTAGTTTTTTTTCCAGTTGCACTTCAATGGCAATGAACGCTCAGTGTCATTTTGTTCCCATATGAATAGGGAGAAATGAGCTGACATGACATGCACAGTACATACGCACACATTGTGATATTGACTGACGGAGGTGGGAAGGTGTGTGCATGAAACAAGCAGCCGACTTCTGTTCTTGTCTCTATAGATGGGAGCCCAACGGCTCGGTAGAAACTAACAAGTATCTTGGTGAGAAACACAGAGCGGGGAGGATGTAGAGGAAAAAAAACCAGCAAAAAACACAGGAACATCACAGAGAAAGCGAGAGAGAAAATTAAGGGAGGGTGTAAGTGAGAAAGGAGCAGAGACAGGAAAAGAAAGGAGAAAACAAGAAGGTCTGCTGGGTGTAAAGTTTCCCCAGGATGTGATATGTGGATATGGGATGTCATCAAACCTGTGAAGTGGAAATAATAAAGAATTAGGATTGTCTCTGAAGACAGGGGAATTAATCCAAAATGAATTACAAAGGGAGGAGAGGAGGAAAAAAAATCAACATCAGCTATTTCCTTTTCCTCTGCTTTGAGGTAGATAGGGGGCGGTTTGTGCGAGTACTGTGAATCCCATAAAAATTAAATTAATAACAAAGGGAAAACACACACACACACACAAATAGAAGCGGAAAATTTTGTAGTACGGGGGTGGAGAAAGATAGTCGCACAGAGAGCATGGGTACAGATGGGAAAAAAAAGGAAAAAAAACAAGAGAGAGATTTGAGGGAACTGAGGGTGGGCACTGTTGCTGCCAGATTGCACTGCTCTTTTGTTCTCCCTCGTCTTTCTGGAAAGGGCTGCCGGTGTTAAAGAGGAGATGCCACAGAGGCCATTGTAATAAATGCCACTTGTAAATTGCGGAGTGGAATTATACAGCATGCAGATGGATCCATACGCCTGAGCAAAACGTGGCCAAAAAACCGGGAGCGATAATTAAGACTTAGGGGGTGAATGACAGAGCCATTTGTGACGACGGAATATGGCGTCTCCTAGCTCTCTGGGAAACAGAAGGGCTCCGAGAGGCTTGGTGTCACAAAACATTACCCACACAGCTGTTGGCTTTATGAGCAGCGATGGTGTACCCCCCACCCCACCCCTCTCCAATGCTCTTCTATCTCTTCCTACCCTCTTCTTCTCCACCATCCCTCCACACACACACACACACACACACATAACCCTGTCCCCTTGATCACCACACAGTGGTGCTGTTCTTTCCCACTGTGTGCCATTTCAAAAATACCCCCCTCCCCAAACACCACTACCACCAGCTTTTCCATCCATTGCCACCCTCCTCACCTTTTTCGCCTCACACCACCATCCTTGCCATCTCAGAGGGCCTAGACAAGGACTTGTACTCCATCATTCATATCCAGGGAGGAGGAGGTACTCCATATGCACACAAATACAGAGTAACACCCAGACTGAAAATTCAATAAAAACGCATTGACACCGACAGTGCTTGGTACTGTTTTGAATGGAAGTTTGGGATTACTGTGGCTCCAGGATGACTGTAAAGTAGGAAAATCGAATTCTGTTGTTTTTCTTCTTTCTTCCTGTCTTTGTTTAAAAAAAAAAAAATCTGTATGCCACTCCTGCACTCTCAGTGTCCACATAAGTCCTTGCAACACTGCTACACAGCTTGTAAGGGTCAGGAATCACATCTGTGCTTTTTTAATACTGAAATTTATTTTAAGCATTTCTTTCTAAAATTATTAGACACTGGGTGCACCACTGGTTGCATACATTCTCATCTATCCAAATAATCTTTTTGTGTGTGTGTCACTGTAAAAATTGTCACTACATCACTGCATAAACACAACCAAGTGACTCTCCTACACATTTATCCTACCTACTTTTATCCTACTACTTAAAGTGATTTTGATTCTGAGGTGTCCCCCAAACTCTGCCCTCTAGTCTCGGTCTCTCTGTTAGGTCCATCTATCTCTCTGCCTGGCTGGCCAGGATGTCTGCTGGTCTCATTTACCTCTTCGTCTCTGTCCCAGGGGCCTCCACAGTGTGTAGAGTAGCCTGCAAAGTCTTAAGTCAAATGAGACCCCTTTGCGCCCCGTTAAACCACCAACCTTCTCTGTCACTCCTGTTGCCTTCTGCTGCCAACGACGGAGGTTAAGAGACACTGTGCTCAATAAAAGTGGTGGGTGGTTAAACAACTCCCTGTAATTGCTCCTTTTGTGCAGAAATCAAACCATCGCACTTATTATGGAAACAGGAGAAGAGGGGTGTTTTACCAGTTGCTTCCACCATGGGCCAGATACCCTTGGTGACCCTCTGCCCTCCCGTCACTGCTCCTCTATCTGACCAAACAACCACTGTGGAGTGTGTGTGTGTGTTTGCCTGCATGTGTGTGTATGTCCCAGTGTCCTGTACATATGTGCCAGTGTGTGTGTTACGTATGGCAACAAAGTAATTGAAACAAGGAAGAGCAGAATAACACAAGAGCTCCCCTCAGTGGTCAGTGATTGAACTACACAAGAAAAAAACTCGTGGTTGGATGTAAGTGACACGCAGTTGTGTGCCACCAGCCAGCTGGCTTTGGTAATGGAGGACAAATCCAAACCAGGGGACCGTGTCCAACATGAAGCCTGGGTTTCAGAGATCATAGCAACATGTGAACCACACATATCATCTGCTAGTCGCACACACATACAGCTATCAGTACAAGCGTACTGCCACAGGCCTTGTCAAATGGGTCATCTTACAAAAGGGAGGGGCCCAATTATCGTAGCCACAAATACACACATAAAGTGCCTTTCAAGGGTCCATGAGTGCTTCAGCTTCCCCATGATTATGCCCAATCTCTACACACCCAGCACTTGTCATACACATAAAGGGCCTCCTGTGCCAAAACAGCCATCAGACAGGACTTTTGCAGTGGAGTAACAATGAGCTGTGTTCAGCTGGTCTGGAAAAGGAGAGCTTTCTGTGATCAGAGACAGAAAGAGAGACAGTAAGAGGGAGGACAGAGTGAACAATTGGCTGGTCAACTACTGGCGGCTCCTTGAGGTTTAAGCAGACAATGTCATAGTTAAACATGAGTAAAACTTGAGCACACATGAAACAATTTGTGATGCAGTAAAGTAGAAACATTTAGATGTAGTTTTAGCAAGCTTGAACATACAGTGTGCAGTGTAAGCCAATATATTGACCTCCCTGTCCTGCTTGACTTCCCCCAGAACTAAATCAATAACTTTTGAAAGGGAAA
>NW_018127897.1:1375996-1398917 GCF_001952655.1 Monopterus albus | reverse complement strand
AATACTCAAATACAGATAGCATAACCTGTAAGAACTTTAACTGTATATAATAATAGTATTAATTGTATTAGTTGCTGTTGTTGTTGTGTTGTGCCTAACCACCCAGACAATGGAGATCTTTATTTATTTTTTGCACATGGTCTCTGCCAGATAAATAAACAACGAAATCAACTACAGTATAACCTAATTTTTTTAACACATTAAGTACATGCATTGCTCAAGACCATCTGATGACATGTCCCTACAACATTTTGTGTAAAAGCAATACTGCATATAACAGAAAAGAATAGTTTGTGTGTTTGGTGTTTCTTTGTGTACAGTGCGGTGTGTCACTGTGGAGAATTTTAAAGTCAGTATATTATGACTATTTAGCCTAAGTGCTTTCTTTTTTCTGGGATAGCATTAATGTATCATATTTTCATGAGAATGAGGGCTGTTTTGCTGTGTGACTAACATACTTTGTGAAACACACAACCCAAATAAATTAAGCACAGTTCAGTACATTTTCAAATGCAGGCACCATGAATAGAAGTGCAGAAAATTGATTTGCATCACCACATGAACTTACAAGCTCATTTCTAATTGATATGAAAAGGATAACAAAGTCTGATTATACAAAATTGTATTGTATTTTAATTATGATTGTATCAACTTATTTAAGCAATTGTACAGATGATATGAAAATGGCTAAACAGGCTTTAAACTTTAAATAGAATGGAGGACTCAGGTGGCCTGTGTAAATGTTATGGAGTAATGGTGCCCTCTTCTGCCCAGAACGCTAGCACAGAGCTACAGAAGACAATTCCACAAATAATGGTAACACTATTTTCCACAGACATCAAAGACAAGGAGACTGAATATAAAACTGTGCAAAATCAAGCTTTATTCTTTTTCCCTGTGTCTTTCATCATCACCATAATCTCCATCATTGTTGTCAACATCATCTTTGAAAAAAACAAATTACTCACTAGAGACGGACAGTGAGAGAAGAGATTCTCAAAGAGACTTGCAGCTGAAACCTCTCAGCAAAAACAGGTATCAGTTTTTAGCACAGTCCTGCAACACAATGAGTCAGCTGTGCGTGTCCTCTTCTTTCTGGGCAACACACTTCAACAAGGTCTCCAGTGTCCTTATTGAAGATTCACCCTCCTTCAGCACCTTAAAGTCCAGTCGGTAGTCAGAATTTTCAGTTCCAGAAGATACTGCAAGCCCATCTTTGTAAAGACATAGTTAAGATGTTGGGTATTATAGACTTGCTTTTGCGCCCTCTTTCCTGCAATACCTGTTTACTGCAGGTCTAAGGACAGTCCATTTCTCCAGTTTAGGCAAACTGAACAAGTGCAATGTCTAGTATAATGTCAAGAGAATACAAACCCACACATACATACATACAGTACATGACTAACTGATAAACTTGATTAGCTATATAAGTTTTCCATTCCCCAAGGTGAAGCCAAGGAGCCACACATTGTTGCGGCCCAGTAACACCCGATGTCCATTGGGTAGGGGTGGGAAGAACAAGAGCTCACCTTGACAGGATACTGCCAGCAGAATGTTTGGTAAAATTGTCCATGATTTTCTGTACAGTGGATTTTGTGTGTTGTTAATCCAATGGAAAGTGTATTTCATTCACACAGAGAATTATTCCTCAATATATCCACCATTTAAAGAAAAAATGACATCCACTTAAACTAATGATGAAACAAACTGACAGGCACAGAGGAACAACTGATGGTAGCTTTGAGAACATAAGCAAATGAACTCCTCTTTCAACAACCTAAACTAGCATATAGAGCCAACCAAATTCACTGTTACAGCATATTTAGGAACCACTGTCTTTTCTTGATGTGAGTCTCATCCTCACATTTATGGTCTATGGTCTATAGTGGCAAAAAGTTCCAGAGCTGTGTTACGTTTTATGACCTATGCTTTCATGAATTCTGCCATGTCGCACGTCTGTCCAATCAGGTAAAAGTCTTTGTTGCTGTTGCTTTTTTCTTTTCCTTTCCTTCTGAATGTTTAACATTTTATGGCAGTGAGTTTTTGAAGGTGCATCATCAATCGGAACTGAACTAATTCTTTAAAGCTGCATTAACTAACATTTAGCACAAATGTGGATAACTCAAACAAGTGTCTAGAAGTGTTTTCTCCCCTCTGTACCAACCCTCCACCCCACTCTGCTACTGTATATCCAGGTCTTGTGTTCATTTCTTTCCCTCTGTGGCCAGTATTGTTAAAATCCGCATCACATTTCTTCCATGATCCCACTGATCCGAGGTTATAAGACACGTTTTTCAAATGAGTATGGTTCATTTCAAAGACGGACTGTGGAGGCTCCCTGTGTAGGTACAACCCATGATGGGAGTAGAGCTGCTTGTTAGACCCCAAGAGGCCATGTTCTGTAGCACAGAAAGAGTGCAACAAAGAACGAGGCAAAACCAGGGTTAACGTCGGTTTGGCACATCAGAGATGGAGAGCACCAAAAGTATCTAAAGGATTCAAATTTGATGCAGATAAGGCCTTCTTCCTGCTAGACGCAAGTACCTAGCTAACGTGTATATGTTGGCATCATTAGCAAAATAATGTTAGCCTTTCAATTTTGTACCTTTGTGCTGAATTATTCTGGTTGTAATTTCATTCCAACTGACTGCAGTGTTAGCTTTTTGTTTTGTCCAACTAGCAAAAACCAGTGCGTTTTCCTACATTAGCAGGGGAAGTAGTTTCACTCAGTTTGCTCATTTTTGCTCAGTTTTGGTCCAATTTATGTTGGGCATAACACTGCAGTCCATGTAGCATTTTAGCGAGAAATTTTAAAAGTTCCGTCATCAGCACAACTAGAAAAGCGGGGAGTTTGTTCAACTATCAAAGCATAACATCAAATTTCTCATTTCACATACAACTCATGATTATGCGTGTCAAGTATGTAATACGGAACATGATGTGACAGTGGCCTGAATGTTAGTACTGTATCAATACAGGAAAAAACATTCCTCTGTATAATTTGCTTACAGATACATCCACTACAAACGTTAGACATATGTATGCATAAAAAATAAATGTAAACCTCTTTATTTGCCATTGTGTCGCTGCAATGGCACCTAAAACCACAGGCTCTATATTCTGTATACATTCGTTCTAGAGCCAGTTATTACTGCTGCACTACCTGACTGATACAACTATCTCCAGCTGTAATGACCACATATGACACCACATATGTTTCACAGACAGGGCAGGAGAGGCAAAGAGGAGTGGGGAGAGAAGAGGAGGGGAGGCGTTTTTTTGACTCTCACTTTGCCCTTAATGGTTGAAATTTAGAGGAAGAAGTTAGTTAATGCAGTTTTAATGAAAAATTATTATACTGCCAGTGGCTGGATTTGTACATTTCAGAATGTTTTCAGAATCAAAGCATTGTGTAACTTGGGTTCAAGCCACACCTCACTCACTGGATTCTGGGAGCTTTATCTAGTGGATAAAGACAAAACGAGATGGCAGTGTTTGCCCCTTAGATAACAATGTTGCACATTTTAATTCACGTCATTAGTTGAAGAATATTAAATAAATGAATTGGAGATAATGCTGCAGCAAACACAATAGGAGAACAAAGTTCTATGTGCATGTACAGTAAATCCATCCAGTCACAAAGGGACTGAGGTGTCATTTGGGATGATTTGTATTTTTTTTCTAGATATTCACGAAGAGAAATTATAACTACAGAGTAAAAGTGCAGCAAGAAAGGAAAAGGGCCAGTCGACCCATGGTTTGAAAGTGTGTCTACATGTGTGGAGAGCCATACCAGCGACAACCTCCTCTTTTATTCGCTAGTGTTTTGCACATCTGTTGTAAATGTCATGAACTGAATGAGAAAAGCAGACTGGCTTAACTCAAGTTAAACCTACAGTAACTGAGGGTTAAATGAACATGTAATGTGTAGTGAGTGGGAGAAGAGGAACAAAGGGGAGAGAGTGGGAAACAAGAGGGCCAGATCAAAACACCTTTAAAAATAATGTGCTCAAGAGTTCCTTCAGCCTTCAGTATCAGGCCAGAGGTGAGCTTGCCCAAACATTTTGCCCAACAACTTGCCCGTCTGTCTGTGTGCCTCTGCTGCAGAGAGCTACAGATCCAAGCGTTGCTGTTGCCCCTCCATTAGCTGGAGTAGATCTGGGTCCCAATGACACGCATGATCTCCTTCTGTACCTTAGGCTCCTGGGTGTTGATGTTGGCATCTCCTACTTGGCCATCCTCATACCTACACATATACAGTATATAGATGAGTCTGCATGCAGTACAGTTACATCAGTTCAATGCATTTTAAAATTCTTTGACACATGACAGGTTTTTAATCACCCTCTCTCATGCCCTCAATTTTTCAGTTGTCTGCTGCAGTGCTATTTGGTGGTATAGGGGGCCCAAATAAATGTCTTTTTATCTTAAGGATTAAGCTGTAATATTGTTAATAAAAAACAAGCTTTCCATTTACAAAAAAATTAGCTTCTGTGAGGTGCTTTTATCTATTAAGCAAATTAATTACAATGAGAAACATCGTTAGGTCTGACACACTCCATCTTCTTGTTTTTATTCTACTTTTATAAACCATTTCTTTGAGCTGAAGAACACACAGAACACACTTCAGAACTGAATTCTATTTAGCTGTGATGTAAATTTGATTGCAAATATAATTTCCAACTCCGACGACAGCAGTGGACACCATAATAGATTTTGCCATCTGGTGAATATGTGTCCAAAGCTTGGACTCAGAGCCCTGATGTGGATCCCATGTCTTATCTGCTGGGCTCTATCCACAGTGTAAAACCTCATAGTGAAAGTGTCTCACCTGAGAGGAACCTGGTTTTGTGGAGCCGTAGTACCACCAACCATCCTCACAATTTATTCACCACCACTTTAAGATGATGATGAGTGATGAGCAACAACTGCAGCATGTTAACACAATACTACAATAAATCATCTTCATCATGTGCAGTTTAGCAGGTAAAAATAAGAATCAGAGTGATTAACTATGAATTTTAACTGTGATGATGATTTTAATATGCCTGGTTGCTATGCCAACTCTTTTGGTAATTGGGCATCAAGTCTGTGGAAATTAGGAAGGTTTTTAAAGTGTTTGGAATACTTACACAAAAAAGAAGCGAGTACAGACATGGTCAGATACTGGACACACCCAGATGTTACCATGTTTCTGCAGGTCCTTAGATGTGATAACTGTTTAAAAGAGAGAAGACAAACTGCTAAAACTGAGGTGTCTCTGTATTTTTGGTCTCCCCAGCTACATACATGATAAGGTCAGAATATTAGGAACACCTCCAAATATAATGTATTCCAGTACAGCGCCACCTTTAACTATGACCTCAATAATAAACATATAATTAAATTTACACATTTATGACAATTTCATCAAAAACTGAGCTTCATGAGCACAGATGTTAAGGCCAAATTGTGGCGCTGAATTGCATACAATTAACTAATAATGTGGCCAGTGATTGTATATTAATAAAACAAACTATTGCCTGGACTTATGCCACATATTCACTATTATCCCAGCTTTGCAGTCATACCTTCTGCTTGTCATTACCTTCACACAGAGCGATGCAGTTCAGATTTCGACTCTGAAGAAATCTTGATTGTATTGGACGGCTCTGTTGAAAAAAATAAAATAAACACAGACAACAATAAGTCCTGTTGTTCTGTACATAAAATATGCTTTTTGAGCAACAGCTCACAACTGGCAATCAGTGTTGATTTTTCCCAAGGCTTCAAAACGTTCCATGTCTGCCCCTCTATACCATTTACACATCTTCTTTGTGTGCAACGAGAACCTGGAGTCATTGTGGCCAACTACCTTGTAAAGCAATATGATGCTGTAGATAGTCTTGTATTTGATAAATTCAGCGTATATGTCAGGAATGCACCCTGTTCCCTTACCTGTGGTATGGTGTTCATGCGGTTGTAACGCTGTACCAGTTCATCTTTGGTGGGCATGCGGTGCTGTCCTTTCCCCATCCCTGCAAGAAGCAGCACACAGACGGCAAACAATGCTCAGTTAGAATGACCTTACCTGCAGTCATTCAAGCTGTGAAAAACTTCTCTCTAGTTTTGAACTCCTTGTACAGAGAAGTTATTACCCACTGCGTCAACCTTCACATGAAGGTTAGAGATCCAAAATGCTAGTGAATTCCATACTCATTCCTAAAGTTAAGAAACCATGGGCTTAGAAGGAATGTGGGCCCTGTTGGCAACCTGCTGACCTCATAAGCTATCTATCAGACTACCACAGTACAACCTGAAATCCAACCTCTGATTTTGTATTTTGAGACTTAGTTTAAATGGCTCTACACCCCCACCCCACAAAAAGAAAACCATATAAATAGCCAGCCATGTACAATGCAACACACACAAATCCACTGACAACGGCATTTTAGAGAGCCACAACAAAAAGTATGGTATGGCAGGCAGCACACAAACTCAGAGGCCCAAGGCCTAGCATCCAAAACACAATGCAGCAAAATCAGATAGCATGGGAATATCCTACAGGTGAAAATGAACAGTTTCAGAATGATAATCAGGCCGTGTCTCACACAAAGCCATGTCAACAAACACTGTAGAAAAAAGAAAGGTGTTGGGGGTCTGAGTGCAAGGATTCAGTTGTTCCTACCTGAGTATCCAAAAGATATGCTGGAGATGGGGCTGAGATAGATGCCCTTTCCATATGCTGCCCCATGCAGCTTGGGTTTGAAAAGAGCAGGAAGGAAGGGTCACTGAGCAGCTGCACAAGAAAACCTCACACAGATGCATGGGTGCACTCACGCATACAGAGCAGTACAAAGTAAACTTACTGTAGTTAATACATAGGAAAGTCTGTACAAGTCTGTTATGTTTCTGTGACAGTTCACCTGTCAAATCCCACTAGCCAAGCATATTAAATATACACTCCCACTCACACACGCAAAAATCCAAAGACAGAGTACAGCAAAAAGTTCAAGAAAGTAAAGTGATTGTTTCCTATAATCCACATAGTCACGCCTATAAACTGTCAGCATATTTTCTCCTTACAACATTATGTTTTCTAGTGGAGATTATTTGATGCTCTTGAATGTTGTGAGTGAAATTTGTGTATAAACTGCTCAGGTATTCAAGCAAAGCTGACATGAAAAATGAAACCATGCATGGTGGTTTGAAGATGAACATGAGATAAGGATGACTGATAATAACGGTGACCCTCCACACAAGAATGTCCATAATGACGAAAACAGAGGGACTGCTGGTGTAAAATGGACGTGTTCATAAGCCATATTGAAACCAGAGGAGAAACAGGAGGAAGACCAAAGAGCAACTTGATTGTCTGGGAATATAACAGGAGGGAGATGGGAGATAGTCAGGACATGGCACATCAGGGAGAAATTCAAAGTGAACAACAGACAAAAGGTTTTGTGTGATGGCTGGAGCTGGAGAGAGACTCTACCCTTTTCCTCCTGTGAAACACAAGGACAGAAGAACAGGGGTGTCAATGCTCAAGGCTGGAATTGAGAGGAAGAGAAAGAGGAGGCAGGCAAGCACCAAGGCTCAAGATCAAAAAATGCATACTTCAAAAAGTTGGGGAACAAAGGAGGCATAGCTGAAACACATCAGCACAAGAGAGCAATCATGGCTGATGTGAACATTTCAAAGAGCCTCAAGATTTCAGATGTAGTTGGCTGTATTGTGTAAATGAGATAATTCTGTGCTATCTAGCACACACCGCTTGTTTTTTTACTATTTATTTGGCTTTTACAGACCTGGATGCAATTTTGACACTGTATGGCTTTCTGCTTCTGACTTAAAATGATCTTTATGGTCCCAACTTGTTCAGTAGTGCCCATCTGGTATCACCTAGTTTATGAACTCTCTATTTTGTGGGTACTATTTGACCCAGATCTGAACAGATGGTAAGTGCCAGGTACTGACCTTTGATGAAAACCCTTATCCACCTCGAGGAAGTCTATACTCACTATCACGGAGCTTGTCCTGTGCATCCTTCAACTTCAGACCTAGCCTACTAAATGCTCTAGGTGGTTAACCCCAACAGGGCACACAAGCAGCCTCCTGACATCACAGCTGACCACGCGCCACAGCTGCCTCCCTTTGTCCCATAACAGGAAGAGACGTGCTGTCTGCTGCTGTCAGCAGGGGAATCAGAAAGAAGCCGATAGTGTGCCCTGCTCGCTAAAATGCCAATTGCAAAGCCGATGAAAGGGAAGCTGGCATCCATTAACTGCAAAAATGAATCAGCCGGACAGCGAGCCTGCCATGTCCAAGAGCAGGTTCACTGTCCGAGAGGAGATGCATCATACATTTCAGCCAACTGCCAGGGTTACGTACCTGCAGTTTGGTATAAGAGGCATTGACTAGTCCATTTCTCAGAACAGAGTGCCAGTTCTCTATATGGGAACCACTAGAGCAAGTGTAGAGAGAGGAAGAGATAAAAAGAAAAGATAAAACAAAGTGCTGTGTGACTATAAAAAGTGTGGATCTCCATGTGCAACCACCATGTGCAGCGGCCAGATCCATGCTGTTCAAGCATGTCGATATATAACAACTCTATTGTTCATTTCACATGGTGACCTTTGATTCACTGCAGTGTCTACGGTCCACCAGTGTCTACATCAAAAAAAACGTCTTAAATCCTAAAGACTACCATCTTAAATGGAAACAGCTTCCTTCTGTTTATAACGGTTACATCAACTGGCAATAGAGATTAGCAAATAGGTATTAACAAAATATTTACTATTTACTCCAAATGTTAGGAATTATTAATATGTAAAAATCTACAAAAAGTCTTATTAGATTTATAGCTTTTTTATTTGTTATTGCTGTGCAAATATTTTCTAAAAGATGATGAGAGAAGATTCAAATGTTCTAATGCCAAACCACTGCTGTAGTCATCTATTTATACCATTGGTTCAAGAACATTTTGGAACATTCTTTTCATAATAGTTCTCCAGATTAATATCATTTAATATTTAGAAAAAAATGAAAGTATTCTAAATGAGGATTAAAGATGACAACCTATCAAGGCTGTCTTTCATAAAAGATGCTTTAAAAATAAATAAATACATCTTCTAGCGCAGGTATTTTGTCTTAAAATAGAATACAGTGGTCACAGCACTGTCAGAGTGCTGTTATTTTTAAATAGTTTTGAAGCATTATTAAGTTCTTGTTCCTACAGTGAAATGAATATACAAGGAAGTTCTTAATTCCATTTATTAGATAGTTGTTTTAGGGTTCCCTTCTAAATCTTGCAGATTGTCATTAAACAGACTTTGAGTGTGTATTTATACTTTGTATGTTTCTATTTATATCAATATGAAACAAAGGCAGCCAAGCTGACTTACATATTTGGCATTTCCTGTTGAGAAATGTTAAAATTGTATTATGAACCAGCATAAAGAGAGAATGCTCATGAGTTGCAAGTGTCCAGATGGGCCATGTATGTCTAAAATATTCTGCAGAGCCCCATCTGCTACAGTACAAATCTCTGTCTCACAGACATTGCTGGCTCCATGCGCTGGCTTAGCAAGGTGGTTCCTCTGTGCTGTTGCTTGTTATGGTCCCACAAAAATCTGCTAGAATTTGTTGGCCCCTCTATCCATGACATAATGACCAGGTGTTACACTGAGACGTGTTTGTGTTTGACAGTGTACTGCTGTAATGCTAAATTATGCATGGATTTGAGTGACTATGCTTAATTTGAGATACATTATTTACATGTGGTTTCTCACATCGTATTTGCTCTACAGCCACAAAGCTGAACAACAGAGCTCATTTGTGATATTTTATAGCAGTCTAAATGATTTTACCTTATAAGCTTTGAAATAGCGATACAAAGAAAAGATAAAACTTTGACTGTATTAAAGCTTGCAGCCGATGGGAAGCGCAATTAGGACTCACTGGAAAGCGAAAGTGCTGCCATATAGCTTCTTGGCAGTGCGAAAACGGGCTTCCTTGGCTGGAGGACTGCTGAGCAGCAGGAACTGGTGGGAGGTGTGCATGAATTTCAGTTGCTGTCACAATGAGAAAGGACAAGTGAGAGCGAGAGGAAGACAAACAAAGGAAAAACAAGCATAAACCATACATTTACATAGTGTGGCAAAACTAAACCCATAAAGGAGACTTGAGAGGATGTCATTCTGGTGTCCTACCCTACTGAGAGGCAGCTTGACAATATGAGACCTGTTACTGGAAATAATCCTGCAGAAAGAAAGACGGAGTACAATAAATAAGATTAAAATTAAATGAAATTCAGCCATAATTGCTTTTGTCATTTATACCCACACTTTTCATGCTGTGGCACATCAAAATGTTTTCCATAAAAAAGTTGTATTGGTAAAAATTCAAGCATTCTTGAAGTGTGCATGATCAATTAACTAATATGACAAATTGCTCTCTAGTGAAAGGTAGTGCTATATATCATTATAAACCTGTTAACATGCAAACCAGAGTCAGCCCATTTTAGTTTATATTCTGCCTTCTCACCACTGTAGCAGAGGATGGGCCAAAGGGTCCAGTTTGTCCATCTGTTTCTTGATCTCCAGATATGAGCCCTGGAAAAACCACACAAGCATGTGTCGTTTTTAGATTTTTTTTTCCCCCACATATTTTCTTTTCTAAAACCAAACAACCAAGCGGCCAAAACTTCAAACTTATGATTAGTACACAGTATTTATGCAGTCCAGCCACCGTGTTCTCTAAATGAAATATTTTAAACATATAAATCAAGTATAAAAGTAGCCTTAATATAGCCATTGTGGCCCTTCTCTTCATTCCCATCCATCTCCTGCTTGTACCTGGGTCATTTCCCGGATGGACATGACGCTATCCAGTGCTTTCTGCAGTCTCTCATAATTCTTCTTCTGTGTTCATCAGTTGAGCCAAACAGTCATTGTATGAAATGAGAGAGGGAACAACAAAAAGATGTCTAAAATCACTTGTAGAGGTTCAAGTTTGCTAAATTATTCAGGAATCCAGCAGTGAGGATGCTGACCTTTGGGTTGAAGGCCAAAGTCTTGGGGTCGTTGGGGTCAACAACTGATGGGTAGGGCTCAAAGATGATGCTCTTACGGGGAGACTCAAGAGCAGCTCGGCACATAGCCACAAGTAGGTCCACAACCTGAGGAGAGAGAGAGATTACATTTTTACATTTTATGCCTTTATCTTATATTGTTAATGACCTATTTTGATTCTTTTATTGACTCAGTGTAACATGGCAGTAGAACCTGGCTCAGTTCCAGTGACACATAAACTGTAAATACTCAGGGACATCATGGTGTCTCCCCCTCAGGTGCTGGTGCTTAACATGCATATTTGGTTTCCTTACAAATATTTTAGCCTTTTATTTTTTCAATCTACATTTGAACTCAATGCAATTTTTGGGATATGGCAATAAAATACTAAGAATGTGTTGTGTTATTGTCACCTCTGCTCCTGTGGCCACTTCCTCTGCAGCTCCGGACATCACACCCAGAGTATAAAAGGAGAACACACACAGCTCCCTGGTGCACACAGCAGGCTAAGCACACACATAGACAAAAAATTATGAAATAGCACTGATCTGAATGTGTACTACATGTCCACACAAACACAAGTAAACCTACCCTATTTACTAAGAGAAAGAATGTCACTTTTCTTTTTTCTTATCCAACAAGCAATGATTTATAAAGCTCAACTGTACGTTTCTTGATCATGTCTCCGATACCTTCAGCATGGACCCATTCTGAAAGACGTGCTGTTCATCGCAGACCACACAGTACTCGTTGAGCGTGGGGATTCTCTGCTCTGAGTACTTCATTATCTGTTAGGAGAAAAGTACAGTGGTGTCCTCAGTTACCACTCCCACCTTCTTCATATAAAGAAACAAAGACTAGTTTAGCATAGAAACTGTGACAAAGTACAGTTTTGCCATGCATTTATGGCAGGCGTAACCTGCTAAAGATCCTAGTATAACAATGCAGTGTGAGGCCCAGCCCTTGTCACTGCAAGCTGGTACACAGTCACCTCCATAATACAATATGGTCCTCACATCTATACAAATTGTAAGGTGGGCCTTAATTACTGCTGACATACATTTATTTTACATTTACAAATCAGTCACAGATACTCTGAAGTAAAACTTGCTTTTCTTAAATACTGTACTCATAAACAATTACAGGGAACCAGTTACTTTATCGCTATATAACTGCATAACAGACTTTCTTCAAATGTGAATTGCAGTGAAGAAATCATTGTTTCAAACTGTCTGTCATGTCTGTACACCACAGAAATGACTCTTCAGATATATGATGTATAAATGGGCTCTTTTCTCCTTGAGCTTTAACCTGCACTAAGAAGCCATACTCCAAGGTGGGGATGTTCTTGCAGTGCCCGCCCGCCTGGGATGAGAAAAACAATTCAATCAGCTGCCTCGTGGTAATCTGCGCTGGGGCCCTGGCCGCTGGGACAGCCACAGTCTGATGGGTCAAGTGAAGACAAAGCATTATGGGAAACAGTACATCAGCCATGTTACGGAAGGGGTAGGCAGTGGCTCAGCTTGGAACGGTGCAGGTGGCAGGTGACTGAGAAGAGGATCACAGTGAATCAAAACAGAAAAGAATACTATACACTATCTCCATATTTTGCAGAATTGTGGGTGACTTGAAACTCACTCTTAGAGAATCATGAGGGCAAATATCAGCAATGTTAGAAATAAATGTAAAGAGCACAATGTTTATAGCCTCAGTGTTGTGTACAACAACCCTATGATTGCAACATAACATGTGAGTGACACACACTAAAGGCAGTTAAATTAAACTAAAAGGTAACTGACTAGATGGATAGCTGCTGATTTGTCCTGATTAGCACTGACCTGGCTGTTTGGTGGATAACTAAAGAGCTCCCCTTTAGGATTCTTCATGGTACAAGAGATAGAGCGATTCATCAGGCGGGTCACTCTCAGCTCAGGAACACTCAGCTTCCCTTTTAAAACACTGTCTTGAATCAGAGGAAAACTTGGAGACCTGGCAAAGAGCAAGACACCAAAACATGTGCATCATTTTATCAACCATTTTTCTAAGATAAACCAATGAAACCATTACATAGTTGATGGTTTGACTTCAAAGATTTGGCTTTAAAGGGCAAATAATGTTGAAATGAAAAAAAAATCCCTAGTATCATTTGTGACATCTTGTCAGCGACATATAAAACTGCAATGTGTTAACATTGTCGGTACCTGAGTAATTTTGTAGTCACTTGTGTTACACTCAGCTCTAGTCACTCACACTGCCATTAAAGCACTAGTTCAGACAACAGGAACCTGTTTAGACACTAGCTCAAGTCTCTAACTGTTAAAATACAAGAACCAGTGTTCACTTCCTCCATCACTCTCAGGACATTATCCAGGTACCCTCTTGATATGAAACTCCTGTCAAGTCATGGGGATGTCAGCCTAGTAGTTAGCGAAGCTGACCTCCATCAAGTGGGCCAGGATTCAATCCCTGTGCACCCATAAGTGTCACAGCATCCTGATGTAAGACAGAGGCCAAGAAGAAAACTCCTCCCTGGGGGAAAATTGGTTGAGTGCGTCAGATTTTGAATTTAAGTGAACCTACGCTGTGTTGTGTCACAGCTTCCTTTCTCCTGCTTGTCATTGTATGTCATGAAACTCTATATGATTTATTCTTTAAAAATAAAAGCACAAAAGAGTGTGTTTTCAGTATTATGCTATTTCTGGTTTGCCCTTTGTAATATTTATAGAAACTACTTTCATTTGAGTGACAAGGAAGCTTTCAAAATTTTAATTGCCTGGAAATGCTAAAATAATGAAAGATTGCAGACACTTGGATACAGTGAAATGTTTAGAAATAAAGCAGTTCAATAACCAATGAAAGTGTTTTTAGACATTAGCACCTAAACCATGCATCATAATGACAGTTTACCAGATTCACTACAGTGCTGAAAACTATACACATGTTAACTTAGAAGAGAAATAAAAAATAGATAAATACAGTTTTTAAAAACTGCATTTGTATTAGTTTAAGATACTGGAAAAATTATCAGTATCTTGGATAACTACTGCTCTGTTATATCAATATGCCACAGAAACTAGAAACATAATATTTGCTTTCTGAACATGTTACAAATTATGATTTTCAGCATATTCCAGATTGGAATGTTAGCTAAAAGACTAAAATGCACACACTGTATGTAAAACATGGTTGTGTAGATGCTTTGAAAGAGATCAAGAGTGAGAGGAAGACCTACTTGGGTATGGGGGAGAAGATGCTGAGCCCAGCACGGAACTTCTTGATGGTGCCTCCGGCTTTGAACCAGCTGTGCCTCTTCTCTTGCTGGGTCTTGAGGAATTCATTACTGAGGTGCTTCCACTGCTGTGAGGTGAATGTGCTCAGGATCCTGCCATGACCAGGATGAAACGAGAGTGACTCTGTCAGAGGCTGAATTCCTCTTTAAATAAGCTTCAGTTTGGTACACATTATTATTTTGTGTCAGTGAATTAGTAACCCAAAAGACTCTAAAGGCTAACGATTACAATTAAATGTTTATGCCTCATGTATCTATTTTACAAGTCTAATGGTAACTTTGAAATATAAATCATTTGTGATTTGTATTTTTGATGGTGCACATTTGGTTTTGTAAAATTTATAGAAATCTGAGGTTAAATTATGAAGTCAACAATACACAAATGTCCTGTAAAATTGTAATGCACCGTATGACTTACTTTTTGAGCTGCAGGCCCAGGCTGAACCCTTCTTTATTGGAGGGCTGGAACACTTCTACTGAAGGCTCTGAGTAAAATGATAATGTTATTACACAGTGCCCAGATACATAGCTGTTTTTTCACTCTCCCTCTTGTGTAGCACATATTGTACAGTACTCCCACACTCAGTGAGTAGCAGGAGTGCCTAAAGTCCCTCCCAGAAAAACATAACATCCACACCTACATCTTTACTCACCAGGTCCATCGAGGTACTGAGAAAGAGAAAAGCGCAGTCTCAGAACAATGGGCTCTGTTCTGATAACCTTCCATGCTGTCGCAACTTCCTCCTGAGTCAGGCACACACATAACACAATCATACAGAGTTAGCATCCTAATTAGGGCCATTTCTCATTACATTAATAAACTACGAGTACACAATACATTATAAATGATGTGTTAACTTGGCGAAATGTCAATGTTAGAATAGTAATGGCCAAAGACAGAGGATGTGTGTGCAGAGGAAGAAGAATGCTGACTCACATCTAGGAAGCCAATGTTAATATGAAGATCGATGTCCACGTCATCAATGGTTCCATACTCCCTGTTCAGAGAAACAACAACAGATCTTTCATCATTAGTAATGGGACGCATTACGCTCTAACCCCTTCAAATGATTACCATTTGAAGGAGAAAAATAAGGGTTATTTTTTCCTGTTTTGACAGACAAAGCCCAGTTGAAAGTCAGTGAATCATGTCTGGGGCGGCTGTGGCTCAGGAGGTATAGTGGGTTGTTTCCTAACCGGAGGATTAGCGGTTCGATTCCCGGCTTGTCCAGTCAACATGTCGAGGTGTCTTTGAGCAAGACACTGAACCCGGTGATGTCACCAGTGTGTGAATTTGGGAGTGTGAATGGCCAAATAATGTGAAAGCGCTTTGAGTGTGCTGTAAAAGCATAGAAAGGCGCTATACAAGTATAAGACCATGTCTATATATTGCATTATGTGTGGCAAATTAAAAATGGCCAGCAGACTTAATTTTATTAGCCCTTGTTTTTTTTTGTTTTTTTTCCAGAAGAAGTCTCAAACTGTGTGTGTCTGTGTATCTGTGCTGTACCTGACAGCGACAGCACTGTCAGTGTAGATGTCTTTTACTGCCTCAATGTCTGCGTCCAGTTGAGGATGGCGGTACAGGTCAGCAGCACAGCTCCCCTGTAACAGGCAGTACATTATCACTGGTCACTTTTTGATTTGACGTACCTCCAGAGCTTTGTCTGATGAACTCATCTACCCTTCACTGAAACCATCTGTCAAGTTCCATATGAGTTAATTTTGACTTTAAAATGAGGGTATCATGGTTGTTATTTAACACAACTTAATCATTCCATGTAAGAGCAGAAGTAGCTTCTGAGGTACAAGCATTCCTGGCTGGGAATCACTACTGTGGTAAAACGAACAAAAGAGCAGACACATGCAGAGAGTTTGTCAGGGGCAAGGGCTCAAATTTATAAATGGACGTTTCTCAGTATGAAGCTCCCTGGTAGACACTGTAAACAGAGTTTGTGTTACATATTCACAGCTGTGATTATGAGAGCCTACTGGTATTTTATTCTTACCTTGACAGAAATAATAATAACAACAAAAATGCAGTTTTGGTTAACTAGAGATGAATCCAGGTCAACGAGGGCTTTAAAAGAATTGTGCATTTTTCACAATTATTGCTGTTGTTTAAGATTTTTTAAGGTGTAGAATAACTGCATGCCTATATATATATAATATATACACAGACAGACAGACAGACAGACAGACAGATAGATAGATAGATAGATAGATAGATAGATAGATAGATAGATAGATAGATAGATAGATAGATAGATAGATCATAACATTGCTAAAACATTGTTAGTGGTGGCCTAAAGCTTTTGCACAGTACTGCATTTTTATTTCAGTGACTGTTTTACATTATGGCATTTAATGTGCTCTGTGGTTATCACAGATACCTGTGTTGATATCCTCTATAAAGAGCATTTTTGAGTACTAATAATAATAGTTTACCCAAGTCTGTCACACGTGTTCCTAGTGTCTACACTCGAAGTCAGACTCTCATCTCAGTTCAGAGCGTGTGGAACAGATACCACACATTTATTCTTATCTTCCATATGCCGCTTTCATGATCTCTCATTGAGATTGAAATGAGATTTTTGTCCCAGACTGGATTCACATTTCAATTACAAGACTAGGAAGATAGTGGTATAAAATGACTAACAGATTTAGATTCTATATGGACGTGAAGTACTGAATATTACAAGATGTGATAATTAAATGGTGGCCACAGAAATTCAGCTGACAGCGTTGCTTGTGACAGAAACCTAAGTTTGCTTAGGGTGATAGTACTAAAAAGAAAGTACACTGATCTCTAATTTGAAATAAAATATTACATTTTCAAAAACCTATAGTACTTCAGCATTGTCAGTTTGCAAACGTTTGTATACAAGTCCAAACCCAGAACCTTATTGAGCACCAACACGTCTTCCATGTTAACAGAACATCACAGATCACATGAATTAAAATGTTACCCTGCTAGTAGCAAGGTATTAGGATAGTCAGCCGGTCCATCTGTTCTGCAGTATCAGAACATATTGCCATGACAGAATTTCCTCTTGACCAAAAATTAGATGATGACAGTATCTTAAAAACCAGTTGTAATAAATGAGCAAAGCACACCCTATCTGAAGCTCTTTTACAATTTGTTGGGGGAAATTTTAGATATTATTTGCAGAAATCTATTCATTTTAAGCAACTCGTTTGAGGTTATTGCATTTTTTTAAATTATGATATGATATTGGTTTGAAGTAAAAAATCTGATAACAATGCTGACTAGCATCAGTACTGAAAACAAAATCCCAACACCAGATTCAACACAGAGATTTAGGAAGGCAGTAACAGCATCTTCTGTACCTGAATGCCATACAAGAACTGCTCTGACTCGTTCTCCCCGTCCGACTCCTCGTCTGTCCAACACTGGCCTTTGATGTCCTGTGGGCACACACATTGTGAAAAGGCCATTACAGTGGAGCAGGAAGAAAATGCAACCTCCTTCTATCATCCTTTCATCTCACATCCTTTCTCACATCTCCCATTCAAGGGTTTCAAAAACATTACTTTTATAGCATCTCAAAGGGAAAGACGTAGCGGCATGATTTATTTCCAAGAGACAGGATATTCTCTGAATTCACCGTTCAAAAGGATACTCAACTGACAACCAAAATGGATAAGTTAATAAATATATCTGCTTAAAAAACCCTTCTTTCTTGTCATTTTTAGCAAAGTCTCAGTCCTAGAGGTCCTGGTGCATAAACCTACAGTACTTAGATTAAGCTAATACATTATTTAACTGTCAATGGAAAGTGTACACACACTTTCCATTGACAGCCATTTTTTATTTTTATTTTAATACTTTCTAAATTTTAAACAAAACTATGAATGGATGGCTTAGCTTAATCACATGCAGTGACGATCCTAGCTGTCTTACCATTGGGTCTGCTGTTCATAGGGCTCACTCAGACAGGTTTAGGCCTTTGAATACTGCCAACCATTGCAGCCTATTTCCAGGTGGAAGGAATGAGACCAGACAACCGGCGAGCGCTGACTGACCACCTCCCTTTCCTGCTGTCTTCAGAAGTGCACAACCTTGGAGAAATTGAAATTTAAAAAAATCAGCATAAAAGATGAAACAAAGAGGCCATCAACAGTGATGCCAGGCTTTGTAAAGGTGCCCTCCTCCTCTTTTCTTTAAATCGTCTGCACTTCACCTTGCCATGTATCCTAGCAACAGCCATCTCTGCCTCGTTTCAGAGTGGCATTAATCACTGTGGAGAGAGTGTGTGGGAGATATGTGCTGTACGCTCAGTACCCAGGATGTCTCCATTTCTTTGTTTTGTTTTGTCTTCCCGGTAACTTCATCTGTTAATATTGAAGAACAAAAGATTGGCAAACCTTTATAGATTCACAGTGAAAACAGCACAGCTGATGCCAGTGCATTGTTAGACTGCTGCTTTTAATTCGCCTGGCAAATAAATACAAGGAAATCTTTGAAATGCCACACAATTCCCTGTGTATGCATAAGGACAAAAAAAAAACAAAGAATGTTAACATAAAATAATCGCTTATAAAAGAATAGTTCTAGTTTTCATAAAAAGAAAAACTATTAAATAATATGGCAATACATTTTGAGAAAATAAGAAGACAAACTGCACATTGCTGACATGACACAATCACCTACATCCACTACATCTTATAGGGGCCCTTGACATTTTGCATTAGACATGTAAACAATGGGCATGGTGTCCTTATAACAAAACTTAAAGCTGCAGATGCAGAGAAACTTATTTCATACAGTGACCATTATAATGTACTTTTTTCAGTGTGTATCAAACCAAAATAATAAAGAAGTACAATTATCAGGACTGGATCCTGGGACATGTGCAAACAAAGACTGAATGGAAACAAAGCTTGACCGTACAAGACAAAATGCTTGACAAAACCATCATGCATGAAGGCATCCAGGTTAAACATAAGTCAATATAATTAATAATTCTAATTATTAATTAATTTCACTTTCTCATTGTCTGCTCTACCAACCTAGAGTGGGCCATTTTTACATGTCTATGCAAAATAATTATAATACTGTGTTTTTTGTTCTAAATATATGTCTCTTTTCTAGGTTTGGCTCCTTTATTTTCTGCAACAATGCTCCAAACATCAACTGCACCCTATTAAACACGGCTCCCCTGTCATTACCCTGTCTTCCACTTCAAATTCTCTTTACTCCTCCATAAGCCTGCTGCTGTGCCACGTCCTCAGCCCTGCTAGCATCTCCTCCCCGCAATCCCCATAGCCTCTGTTGTCTCACATACCATTAAATATCCCAACCACACAGTCCACGCTGCAATCGACCCCATTCCTCTATGTAAAAGGTAATTAATACAAACACAGATGCAGTCAGGCGGATTTTCCCCTCCCCCCCCACCCCCCATGCCCTGCACCTCAACCCCATCCATCCACACTTACCCCCACAGAGGATGGAGACTCGGATGCTGTCCTTGCCTCAGTTGCTCCCCCTCATCACCCAGTTGTTCAGCGTCTGTCTATCGATGCTTGAGCTGTGTGCCTGTGAGCAAAGCAGCTGGTGTGTGTGTCTGTGTGTTTATCTATTGCAGATCTCTGCTCCTACTGCTGTCTTATATTTTGCCTGACAACACTGAGGATTCTGAGCATGCTCAGTGAGACCAGACAAGTCCAGGCCAGTCATGTGACCTGCAGCTGACTGCACTGCTGCTAAGAAATAAGAGAAAAAAATGGAGGAAAGTGGCTCTGCTTGTGAATGTGCATCTGCCTGTGTGTTTGTGGTGTGTGTGTGTGTGTGTGTTGCATAGGTCAGTGTCTGTTACAGTAATGTGCAATTGTGTTTGAAAGCCGCTTGTGGTTAATTTTTTAATACTTTGTTATGCATTTTCTAAATTCACCCCCATCCCAAAAAACAACTCAACTGACCTAAAGAATGGCCAGATTAACAAACAGGTGTTGGGCCAAATGTTTGCCTGTAGCCATGAGAAGATCCTCAAACATTTATTTGGCACACAGTAAGGCAAACTAAAGAACTAAAGAACAAAATATACATATGGGGACTGTAATTTGACATCATAGTTGAATAAATTGTTTACTAGAACAATCATACATTATTGTGCAAGTGCCCCTCACTGTACAGCAACAAACAATTCTTAAAAGCTAAAAATGCTAATTATAAAATAAATCTTTTTAACTACTTTTAACTAGGCCATTTTCTTTATTCCATTTTGAGCACAATCGCTTTGATAAACTGAACTTAACTGCAACATTCTGTATAAAGAAAAATAAAGAATTTTATTATAAAGTGTATCATTTGTTCAGCTAAAAAGACGGCACCTACATTACAATAAATTTCAATACATGACAACTAGTCAAGTAGGTAGCTAGCATATCCTACCTGCTCATCTCTGAGACTGATTTGAAGCTATTCTTGCAGTGTCATGGCCCAGGGTTAAACATTCATTAATGCAGACTGACAGTCAGGGGCTTAGCCAGCAGACAGGATAACTGGACAGCAGATCTGTCCCTCATCTGGTGTATCCATTGGCCTGAGGTACAGTGGAGTGGATCCAGACCAAGTCTGTCAGCAGCCAGTGAAACAACATGGGCACTAGAAGCAGCAGTGCTAACAGCATTACACCTGTGGACAGGTGAGAGCTAAATGGGACTCATGGGACAGAGGACAACGACATAGTGATGAGTGGTTACAAAAGGCCACAGGAAGTCCAGAAAAAAACTGAGATCAACATCAATACAAAGCAATAGGCTACTGTGAGTTTTCAGTATTGTGTTGTCCAATTTATATTACAGAGATTGATTGTTTAAATTTGAGTCTCACAATAGTTATGGTAGGACTTAGTTTCTGTCCGCCTTCAGCAAATGTGATTAACACAATAACGCATTTTTTTATATCCTGGAGAAAATTTGCAACATAGTTCTCCAGTGTTAGCACTGAACAGGCAATTTAGTGACATAGACTCGCGTGCGTCTCTGACTGTGGATGCCACATGATCTCTTTGTCCTTCGCCAGACAGTAGGTGTCCAGAAAAAAACTGAGATCAACATCAATACAAAGCAATAGGCTACTGTGAGTTTTCAGTATTGTGTTGTCCAATTTATATTACAGAGATTGATTGTTTAAATTTGAGTCTCACAATAGTTATGGTAGGACTTAGTTTCTGTCCGCCTTCAGCAAATGTGATTAACACAATAACGCATTTTTTTATATCCTGGAGAAAATTTGCAACATAGTTCTCCAGTGTTAGCACTGAACAGGCAATTTAGTCTCTCTCTCTCTCTCGCTCTGTCTATCTGTGTACTTATCCCTGGTAATCGGGCCTTCTATTAGTAACTAGTTTAATATTGGTATTATAGTAGGCTACTACTAGTAGTAGATGTATTTTGTATAAAAACATGGTAAACACAGACGAAGTGATCAGATAGGCTAACAATATTAAATATTTTTAAAACTGTTATACCATGTTTCATCATTAGATGGGGGTATTGCCCCAAACACTTTGCAGTAGCAGCGCATCAAAGTTATTCTCTGTCTCATCACACAAACACAGTGTTGCCAACTTGGTGACTTTCTCTCTAATTCTGGCAACTTTCCAAATCTTCCTGGTGAGTTTTTTGTCAAAAACGACTAGCAACGAATCTAGTGACTTTTTCCGGTGTTATTGGAGACCTTTCTGATGTTTTGGAGACTCTGACGTGAAAGCACGTTTCGCCCTGGAGTTACTGTCCTCAAAGAGCACAGCGGGTCCTGCCGTGAGCCCCTCCCCCGTCTCAAAGCACTCACAGGCGGTCAGTCTCAGTGTAGCCTCGCGTGGCAGTCCCACCCTCAGTCACTTACTCACCTCTCCCACTGTGTGTGTACCTCTCTGTGCCATAAGCTAAACACCTAGCTAGCTAACTGTCTCAGTCTAAAGTGTACGTTCAAAAATACAGAAAGAAGTGGGAATCAAACCCTGAATTCAAATTGGAGACTTACATGTATACCTCAGGGTGAATTTTATTTTTAGTTTTAATTTTACTGACAATATCAAGCTTTATGTAGCAACAAGTTTGTTCCCTTATAGTTAGAAGTAGAATTGGCCAGTTCTCTGAATGGTTTCTATCATTTAAATTGTGTTGCTCTGTTTGGACAGGTCAGCAATAACACAACTGCACAGTCAAAGTCAAAGTCAAAGTGTTTATTTGTCATATGCACAGTTAGGAAATTTGTTTCCCTGTACAATGAAATTCTTACTTTGCCGTCCACCTGAATGCACACAATACAAATGAAATTAGAAATCGAATGTCCTCGCAGTCCCTTAAAGTCATAGTTATTTTTAGAAGTGATGGCCTATTTAAATGGCAAAATAAATTAAAAACAAAAACAAAACAAGCATCATCAGAAGAAAGTTCATTTGTAGTTCTAAACATATTTAGGGTGTTTTTTTACTCACTTCTTGTCTCTCTCATGACGTTATTCCTCTCTCCTACAGCGTCCATTACAATTACTCGCAAATAGACAGTTATGCAAAAGGCGATGTCAAAAAATTCGTAAAAAAAAATA
>NW_018127897.1:1352467-1375173 GCF_001952655.1 Monopterus albus | reverse complement strand
ATTAAAAAAAAAAAAAAAAAAAAAAAAAAAGAAAAAAAAAAAAAAAAAAAAAAAAGTCAACACATTGTAAAAAAAAAAAAGTCCAAAAAATGTAAAAGAAAAAAACGTCGAAAAAAATGTAACAAAAAAATTACAAAAAAAATACAAAAAAAGATTAAAAAAAAGTCAAAAAAAGGTAAAAAAAAAAAGTCCAAAAAAAAGTACAAAAAAAAATGTCAAAAAACATTTCTACAAAAATGTCAAAAAACAGTCAAAAAAAGTCGAAAAAAAATGTAAAAAAAAGGCAAAAATAAAAGGTCAATAAAAAAGGTCAAAAAAAGGGTCAAAACAAAAGGTCAGGAAACTCGAAATACAGCAAACTGAACTGTCTCAACAAAACCAACTGACCTAGCAAATGACACACACACCCACACAGGGGAACATATATACTGGCTGGCCAAACCAATAACACACACAAGGGGTAAACTAAAGACACTACCGAAGGCTTCCTCAGTCCAATCTTTTAGCTGAACTGCCCCCCCCATCCATGGACCAGGAAACATGGTAACTCAAAAGAAAAGGTAAACATTAACAATACAAAATTAATCAAACGTGCATGCTCATTGATCAATTGTGTATGTCTAATATGAATTACCCACCCAAGTCCATGGCTGGTGGTGGTTTAGGTCCTCACATGGTGAAGGCCAGGACTGAGGCCTTCACAATCCCACAGGTGAATCCTTCCAGTGCTGTCCCCTGTCAGTAGTATTTGTTCACTGATATCAGTTGACATAATGGTAATGACTGCACCTTCAACATTCACTGCCTTGAATTTTGCTAACAGATCTCCCTGTTCATGAATAGACCAGGCACAGATGTAGCCATTTTCAGAGGTCAGCAGTGTGGCTGTATTAGCACAGGGCTCCCTCGTCTTCAGACATTTCATAAGAGGTCTGATAGTCACACCTGTCTTAGATTTTGACAGAGCTGTGGCTTTTTGGTGTGGAGGAATCTTTCTGGTGTCTCTGACACTCTTTGCTGTCCTCTCGACAGGCAGACTCCTTTGGCCTTGAGCTGCTTTGGCTGTCATTTGTGTTTCAGGGCTCATACTGGTATTGAGACAGCAGAGAGCCTTAGCTGTATCAGCATTCCAGATAACAATAGTTTCATTGCTGGAGGCTGCAACCAGAGAATTGTTATGTACATCCACTGAGGAAATGTCCTTTAAATATTTGTGCTTGAAGAACCTGTGGTTACGGTTGTTCAGATCCAGGTAAAAAATGACCTTGGAGTTCCTTCCTGATACAAACAACCTGTTTCTGCAGACGATACCTGTCACCTCCTTTGGCACAGTGACAAGAAGAACAGCAAGCTCTGTTCCATTGTTAAAGTTCCACAGTCGGACTTTCCCATCCTGGGAAATTATGATTACTCTGCACTGTGGTCCATCAAATGACATAGCGGTGAGCCCCACATGCTGATCTGGAGTGACCTTAAACTGCAGGATGGCCTTTCCCGTTAAGATATCCCATACTGTCACCACGCCATTCTGGCAAACAGAGACCACCAGTTTGAAAATGCTGCTGTAGAGTGCAGAGCACAGGGGCTTGTTGTGGGATCTTAACATACTTTGAAAAACATCTGTTCCTCTTCCCAGACATTTCCTTATGACTGTATTAGCTAGGAACAGCTCACTATTGTGTGAGTTATAACACACACTGGAGATTGGGGCTTGTGTCATACCGTGAACCTGGAAGCTTTGCCTGCATAGCCAGTCACCTTCAGACCACACGCGCACATTCTTATCCTCAGATAAACTGATGAGTACTTTGTCCAGGTGGTTATACACGATGTGGGTGACTGTTATGACGTGTCCTTCCAAAACATGTACACAGTACGCGGTTTTGTGTGGAAACCACACCCACAGTGAGCCGTCTGTGCCACCAGTTACCAGACACCCAGTAGAAGGGGAGAATTCAACGCAGGTGAAAAACTCATGTCCTGGGTTCTCAATCGGGGAGGATAAGACACATTTTGATACTTCGGCATTGGGTGACACTGGGAGGTCAGCGAGGACCTGTCATGTTTGCTCGGCCGCTCTGCCTCCCTCACCTTTCCTACTGTCTCTTGCCCCATTACTCTTATCACGTTCACCTGTTCCTCACTCCCTTATCACCAGCTGCACTTGATTAGGTCACTCACTATATTACCCGGTTTCACTCCTCAGTCACTTGCCAGTTCTTTCTAGTCACTAGGCCAACTTTGCTCATGCGTTTTTTCATTGTTTTTGTATGTCCTTATCCCCTAGCCAAGCTACTGTTTTGTGTTCTCCCCATGGACTGTTCCTCCGGACCGTGGCTCCACTCTCCCCTCCCAGGCAGGTCAATGCACAGTCGCCTATCTATTCCACTATTGCCTTCATCTCTGTCTCTACCTTCAGTACCACCATCACCGTCGACCAGCCCAGGAGTGACCCCACCTACGCAGCTCGGCCCAGCTCTCCATCTCCTCGCCTCCTGCGGTTGGTCAAACACCCGGCTACTACTCATCTACAGGACTACGTACTATTTCCCTCTGTGTATTGTCACTCCTTTGATCACTATATATAATAAATCATTGTTTGCACCGAAGTCGGCTACCTGGGTCCGCCTCTTTCCTCGTTCGCACACTGACTGGTGCGAATGGCTCCTAACAAGACCAACATGGATGATCTGGCGCAGATGGCGAAGGAGTACAGCTCTGGAATATATTTGATCTGACTGCACATGTCATCAAAGATGTGGGTTTTAATACAGAGAAAGTCTTCAGACTGGTTTTTTTAGCAGGGCTGAAACATAAACGCCTCTAACTTTCTGCTGAAGAATTTTCTCATACGCCTTTTTGAAGAAAAGGCCATTTTTTTTACATTGTAGGAGATAAAAACATACAATTAGCCTTTTATATCTTCAAAAGTAAACACTGCTTTAGAACCATCAGACCAATAGTTCATGGCGCTGACAACGATGTCCTAAAGTATTAAAACATGTTTGAGTGCAAAGTGCCGAGGGAACTTACTGTAATCATAGAATAGCAATTCCCTGTCAAGAGTGGCGATGGCCACTTTGAGTTCTCTGAGGTACACCATGTCAGTAACACGGATTTTCTTGTTATGTGAGAAAGGAAGAGTGTTACTCATTCTGTCCAGTTGAACGGTGTGCTTCATGTCAAAGCTCTCAGACCAGCAGCTGAAGACACCATCGGAGCTGATGGAGAGGTACTGACCTCTCTGGTAAGTCCTGGTTTCTCCTATGAAACACTCAGAACTGTGATCCTCGTCATCAAAGGGACAGAACAACAGACGAAGAATATTTTTATGATGGTTCACAGGTACAATTTCAAAAGGTTTGGGAAAGATTTGATTATCCATTTTTTCTTCTGCCATTTTTTTCTGCAACAGAAAGTCCTGTAGCCCACCATGGCGCACAGAAATGACTACTGCAGCGTGTTCTTTTATGAAGAATAATCTGAGTCAAGTATCACTTTTAATCATTTATTATCACAATCGAATAGACTATCAAATAAAGCAATTTACAGAGCTCTGGCTTCCGTCTCTATCTGAAGCCCTGAACCTAAACAGCAAAACTGTTCAACTCGTCTTCAGGACAAGAGGGAACGCCTACCTGCCTGAAACCCAATGTCTTATACAATTTTGAAATGTGCAAAGTAGGTTGATCTGATGCCTCTCGTGCTGTTTCATTGGTCCCTCAGTCTGTCCATTTCCCAAGGTCCTGCCTGCTCCAGCTGAGGGAAGACAGTTTTCCTAGAGAGGGAGGAAAACCTAGCACTGCCTGTGTGTGTGTGAAAATAGCTATTTTACCAGGCAGCTGTTTCTTCTAGACCAAAATCCGATTATAACTTTGGTGTAAATCTTAGTATCTTATCAAACCCTAACTCCCCTGGCTTCAAAGCTCAGAGGGAATAATGAGCTCTTGTGGAGAGAATGCAACAAACCTAATGGAATCCTGTGGGATGATGAGACCTTGGAAAGTTACTCAGTGCACCAGACTTTCAATCTCAAGGGCCTGTAATATCACACAGTGTCTTTCAATATTCATACAGTAACTTATTTTCTCATCATTTTAGTGAATATATAATTGGGTGAATAGTAACTTCATAAACATATCTGTGACATGTAAGTATGTGAACTTACGTATTCTAAAATATAATCTTAACTATTCCTTTTCTAGTATGATAGAATAGTCATACACAAACAAAGTGATCACACAGGTTAAATGAACAACAGTCATGGTGTCAATCTTCTACTAAATAAGTACTTAATTCAATCAAATGTTAGAACCAATCCTAGAGTATAACTTTGTTAATAATTTTACCCAACACTACAGTTTGTGTCAATCTTCATGTAAAGGGCAGCGAGGTCGTCTTCACTCCCATAACTGCATACTTGCTTCATTGGAGCAACAAATTCCATCATATTCAGTCCCCCACCTTTAACACTTTCAGCTTCTTTAAGTATCCTCTCAGTCTCCTTAAAATTTATATCTGTAAACAGTTTGTCTGTGCTTGTAACTTCATCTGGCATAATATCTGCATGTATATCCATTATTGCTTCAATTAAAGCAAATAAGAAGATATTAGCGTAGATAATGTTAGTGCTGATTGCAGCTGTTTAAGTAGTGATTGAGTTGTTTAAGTGAAAGAAAGAACTTGCAAACTCCTAATGCGTGGACTGAGATCAAAGCCACTTTAGTCTATAGTGTCATCAAAATATTCAATTAAAAACACTCAGAACTGTGACCCTTGTCACCAAGGAAGACAGAACAACAAACTTTTTATTTTTTACTGACCTATGTAGTGAAGGAAATATGATGATGGAGCCAAAAACAAAAAACATACTGACACAACATGACAAATTACTCATTTGGATCCCAGAACTGGTCATTCAAATGGTTAAAACACTTGGTGGTAGTAATGTCCGATCTACTGCATTTTGTCCGGAAGCTACAGCACGCCATCACCATCTACAAACACATGTCGAGCTGCACGCACACCCGATCCGATTGGCTCTCGCATTTTACCAATCACTCCACACGTTTCCTGCGTATCCTTCCGCGTCGGCCTCAGTTTTACACAATCCCTGACGTTCCACAAGGGTAATATTGAAATAAAATAGATTGGGTATGCAAGCAGTGATGAATGTGGTTGATACAAAGGTCCTAAGACACCGTGTTCCCTTTCATTTATCTCTAGTATGTCGGATGGATATACTTCAGCATCCCTAGAAAGTAGTTCCGCAACGTGAGGGACTAGGAGATCACCTTGAGCTGGTTTGAGTTTAAAGTTACATCGGTCCAAGCAACTGTACCTCGATTTAAGGTGGGTGTTTTCGATAGGGATTGCAGCTTGGTCGTATGTTAGCTATTATTTAAACTGACCCGATAGCTAGTAAGACACTTGAGTTGTCACATTAGTGCCTTATACATCGTTTTCGTCTTTTATTATTTCTGTAGCTAGCCTTACATCCCATGAGCTGGTAAGTCATGAGTCACTCGCTGTTGGCTTGTTTTTACCCTTAGTTGTTATGTCACAGTTATATATTAAGCAGTGGAAATACGCCTGGATGTATGTAATTAGCATTAACTAAGATAAGCTCTACGCAGACCAAGTATGTGCAATTAATGAATGGATAAATGTAGGGCAATTTATTCGTGCACTGGGCCGCTCTTTCATTTGATAACTGTTTAAACGTTGTAGTCTTGTTTAAATTGTAGCTATTATATCTAAAGTAACGACATTAATTGTGAGTCTTTAAATGCGGAACGTTAAAGAATCGCTTCCTGTTGCTTCTTGTTGTAGGTGTGGCTGCTCCGTATTCTCGGCTTCCCATTGGTCAGTGGCCGTTGTGTCTCTAGATCAGGAAAATGTGACGCAGGATGAGAACGTGACCTTTAGCGCATCGCCTGCATGTATTTCACAGTATTATAACAAAATATTGACACGATTAAACTGATTGTATAAATGCAGCAGAGCTACCCCCGCCCGCTTTATTAAAAGTAGCATGTAATCGACGTCTTCCTTAACACGGCAAATAGAGTCGCGATAAATTCAAGTTGATCCGTTAATCGACATTTCCCATAATTTTCCTCCAGAAACAGTTTAGTTAAACATTAACCTCGTTAGTTGTGTAGTAGGAAATAAGTGTTATTATGTAGTTTGAAATGTGTACATTCCCCTAGCAGCTTAGCTGCAATGGCTTTCTGCGATGGTGCAACAGACAATTGGCCAGGTTGACACTGGATACAAGGTCGATCTCACCTTTGACAGCTGTAACAGGGGCATTCTTTGTTTGTGATTACAATACCCTGTTTGCAGGGCCTGCAGTATAGCCTGCATTGCATGGACCTATGTTGGCGTGAGAAATAATGGAAACTGGAAGCGCTGCATCACAAAATGGCGTCTTATTCCCAAGAGAAAAGTCAGGTCATAATGTCAGTGACTACAAATTCTGTTTTAGTGATGAGCTCAATAAAAGAGGTGCACAGTGTCTGTTGGATACCTGACTCTAGACTGTTGACTAAGAAGAAGATTATTTTTTTTCCCATGTAGTTCTAAACCTTGCTCATTATAAATTATCCCTATAGTAAAGTCCCCAGTAAAATCACTGCTACTTAACAAATATGACTCATGAGTCTTTAACCTGGTAAATACAGATTCTGGAACTTATCCTTATGTACTGCTGGTGGTGACATAACAGCATGTTAAGTATACACTGTTAAACTAATTCAGTGTAGTAGACTAGGCCTTTGCTGCTGGCACTGTTCCCATACACTCTCCCTGCTGCATGTTTGCTGGCATGGGGTGGAACACAACCAATTATGGCCACTCGTATGTCACTACAGACGTACTCACAGCACCGCCCAATGTCTTTGCACTCAGTTTGATGTAAGGGGCTGTTGATGTTAAAGATGTAGTCAAAGGGCTTATTTGAAATGTATTTAGTATGCGCACCCTTCTCTGGCATTCATTCACTTAATCTCATGTAGTACCCCAATTAAGTTTTGTGTTGCAGTTTACAGGCCTCCATAGTTTAAGTACCACTGTACATACTGTGCATTACATTTTTACAAACAGTCTTTGCTGCATTGCTATTAGTCAAGATTCTGTTTTTAAAATTGGAGAGTTGTATGACTTAGGCTGACACAGGACAAAGGATTTATTGCTTCAGCAATTGTATACATAGCATTATTTTTGGACATGAACAGTAACTGGTTTGTAGTCTGCATATTGGTTTTGGTCAAGAGCAACGTGGACTCTAATGGGAGTTGCCTAAAATTTCATCTCTGCCTTTTCCTTTAAGATAAATGTGCATCCTCTTTTAGTTTTGCAATTGCAACTGTCATTATTGCATTGTCTTCAGAATTGCATTAAATTGTGAATTTGTGATAACTAGCATATGTAATGCTCCAATGCCAGATGAGTTAAGCAGCAAATGTCACTAAACTGGTCTAAACACTTCATTATCCTTTTTTTATTCTTTAGTCAAATGCCTTTCATGAGTTACTCATAATTGCTCTTGCAATGATCCATCTCTTTTATTGTGGTATTTATGTGAACATTTTATGAGGGCTGGCCAATGTAGCATATATAGTTTCTTCAAAAAATATGCCTATACTTTTAATGAAAAAAATTTCCAGTAACTGCCAATATAACAATACTCATCTTTCCCCTCTGCAGTCTTTTCCCTGTGGTTCAGCCCACTCATGTCTGCATTTGGTGTGTACTGCAGTAGTAGGATGTGACTGTGCTCACGTAGGGCACCGGTCTGCCCCACTGACTCAAATGTTACATAATTGGTGAGCAGTTCCTATTGCAGGAGCCTGTTGATATAGCGGCTGTGCCTGGAATGCCCCACCATGATGCATTTGTAATTAGGGTGTGATGAGTAAGAAGAAGTCAGACTGCTAGTTTTGATGCAGCAGATTTTCCCCCGAGAGACTAACTCTGGTAGACGGTTATGAATGTGTCTTCAGTTGTAGTTGCACCACCCACCCATGCAGCCACCAAAGATTTTCCATCTTCTGTGTTCCAGCTCTCTTTTTAGAGTGCAACCTTAGTCTTTGTAGCCACTTTGTAATGGTGATGTAGAGGCATCCTTGGCAATTTTCACCGGCTGACGCAGACCAGACCTGTTGCAATAGAAATAAAGAACAATTTGTTCTTATTTCTGTTCTCACTGACATTAAATTTACTTAACATTGTAGACACCTTAGCAGGGTTTAGATATATACTGCGTCATGTTTAGGCTAGGGCCACCCTCAGGGTTAGTAATTCAGGCTAGAATGAAGCTCAAACCTGATGCTTGAATCACATATTTCTGTAACTCATCATTAGGTTGAGTCACACTTGTCTGCTGTACTGTAGTTATATAACCAGAGCCTTAGAGAAGCAATGCTACACCCTGCTCAAAACACCTACTTTGCAGACAGTTTGAAACATGCCTTGCACAATTCTCTCATTCAACTGACTGAAGGGAAATCAGGAAGTGCCTCAAGCAAGGCACACATCAGTATACTCTGTACATGGCAGTATTAAGCCATTTAGAAGTGCAAAGGTTTTGTTGCAATTTCTCTTCTGTTCAACCATGTTCAACCCCCCCCCCCCTTTTCTGGCTACAAAGATGTGATGAAAGACATTTCAGCCCTGTAGATGAGCTTCTTGATGGCATTGTTGCACGGATGGCGCAGGGGGAAGGGGGTTGAGGGAGGTCAGAGTATACAACATGGGGTACATCCCATTTCCCTTATTTGGTCATTCCACCCTCCTTGCTCAACCCGGAAGTCCTCACATCTTATGTGGGCGGGATTAAGACACAAGGAAAAGATAGAAAGGTAATGTGTTTAAGGGAATTGTGATTTGCCCACCATAAGGTGAATCCCAGTTCCCCTAACTGCATTCATGTTTCCCTCACTTGTGTATTCTCCTTGCATCTTAGTCCTGCCCACACAAGATGTAAGGAAAAACTGAGGAGAGAGGTACCAAGGAAACATGTTTTAACTGACATGAAATGACCTTTCCTCTGATGCTTCATGAGAAGCATCCGATCACAAACCGATTTCTGATAAAGGGGTGCAGCTGTCTCTAACGGACATCTGTGAAGGATGCACTTGTGTGTCCTTGGTTATAGCTCCTCCAGGCAGCCTCCTCACTCTTCATTCCATTGCTACTCAGAACAGAAATTAGTTTTGGGACGTCCTCATCATCGTGGCTGACTGGATTGACTTCCAGGTCAAGCAAGGATCAGGGACTGAAGAATGATAAAATAATGGAATGGGATTCACCCATATACTATTCTTTCCAGTAGTATAGAATACTGCATGGAGACGAAAATCAGATTAAGTTTCTAAACTTATCATTGCATAAACTTTATGACTGTAAGATCTTGAAAAGTGTAAAGGAATCCAGGACCCACAGTGGTCAACAGAAAACTGTTGGCTGCCTTCATTGCACCCTCTAAACAAACTTAATTGTTTTCAAATGTTCTTTCAGGTCTTCTCCAGTTGCACCAGTGATCACCATGCCTCAGACAAAATCTCAAGACATGGGCTCTGCCTTCATCCAGACACAGCAGCTAAGCGCTGCCATGGCTGACACCTTTCTGGAGCACATGTGCCTGCTGGACATTGACTCTGAGCCCACCACTGCACGCAACACTGGCATCATCTGCACCATTGGTTGGTCTATATTGTTGGTCAGCACAGTCAAAGACAGATAAACCTGTACTTTTACTCTAACATAAGTAAACATGCCTTCCACTAGGTGTGTGAAACTGCACTGAGCAATAACAATGAATTCAAATCAAATTTTATTTATTTATTTACAACAACAAAGTTATACCAAAGTGCTTCACAATTGTGGAAACTATTTCATGAAGAAGCAAATGAGACAAACGTATCCAGTTATGTTCTGTCATTAACCATCTACAGGGCCAGCCTCTCGTTCTGTGGATTTGCTGAAGGAGATGATCAAATCTGGAATGAACATCGCTCGCATGAACTTCTCCCATGGCACACACGAGGTGAGATTTTCCATAATTCATTTCTCAGTGAGCAGGGCAGCTACAGCCAACCACTCAGGCAGTTAAGTCATGTTTAAACTGTGCTGACAATTGATCAAACATGGCTTTGTGCTTTATCAGTTTTAAGAATTCAGGGCCTCTATTGTTTAATAATTTGAGAGGCAAACCTACAAATGGCAATGTGAATGACAGTTTTGTACATAAAAACCTTTTTTGATTTAGATTTTCTCAATTATTTCTTAATGCTGGTATTTACAAACAATGTCACTGCATTAACAGATGTGAAGCATGAATGACACTTAAAAGTAGAAGTATCCATGACTGTGGGTCAAGGAATTTCAGCGAGATCAAAGGGAGAACTATAAAAAAGCCAGAGATTTGTTGGCTTGCTAGACTAAATGCATCATGTGTAGCTTCCTGCAATTCCTTTATCTCCTCAGCAGGCAACACACCTAGACTAGCGTGTACACAAACGAACACCAAGGTCAGCCCACTTTTGACCAAAGTGGGAAGTGGAAAGCAGGCTATGTTGCAAATCCAGAAAATCGCATTTCTTTAAACCAATGTGAATAACTTGAAATGAACGACACCTACAAAAGAGAATATTATATTATGTAAAAAAAATGTATTGTGAATGTATGATCCCTGACCTATAGTCAAATACTCCATATACACTACATGTTCTGCCCAACGCTGTAGCACACTGGACGCAGCCAAGATGTCATCTATCCATTTATTTCCTGGCTTGACATCAGGACACTTCAACTTTCTGAAACTACATTTTCAGAAGGCTGCATTTCAAACCATTTAGCTTAGAATTTGTGAGACCTAAACTAATTGCATTTTGAAGTGTTTCGACAACTTAATTAAAAATCAGTTTTCCTTTAGTCATGGTGTAGTGAGTTGGTCATAATGTAGTTCAGTGTGTTACTTGTGTGCAAGGCAGCCAATGTGATTTATATGTCACTTAAGTTATTAATGAAAGCTGTGGTTGCCCAAGTGGGCAGCATAACCCATGTGCAGCAGGCAGCTGTCATCAGAGCCACAAACACTATGCTGTGTTCAGGAGCCTGCACTAATGGGCAAAGAAGGCTGCATCAGTATCATGACAGGACTGAATTTCTCTGAAGTTTGCTCCCAGCATTTCCCACAGTATATTTCTAGCCAACACTGGACACCTTAACGAACACTGTGATAGACGGATATGTTTCCAGGATGAAAGTGTCTGTTCATGGTAGAAACAGTATCAGACCATACGAGTAATGGCTTTACACAAGTCTCTTTAGTAGTCTGTGTACATTTTAATTTGTCGTTCCATTTATTGCATGTGGTCTCTTTTTTTCACCACCAGCTTCAGTAAGATATTTACTCCCAGGAAACTGAACTTCAGCTGAGTTCCTTTTAATAGGCAACTTTACGCAACAGATATTTCAGTTATTGCAAGTGGTGTTTCATCATAACAAAATGTGTACTCAAGGACGCATGCTTAGGATGACATTGTGTATCAGTATGTTGCTACTCTGCCTGATACTGTATGATATGTAATATTGACATTTATATTATCTAATGACAGTTGACAAGGCATTTTAACTTGATTGCTCTGTTGTTCTGCTTGGTCTGTCAGGAAAACTGTTCGACCCAGCAGTGATGCCGACACTATGTCTAGTATTTATGACTGTGTTTGCCTTTTCTATCTGGTAAAAAAAATCAATTTTCCTTACAATAACTGTCAGTGTGACTAGCAAAATCTGGTTTATTTTCATTCCAATTTGTGTGCTAGCAGCAGAAGAGTGGATCAGAAGAGATCACAGGTTTGATCAGAATCAGTAACTGGGTCCTTGAGTATGTAATGGTTTATTTTGCTTAGGGCTGTTACTTTAGACGTATTTCATATGTGATACAATGTTATTCTTTTCTGCAGTACCATGCACAGACCATCAAGAATGTACGTGAGGCATGTGAGAGCTTTGAGCCTGGCAGCATCCACTACAGGCCTATCGGCATTGCCCTGGACACCAAGGGCCCAGAGATCAGGACTGGCCTCATCAAGGGAGTGAGTCTCAGTATCACTTGTCGGCGTTCTTCACACTACAGCAGTAGTCATTACAATGAGTTTAGTAGCTGTTGTTGACAATCAAGAATGTCTTGTGCATGAAAGTAAATCTCTGTTAATGATTTATCAGAGTGGCACAGGTGAGGTAGAGCTGAAGAAAGGTAACATGATCAAGATTACTTTAGATGACACCTACCAGGAAAACTGCAGCGATGAGATCCTCTGGCTCGACTACAAGAACATTACCAAAGTAGTTGAGGTTGGCAGCAAGATCTACATCGATGATGGACTTATGTCCCTGCAAGTCAAAGAAATTGGTGAGTGGTGTTGAGAAACATATACATACACTAAATAAAGTCAGCCCTGTTTATAAATTAAAAAAATAAGTTTCTTTTGGTCTGTTGGGACTTTGGTAGACACTGCCTCAGATTGGAGTTTTTCAATATTTTCTTGTCTCTCCAGGCTCTGATTTCCTTATGTGTGAGATTGAGAATGGTGGCACCCTGGGGAGTAAGAAAGGAGTGAATCTCCCCGGTGCTGCTGTAGACCTGCCTGCTGTTTCTGAGAAGGACATCCAAGACCTGCAGTTTGGTGTGGAGCAGGGAGTCGACATGGTCTTTGCCTCCTTCATCCGCAAAGCAGAGGACGTACATGCTGTCAGAGCAGTGCTGGGAGAGAGAGGCAAAAACATTAAGATCATCGGCAAGCTGGAGAACCACGAGGGTGTGCGCAGGTGTGCATATTTATTAAATGTGTCCATCTTCTTTTTGCATGAGATCCAGTAATTCTGGTCTTTTGTTTGTTGTGTTAAAAATTCTGTGAAAGCAAAGTTCAGCTGTTAAGGGCATGTGAAAGAGGTTTCTTAATACTCCTAACATACTGGCAGTTGTACTTGATCTAACTTGGTTGTATGTTCTAACACTTGTGCAGATTTGATGAGATCATGGAGGCCAGTGATGGCATCATGGTTGCCCGTGGTGACTTGGGTATTGAGATCCCCACAGAAAAGGTTTTCCTGGCTCAGAAGATGATGATTGGTCGCTGCAACAGAGCTGGCAAACCGATTACATGTGCCACTCAGGTCAGAAAACAGCAATGGTCACACTACATTTCTTAAGGTTCATTTCCCCCAGCGGCTAGAGTTCATTTAGACTGGCAGATGAGAGGCTGTACAGGGCAGCTCTATGTGAAAATAAAGTGGGCAGTCATAGTTTAATCTTCTAAGTATATAACATTAATGTCAGTTTGGTTTATCACTGTGTTGGGCTGAGGTTTGTTCATGCTCTCTTCTGAACCCTTCCCATGAACACCATTCAGATGTTGGAGAGCATGATAAAGAAACCCAGACCCACCCGTGCTGAAGGCAGCGATGTAGCCAACGCCGTGCTGGATGGAGCTGACTGCATCATGCTCAGTGGAGAGACCGCCAAGGGAGACTACCCTCTAGAGGCAGTTCGCACACAGCACATGGTGAGTTAAATTAATGTATGGTACACATACAGTTCTGCAACAATAGAAAACAGAAAATCAAAGCATTAAGTGGTATTTTAAAAAGATGTTTGTTTGATGATGCATGGCTTTTAAGTCTTTTACATGCCTTTAAAATGTCTTGTATTACAGAAGAAAAGATTAGAAGTTACTGGGAGATTACACTTTCTCATTTCCTGATTTTTGTGTTCTTCTGAACACATCTATTACTTCTCATTCAGATACGCATTGATGTGACATCTTTGTGGATGGACTCTTTTGACATTTGGGTCCATCCAAACTGAAGTAAATGCCTGTCGCCTGCACCACCTCTGCTAACAAATTTATTGTGGCTGCTTGTCTTAGCCAGTTTGCTCTGGTATCCCCAGATAGATCTACTTGCATTCTTGAGTAACAATAAAACTAGTGAACAGGGAGCATGAGCAGCCATTTAGAGTGATGCCAAACTCAGAAATTACACATAAAGCCCTGTAAGAACAGTTTTTGAGGAAAACGTGAGCCTTTATAGTTTTTCTTTTTTCCTCCCCAGAGACAGACAAAACACCTGTCTAAAGTATTAAACACAAGGCTGTTAATAATTAATTCTTGGTGAATGCTTGCAACAAAACCACAGTTCTGAATTGCATGAATGGATAATGCAGCTAATGCTGTCTTGCCTGTCTCTCACTGCTCAGGCCTTTCTTGACTAACCTCCACTGTTCCTTGGCTGCACTTTGCTAGTTGCATTGCTATGCAGATACAGAAGTGACTCAGCAGTCCTACAGCTCACTGCCCCTATGCTGAAACTGCATGGGGTGCCTCATAATCCATAGATAACTTCCACTGAGCTAAAACCAGCCGTATTTGAGTAGAACAGATTCACATGAACTAAGCGACTTTTGCTGTCAACCATTGCTTTTCCTCATTTACTTCAGTTTCTAATGCTTTTCTCGTTCATTCTTGGTCACTGTTTTTAATCATTTCTTCACCCTTTGTGCAGTGTGTGGCTTCAAGTCACAAGCCAGATTTTTTATAAATATAGAAAATATATTACATGAGTTCTATAAATATACTGTGTGTATATGTCATTTATTTTGTAACTTTATTTTATCAGGCCCAACTCTGTCATTTGATCTTTTGTCATTAGAGTTTATTCATCTGGAGGTTAAGGAGTCCTTTTTAAAAGCTTATGGCAGTGCTGCAGTTACCTTAACTCAAGTTGTATTATCCTATTTTTACATGTAATATCATGTAAAAGTTTGTGGTAAACTTTTGACTCTTGAATATGTTTTTAATGTTGATGTTTCCCTGTGTCACCCCACCAACTGCACACCTCATCTCATCAATTCACTGTACCCTGTCCCTTAATTTCTGCTTTTCTTGGGTCTCTTTAACATTCTCTCTCTCTCTCTCTCTGTTTTCCATTTTCTTTTTTCCACTCCTTTTCCATCTGCGTGTGCCTGGTGTGGGAATGCCTTTGCTTGATGCATCTTGCCCTCACTGCTGCCAGATCGCTCGTGAAGCTGAGGCAGCCATGTTCCACCGGCAGGTGTTCGAGGACCTGCGTCGCTCTACGCCGCACTGCAAAGACCCTGCTGAGGCTATTGCAATCGGCGCTGTCGAGGCCGCCTTTAAGAGCCTAGCCTCTGCGATCATTGTGCTCACGGGCTCTGGAAGGTAGGCAGGTTATCAGGTCCTGGCAGTTTAAGGACACTGATACTGGTATTCAAGAAGCCTGAAATAGGTAGAGTAGGGTCAGGCAGGGATTGGCTGAAGAAACGGAGGTCCTGGCAAACACTTTAAGTGGACACCTGGTAAACACACTTTAAAGAGCAAAATGCTTGTGTAAAAATGTAGAAATGTATACATTAACCCAATAATTCTGAGGTTTTAGGCCTCCTAATTTGTGTCGGTGCTTAAAGGAACACTTAAAGGGCCATTATTTACCCAAGAACTATACATAACCAGGTGTCTGTCTCAGTGTTTGCCAGTCACTCCCAGTGGTGTGTGTGTGATTGAGAGTAACCCCAGCCCTTCCCTCGCGGTCCTTTGGGGCTCAGATAGCACGAGAGGCCGAAGCAGCGACCTTCCACAGACAGCTGTTCGAGGAGCTGAGAAGACTCTCCGATCTGACCAGAGACCCTTCAGAGGCCACAGCAATTGGGGCTGTTGAGGCATCCTTCAAATGCTGCGCTAGTGGCATCATTGTTCTCAGCAACAGTGGGAGGTAAGAAAGAGAAGGATGGAGCTAAAATGATCCTAGTCCTAAAGGTAAGGTGTTGCCAAGTATGTGCTAGCCTCTCCAGTACAACTCTGATTCACCCTCCAGCACCTAATGTGCTCTTGCAGATCCCTCTCCTTTAATTTTGTGTGTGTGTCTGTCATGTACTATTACTCAGGGTATGTAGGGAGAGCAGTAATTTCAAGAGTGTCATTAGCCCAGTTCCAATGTCCACCTGCTACTGAATATTACTTGTGGTTCAGTGAAAATGTTTCTTGAGGAATCATTACTTGGGACTTTTTCTCACCAACTAAAGCAATGCAAGGCTCCCATTTCCTGAGATTAAACTAGACAGCACTCGGAGTGCAAACCTGCCAAAGCAGCTCGCTGTCCCCAGAATGCCATTCCACCAAAAAAAACAATATTCCCATGAACCTCCCCCCCCAGCATTTAGAATTACATTGATATCATTAGTTTGAAACAATATTTCAGTCATGTTGGTTTTCTTCGGGATGTCGCTCAGGAAGTTTTGAAGATTCATTGAATCTGTTGACACCCTACTACGGCAGCAGAGTTCCAGCTACAAATTGATGCAGCTTCATGACATTGGCCCTGTCTCACAATGGTGAAGAATCTTTTCAAAAAATATCTGGGTAAGGGTGATGATCCAGATCACCACCAAAATCTAATGGATACCCTACTGCTCCAAAAAACTGATTACTTTTTGAGTTGTGCTGTGAACAAACAGGTAAAAACTGGATACTTTCTGGCTTCCTCTGACACCCTTGTTTTTACATCACTGTTATTAGTTGTGGGTAGTTACCTTGACAAAATCAGCACTATAGGCTCAGAAATGTTTCAGTGGGACAGCCTTGATTTGTTCAACAGGAACACAAATCAAACACTTGGTGTTTGAGCATGGACATCTGGATTGGGTCCCTGACTGTCTAAATCAACCAAAATATCAGAATATTTAAGGTGTGGAAGATTTCAAATCATATGTTTCTTCCAAGAATTAATGGGGGTTAATTTACCCATTTTAAAACAATAGGGTTAATGACTTGCAGCTAAAATGTTAAGCTTAAGGTTTTATGCAATATTAATCTTCAGAATCACCAAGATTAACCAGTTGTTGTGCATACTTGAATCAGGCATGTTTGCATAATATTTTAGCATTAAATTTGGTCTGCCCTTTCCCTCCATAATTATATTTATTTGGTCATACAAAATGTGAATGAATTGAGGTAAACTTGTGCTCAGCTGTGTTCATGCTGGTGTTTGTGCAGGTCCGCCCATTTGATCTCCAGGTACAGGCCCCGTGCCCCCATCCTTGCTGTGACCCGTAACGCCCAGACAGCTCGCCAAGCTCACCTGTACCGCGGCATCTTCCCTGTACTCTACACCAAGCCTGCTCACGACGTGTGGGCAGAGGATGTCGACATGCGTGTCAACTTTGCCATGGATATGGGTAATGCTTGGCAACAGACATTTACAATTTTGCACCATTATGTCACTATGCAGTATTATATTGGCATGTATATTTCAACATGCATAACAATGTCGGCAATAATACCTTTTGCTGTGGACATCTGATCCAGACACTAACAGAATTAAATGTTTAGCTAAATGGTATATTTTAAATTTTCAGGCAAAGCCAGAGGTTTCTTCAGAGAGGGAGATGTTGTCATCATCTTGACTGGTTGGCGCCCAGGCTCTGGTTACACCAACACCATGCGTGTGGTTCTGGTAGCCTGAACAACAAACAGAGCTGTACTGCTTTCTCTCTCTCTCTCTCTCTCTCTCTCCATCTTTCATAGCTCTCAACCCCAAACTCCACTTCTGCTCACAGCCCTTCTCATCTATCCCCCAGCTCACAGATGTAACATCCTGAATTTAGAATTTAGGCAATGAAAAATAAAATAGAGTATAGCTTGATAGCCAGAGAGCTGTTTTGGGTGGAAGTTGAGGCTTGTTCTGTACAATTCCACTTTTTCCTCCATTCCTTTCACACCACTTAATCAGATGAGTGTTCGGGGCCTGAGATTAACACTCCCTGACCAGAAACTGCTGTATTTGTTCACTCACGCTTGTATAATTTAAAAGTGAAGCAATCGAAGAGTGAGTGCATCCTGGTCTATGTGCATACTGGTGCTCGTTGAGGTGGGGTTGGTGGTGGGTCAGACTGATGTTAGCACCTTGAGTGCTGTAACAGTTTACTAATCACACTCATCTGTTGACTGAATGAACAAAGTGGCATGGTCAATCAAAAGGCTCCTCCTGCAGCGCAGCCTTGGCTCCACCATTCCACTTAAACAGATCTTTGCGTAGTGCTGTCTGTATGAAGTGTCCTCTGTTAATGCCAGCTTTCATTGTATTTTAGTGTATCTGTAAATGCTGCATTCCTATTCTACTCCAGACAGTGTTCCATTCTATGTAACACCAAGTCAAGTATAAACTTCTGTTAATGGTTAAGTTTTGTTATGGGACATTTATTCTACTTAAATTTTGTTTGACTATGGAGAAATGTTAGTTTTGGAAGTCCACTCAGAGGGGTTTAAGCTAGTTGATATGTATATTAGATGAGTTATAAAGCCTTTACATATATTTGCATTTGGATCAGATGTACTGTAAGTTGGCATTTGTGAATCATGCATGGTTCACCCAAGTTGATGATATGAATGAGCACGTGACCCCACCTGTCACTGTCCTAGTGAGTGATGGGTTTCTCTCCCTACACTGGTGACCTACTGTAGCTATCTTCATGTCTCTAAAATGCTTTTGATTGTAAGATCCAACTAAATGGAGAGGGGTTTTATGTTTAAGTGGTTACTGAGCTATCCAATGAGACTGGATTTCCATCAATAAAAGAGATGAGCATTGATCTTTGCCTGTTTCTTTGATGCCAAGTTATCATGAATTTAGGTGCACTTTTGTGTAAAGGTTTATAGGTGTTACTACAGTAAATAAACATTAAGGATTCAGGTGAAAACCTCTGGAGTGACTACATTAATCCTCTAAAAAGGGTGAATACAAAGTCCAGATCGAACATGAATACCAACTGATTCTCAGTAATGAACTTGTTTTATTCAACAAGGGAATCCCAGTTTGGGTACATGTGGAAACATTTACTGGTAGTCCTGGCTGTACACAACCCCCACCTGCCTACGGATCTCGTCCTCTAGCTCAGCCAGCAGAAGAGAGTCGGCATGAGACATAACTGCACTCTCCTTCAGTCCTACATGGGGAAAAACACACTTAAGAATACATGGTGTACTGTTAAGTCTGCACACAGTAAATGCCCATTGGTGTTTGTTTTTTTTATATGCCACCTTGTGTTGAAAGTGTGTTTAACAGGTGTAATAAAATTAGGTCTGAACATTCAGAAATCCATTCAAATATGTTAGTTTTTTTGGGTAATTAATTACTCAAGATCTATACAGACTAACATCATACCTTTGAGCAAACACTGTCGAACCTCCTCTGCTTCATAACGCAGCCCTGTGCTGTTGAGGAAGTTGAGAGGCAAATAGGGTTCTGGCAGTGGGTACTGGGTCTCCTTCCCATTTACCTCTAATGATGTGGGGCACCACATGTGCTGACGAACCTATTTAAAAAAAAAATGCAACAGGAAATCTTCACAGCAATGACAGTAAGGGAATACAAAGGATATATCATGTGTGCAATAAATATAGTTTAACATTTTTGTGTTAACTGAAATGAGAATCTGCACAGACAAATATCTTCACAACTTTCCTTCCTGAAATCCTAAACAGATTATCTCAGTTCACTTACCAACTTTAAATTTTATATTAAAGATGCAAATGTCCACTGGGAAAACTGGTATTCCATTTCAGACTATTCAGCCCTGCTGTGATGACCTACCCTGATTGTGCCCTTTGTGCCCACAATAAGAGCATCATTGGGCAGCTTCATACCCAAGGAGCAAGTACACACAGCAATTCTGTTCTTGGAGAACTTCAGAGTGACAACCACAGTCTCATCCACTCCTGTAACAATACAAAATATATATAGTGGCATGGCTGCAATATGCAGACATAAAATGCAATATAAATGGTTGTTGTAGTGTCTTCTGTGCATCCACTGCAAACAAAATGTCAAGTCAGTAAATTGTACCATATTGTAGATTTCAGAATAATATATGACTACAACAATAGGCACCTGTACTATGAAACTTTTCATTGTGCTAGTAATTACATAAAAGAAATGGCTAAAACTTTTTAAAATCCAAGTTAAAAACCCATCTCCAAATAAATGTATACCATCGAGGTCAACGATCTTACTAGTGTCACAGTGTGTGTGTTGTATTTAAAGAAAAGAGAAAGCAGTTTTGAGGAGGATGACTTCACCCTTCACCAAGAAGCATGTTTCTTTACTCTTAAGACTGACACCATGTCAGTAGAATATTTACGTGTCACAGTGAGAAAAGCCCAGAATGAACAAGTTATTTTCACCACTGCTGGTGAACCCATGTCACTAATACTGTGCATAGCATTATTGTGTAAGTACAACACTGGAAGTTAATGGACTGGTAACTCAATGATTTGATGCCAGTGCATTGGAAATTATATTTGAGACTTCACTGGCCTATTTTTACATACCTGTCTCCAGGCAGACCCCCGTGGCTTGTATGGACTCTGGCTTTTCTCCATTGTACACCATGCATGTGAACTGCAGGCAGTAGATGCCAACATCTAATAATGCTCCACCACCCAGCTCCTTCTGCACGGCTCTCGGTATGTGCATCATTGGCCAAGCAAACTCTGATTTTACCATCTTCACCTCACCCACCTCCCCCTGAGCCAACAGCCTTCTGATCTCCACAGAGGCCGGAAAAAAACGGGTCCAAACAGCCTGAGGCGAAGAACAGGATGCATCTCATACAGTTGCATTTTACGTGCATAAGCCATCTTTTTTTTGTCTTTGTAGTCTGATCCATCCATACCTCCATGAGGAAGACATCATTGGTCTTGGCAGAGGCAAGGATCTTCTGAACCTCCTTGATGTTCATGGCCAGTGGCTTCTCACACAGAATGTTCTTCTTGGCATTTGTAAAGAGCAAACAAGTGCTCAGATGGTAAGGGTGGATAACTCCAACATACACTACATCTGTGCACACACAAATGGACAGGTCAGAGAGAACATGAGAAACTAATCTGTCTATAAAAATGTGTGTAACAATGAAACATTAACAGGAAATAAAAACTGACACAAACTGAACTGGACATTAGTGAAGATTTTCTATGGGGTTTTGCTCTAACTGAACTGTTTTTAGGAAGCAAACCTCTCCAAAGCAGAAATAAAAACAAATGCTAAGAGCCACGAGCCAATCAAAATTGACCCAGAAATTCTGACAGAAACTGACCAATGTCTGGATCTCTGGCCAGCTCCTCATAGCTGCCGTATGCTCGGGCGATGCTGTGCTTTTTTGCAAACTCCTGTGCATCCTCTAACTTGCGAGCTGCCACAGCCACAACCTGTGAATAATGTTTCAAATGATTATTCCCACTTTACTAACAAGTAACACTACAGTCTATGTTGTTGGAGTGTATAATCCAATGCTGACATGAAGGCTTAAGTCTGACTGTTGAATTGGTGTGGGCAAATATTTCAAAATAAATCAATTAGCACTTTATTCCCGAAATTAGCCAGTATTCATTTTGGAGAATGAGACTCTAGATTTAATTTAAGTTTTTAACTTTCCAATGTTGCATTTATATTTTTCTCTTTACATAAAACCGAAACGTATATATATATATATATATCACCAAGTACATGTTACCATTAGAAGTAAGTGAGAAAAATGTTACACCATACACGTTTTTTGGTAATTTTAGTGAACTGATCCATTAAATAACTTTGAGGCTCAGAGGCTAACAAACCACTCGGCTCAGGTCAACTGAATAAAATCAGTTGTTTTTGTTTCCTGTGCAGTCATGTGTCCTCATCAGACACAAACGATTCACATGACATGCAGCCTTCTTGTATGCAAACACACACAAATTCACACATGCACCATCAGTAACTCTTGATATAACACTTGTGAAAGTTAATCAACTTTCCACTGATTACCTTCAGGTTTCATTCATTGAAATAATATAATCCACTTATATTTCTGACTGGTATGTCAGCCACAATTCAGTCTGTGCCTCTGAGCCCCCAGGCTAAATTCCAGTGAGATGCTCTGAATGCAGTTATATAAATGAGTGGAGGTTTTGTCCCTGTTCTACAAAGGACCTCAGGTCATCTGCGCCATTCACTTGTTTGCTTTTGGGGGGTGCTGGCTTCCAGCTACAGCAACTATCTTGTTTTCTTTTTCTCTTGGTCTCACACTAACCCTGTTAACCTATATGGACTGGACTGTGTTTTGTTTGTGTACTGAGGTAACACATCCAGATCAACCAAATAAAAGTGTGCAATTATAAGATGGTTAACCATAATTACTTTCACCTCCCTGCCTCTTCTCTTTCTCTTTGCTTTCATTCCATGCAGTACCCACAGCCGCACCCAGCTCTCCTGATGCTGTGGATCACTACCTAGAGACGCCTGCTGACGAATATGAACATGCCCACTTCCAGAAGGCCAGGAAGAGCCTGGAGGCCAGGCACCGTGAGAAGACATCACAGGTAGTGATGAGAAGGAGCAACATTGGAATAAATAATGAGACCAAAATAAAACTTTTTGGTATTAGCGCCACTCGCCGTGTTTGGAGGAAGAAGAAGGATGAGAACAATCCCAAGAACACCATCCCAACCGTGAAGCATGGGGGTGGTAACATCATGCTTTGGGGGTGCTTTTCTGCAAAGGGGACAGGACGACTGCACCGTATTGAGGAGAGGATGGATGGGGCCATGTATCATGAGATTTTGGGCAACAACCTCCTTCCCTCAGTAAGA
>NW_018127897.1:1342240-1352376 GCF_001952655.1 Monopterus albus | reverse complement strand
AAGACCTGTATGGAGGAGTGGGCCAAAATCCCTGCTGCAGTGTGTGCAAACCTGGTCAAGAACTACAGGAAACATCTGACCTCTGTAATTGTAAACAAAGGTTTCGGTACCAAATATTAAGTTCTATTTTTCTATTGTATCAAATACTTATTTCATGCAATAAAATGGAAATAAATTATTTAAAAATCTAACAATGTGATTTACTGGAATGTTTTTGTAGATTCTGTCTCACAGTTGAGGTGTACCTACGATGAAAATTACAGATCTGTCCATTCTTTGTAAGTGGGAAAACTACAAAAACTTATTTGCCCCACTGTATATATTTAGAAATTCATAATCTATCATACCCTAAGAGATTATCCGGATCTGATCCAGACACAGTTTGTGTTGTTCTGGACATCTTTTTTTTTTTTTTCTTTCAAGAGACCCATTTGTTAGCCACTGTTGTGCCTTGATTAAGGTACACGCGCTCTCTAAGTGCAGTTGGTTACGTAGGCTACGCCTGCACACCTACCGTAATTATTGAATAATGGAGTGCAAACCTAAATGCCCATTTAGTATGTGGTTTACGGTATAAACAAGGAAGTCGAAATGTTCAATGCACAAAATCAGACTGACTTAGCTCGATAAAGCTGCAGATTGGAAAAAGATGAATTGTGTCTTTATGATTCATTTATTAACAGAGTTTGACAGTCGGCTTACCCTTAGCCTGACAGCGCACACGGAGCGAGAAGCCGCACTGACTTTTGTGTTGGAATAACCGTGGTGCGTTTGAATAAATCACAGAATGTGTTTGTGTATATACATCTACGGGCACTAATACCTGATGTTCTTCAGCATGAAGAGTTTTCAGAGCCATAGTGAAGTCGTGACTGATCTTCCCCGTGCTACAGATTCCCCACCGAGTTGCCATGTTGGAACTGATCTGACAGGTCGTGTCAGCAGTGGCTGCTCTCAGCCACAAGGTGGAGACACAGTATTAACTTGGACAATAGGAGTTTTTAGCACAGAAATTGCATGATGCTGTGGTGCTGATGCTGATTTGTGCTAATAGAACACAAATGTCTTCAAAATGATCATAAGACAAGCAACACCAGAATAAATTGTCTTATTTTTTCTTCTTCCTCTAAGTGAACCTCCCCACCTGAATTCAGAAGGGCCCACTTATATGTTATTCTTCTTATTGAAATTTATTTTAAACCTACACTTTTCTATTTCACTGTTGGTCTTTTACCTTTCTCCCTCCTAACTACTGTGCATTCATGTTGCACTGGCATTTGCTTTTCCATTAATGAATAAATTAATGACAAAACAACCGATTAGTTAATGAATAATAGTCATTTGATCTTTTATCCGATATTACTGATTTCTGCATATTTTTACCAGCTAAAGTATCATAGCATTGTGCCTTATGTGAGGTAAACTGACAATTATATTGCTTGAAATTGAATAAACTCTTTATTAAATAAGTAAATGAAATAAGTTAAGGTTATGGTACAGAAACAGCACAAAATATACAGAAAGAAATATTTATTTAAGCATTTATAATTTTATACTTTTTCTTTTTTAGAAAATATCTGCACTATTCATTAACCAAATCCATGAGACAGATTCCAATATGTAGCCTAAAAGGTGGAGAACAAGTGTAATTGAGCCATACTCTTTGCCAACTCATGAAGCTTTCTCTGTCCTAACCTTGAAAAGCAGACAGTGCAACCTATTTTTGTGTTGAGAGCATGAATCTATTTGTACACCGCTGCAAGGGTCATACATGACAGGACACTGATTGAAATGAGCCGCTCGAAGTCTCCTTCTCGCCAGCTGATATTTGAAATAAAACATGGCTTTTGCAGTCAGTCCTCTATTGGATTCATCAATCACACACCTCACAGTGACAGCTGGGGTTTCCTGTAAAGGGCCGGATGGTCTGACACAATATGGTTGCTTTATTTGTTTACATTTTATGTATTTGGTTTAAAGCATGTTTTCAACCTGATTATTTATACAGTATCAGTATAAGTTAGAAGCTTAGAGTATTTGTCTTGCACTGTAATTTGGCACTCATATCTGTTCACATTGTGACTATGAGGTAGAATTATTTATCAAGGGTGTATAGAAATGCTAAAAATATATACATAGTATTAACAATTGCTCTGATATGATTGGCAAGTGCACCCACGTGGCTCCATAATTTACATAATTTATTGATTGTATTTTTAATGGCAGCTCAAAATGTCATCCACAAGTCACAGTTGCTTCAGTGACAACAAGTCCTCCTGGCTCTGCTAAAATTTTGTTTGAGTGATCTGCTTATATCAAAGATCCACCATGTGCCCTGAGCAGCACCCTTTGTTCCATCTGAGTAGGTTTAGGTCAGGTGAGAAGACTCAGCTTTGGAGTAATGTCACTAGCTGTCCTGGCCAGAGACAACTCCCGCCTGTTTCCTCATTGCATCCTCTGTCAGTAAGACAGAGTCTGCCCATCTATGGGCTCTTCCTAAGTCCTACAGTTGAAGAGACAGTTTAACAGGACAGAATGACCACAGTTTAATTATGCACATTAACAACAAAGCATAAATTACTGCATGTCAGAGCAGGGAATAAAGATGAAGAGTATGTAAATTTACACATGAAGCAAAACAAATAGTAATAATAGCATCATATAAGCTGGAGAGCGGACCAAGGCATATGTGTATAACTATTCATTTAAATTGTTTTGTAAAGTTCCAGTACTGCAGTAATATCACTAAATTTCAGTGTTTTTCATTCAAACTCATCTTACCTTTGAAATGGCAGTTTGGGATGTTCAAAAAGCTTCATTCTTCTAAAGACAAGTACACAGCTCCCCTTTTACCATGACCTAGCTTTAAGCAGGCACTGCCAAGTAAAACCTGGTGCTGGTGGTGAAATTCAGAGGGACGCACGGTTCAAGCTGAGGGCATTTCTTGTTGTTCGCAATCAGTGTGATAGAAAACTGTATGGGGAAAAGAACCTAGAGGGCAAAAAGGAAATGCACTTTTGTGTTAATCCAGTTACTCAACTCATAAAACATCAAACACAGTAAATCTTTGCCTGAAATGCTTCAGTTTAATTAAATGTGAAAGTAATTAGAAGTCAACTCAGTCATTTCTTAATTAAGCAAACTGTTCCTGCACAGGACTAGCATATTTTAATAGAGCCCTTTGTGCTGCTGATGACAGCATTGTTTGGAAGTCAAGCAACAAGTGAAGAGGCAAAGAAGCTCATCCTTGTAAAAGGGTGAGCAGCAAATGAATGAATGAATGCTAACAATACTGCTGTTGAGTTCAGTTCAAATCAGTTTTAAGGTCCAGTAAGTTCATTTCACTTCCATCATTTTAATGCACTTTCTATCAGCACACTTTATTTAGGTCAGTTCAGTTGTGCCCAGCTAACTGGTGTCACTTTTTGATTACAAAAAGAAATATGAACTATGATTTTTGTTTTTAGAAAATTGTCAAATATGTTTTATAAAGCTAAGTAAAGATAAGAAAAAACTCTTTCACATGTATAGTATGATGTTCTTACTGAGGAATAACTAGCTGTGAGATATTTGGTTACATGTTCCCCTGCCAATTTTACAGTATTACTGTATTCTCTGGGGAGGATTTGGATTAGTCTGACATTTTAAAAATAAGTGTGGGATCTTCTGTGTGAAGAATTCTTCCCGGAGGCGTTTACACTTTGAACAGTTCACTAAGTTTCTTGTGTTACACAGAGGATTCGGCTTTTCTTTTATTAGCAAGCAGTTTCAGTGGCCAGGTTTTGATCGTGGAGTCATGCCGTGCGGTTAATGATACTAATCTCAGTCTCACCTCTGCTACCTGGCCTGCATGCTGAATCATACTTGAGTCAAGGAGCACCCCTGTGGACTGGATAGACTCTGGCCTCTCAGGGTTGAATAGGTGGGGTTGTTATGAACCATACAATTTCCTGTCCTGGAAACAGTATGTTCCTTCATAGCTTATGCTAAGGTAAGTTAACAAGATGTTGTTTGTAGCCTTATATTTATCGGGCAAATATGAGAGTGGTATAATTCAGCTCCTGGCAACAAAGTGAATAAGAGGATGTTCTTAAATGTCAAACTACTGCTTTAAGTATTAGCATGAATGTGTAAGAACAAAAGGAGTTTTGAGCCGCTCCTTTGTGCTTTCACAACCCCACATATTGCTTCTTAGATGACTTAGGAGCAACAAAACCCAGTTTTTTTTCTGCATTTTATAAATTTGCATTTTCATAATATACTACAGAAGAAGATTAATATTCTCTAATTATTACCTTCCAGTTACCTTCCTATTTGAAGCATCAATTCTTCTTCTATTTTGTTGTATTAGTGGTATACCTAAACCTGCAACAACCCCTACTGCCAGCAAGTGGTCACTATGTACATTCATGAATCCTTTCAACCTTACCTCTGCCAAGAAGACATTGTTGCTCTTGGCAGCAACAATGAGGCTTTTCACCTCTCTGGAGTTCACTGTGAAAGGTTTCTCACACAACACAATTTTTCACAGCCTTGAGGAACTTTAGACCAATGCACTAGTGCTCTGCATGCAGCACTCCCAGGTACATGATGTCTGTGAGATCACACATGTTCCAGACTCAGCTTCAAGCTGTAACACCAACACATTATTATCCCTGCCTGTACAGCCTAGCTCTTAACTCACTAGTGTCTTGGTCCACAGCCAGCTCCTCATAGCTACCATAAGCCTCAAGAATACTATGCTTCTTGGCAAACCCTTTGACATGCTCCCAGCTCCTCAGTGCAGTCACTGCTATGTGTACGTACATAGGAGAGAAAATCACAGAAATGCATTCATCACAGTTTTACTCAGCAGCTATGTTGCTATGTATGTTCAATGCAATGCAGACATCCGGTCTGACAGTGAAGATGTAGTGAGTTTGTGTGAATAGATCTTCACAGAGGTTGCCATGTTGAACTGGATGACAAGTGACAAATGAGCAGGGTGACGCTTTGGTAAAGATCTGAGCTGCCGGCAAGTTGTGACCTTGTGAACCATTGCACACTCAGGGGAAGAAACATACCAAACCGTCATATCGCATAACCTATGGTATTCCTCCTGGCTCGTGCATTTACATGCTAGAGAGGCAGGATGTGCCACCTTCCTTCTGCTCTCACCCTGAGGTAGCTGGTGTGACAGGCACACAACTTGCTGTGTTGTTGCCATTGTTTGCCTTTTAATTAAGAGGGAAAGGGTTCAAATGTCTCAAACAATCTAAAACAGGAACATCATAGGGCGCTTTCCCATCTTTAACACACTGAAGGGAAAGTTCACAGTTCGATGTGTACAGGCCAAAGTTCACTAGGAGCTCCTTTGTTTCCAATTGAGAGAGGTTCTGATTAGCCTGCAATGGTGTGACACCCGCAGAGAAGCGATTAAACTCAAGTCTCATAGCGTATGCTGGGATAAATACATTTGCTGGGTTCACGGAATGCTCACAGGATGACTATGGACAGAGGACACGGTGTTGTCAGAGGAGTTTACCTTCTCTCTCAGGTTTTGTGGATATGGAATGGCTCATTGTAAGGAATTATATAAGGGGATGCAAAATCAGGTAAACCTTCCAGAGGTCATGTAGCATTACTTGACGAGTAAAGAAAAAGCAGTAAACTTATATGTCAGGATAGTTACATATAATGACAGTAATTCACCAAATATGTGAAATTAAAATTTTTTCTGTCTTATAACATACTGGATATACATTTAATAATGCTATAAATTTGTCAGATATTCATTATCTTGTCCAGTCATTCTAGTCTTGAGTATGTGTGTTTTTCTCATTTCCTGCATGGTGACTGGATTTACTTGAGAACTTAATGTCGGTGTTAGCCACATCCCAATTATAAAAGAAAAGGAATTTTATGAATGACTCTCCTCTGCTTCCCTTTTGTATTTCACTTCCAAATGAATTCTGGGAGCTGTGCACTGTTGTCATAACAACAAGGTACCATCTGGGCAATTTGTATGCAAATGGAATCGGGCTTGGCCTCATATCCCTGTCTATACCACTGGACCTGGTCTTTACTTGGGGGGGCTGTATTTCTGTGGTAGGAGCTACATGGTGACATCACCACAGGTGTTAAGTAAGGACAGAGGCAGAAGTATGAGGTAGGTGGTGTAACCTGACAGGGTAAGTGCAACTAAATTTTGAAGTGGTGTGAAGCAATGAATTAGTTCTGTGCTGCCTGACTCAACTGCCAGCAGACACACAGCACAGAGGCTCAGGTGGTTAGAGAAGAGGGGTTGAACAGGGGAGGGGCTTGGACAGGGTTGCCCAACAGCAGTGCACTACTCTCACCTTCATCTGAGCCATGGATGCAATTTGTCAAAGGAAACTTCAGACTTTTCTGCTGAAAGTCACCCTTCTCTGTATTAGGTTAAGGAGGAGACCACATTGGTAAAGTGATCTTTGAATGAGGTTTGAATGAAAAGTGGCTGAGGAGTGGCCAACACAGGGTTACTGAGCCTGCTGAGCATGGGCCAAGGTGGCTGTAAAGATGGCTTCAAAAAGTGAATGATGATGAACTGGGTCTTTCAGAAACCTGGCTTATGGAAGGAAGCCAGCACCTAGCTAGAGTGACTGCCTTCCACTGCTATCACTTCTTACTTATTTGATTAAGATTTCATGCATCATCTGTCATCTGTGTCCTGAGGAGAGGCAACTGAGGGACCAAGCAATTGGTCACAACAGTGTCCTCAGAGGGGGCAGGTTGTTTTGCTCTGAAGGTGCTTGATCACAGCAGACAGTTTTTTTTCACGCATTGTCACGCCATTTCATCTGTCTTGCTGTCAGAAAGCCTCTGTGCCCCTGTGTCACTGACAAAGCACCAGTGTTATTTTAAAGCCTCAGGAATGAAATTCGTTAATGATCATACCAGTACTTATAAAAACTACATTTTAACATCTGCAGTGTTAACTATCTGTGGGCATTTTGTATTTTGTATGCTTTGTAATGTTTTATCTCAATGCCTGCTTTGTGTTTAGCACTTTGACTTGCCTGTGTGCTACACTTATCGTGTAACAGCTCCTTACTTCATCAGCAGCTTTAAGTTAATAAGAAACAAATAGGACTAGAAAGATAATCCTATTTTGATTGACTCAGATATGAAGACGGTTTTCCTTCTTCCTCCAGCTGTGAGTGTAAGAGCCATCTTTGCGTTTGTGTGATTTTTAATTTTTTTTTTGGAGCGGGAGAGGATCTGTATTGCAACAGTTATGGGAGCACCATTATGCCTTCATCTCCATCTCAAGGTCACTGCAGAGGAAGGGTAACAGGCTAGACAAGCGCCAGGAGGTGCCAGCCATTTTGAAGGGAGGTTAGGAGCTTGATGAATCCAGGGAGGGAGAGGGAAGTGTGCAGTGAAGATTAATAAGTCATTCTGTCAGTGCTACAGTGTGTTCTGATGTGTGTGCAGGTTTTTTCCCCTTCCATTATAAAAAGTGTTACAAAGTGAGAGTGAGAGGAGCAAGCAGAAATGGGCACTGTGCTGGCCCTTTGAGAGTCCTATCTTTGTCTGCAGCACACACACACTGGGAGGCTGAGTTTTGCAGCGAGAGCAAACTGGACCAGCACTGACTTAGAAGCCCATCATCTGGATGTTAGTACTGATGGGGAGGGGAGTAGAGTGGGTCCAGCCATACATAGAGGTGTTATGTCAAGTTACCATTGTTCATTTCAACCCACTATTCATGTATTTTCATGGCCTCTGTCAGCCTAATCCACATTTTCTATGGTGAGACATGTTCTCTTCATATGCACTGACATGGCTGAAAACACTCATGTACATGGACAGCAAAGGCATGTTAGGCACCACATCAGCAGGCTAGTTATCATATGATAGATATTTATTCTAATCAGTATTTTGCATTTAATCACTGGCTGCCTGTTGCACTGTTAATGACAGAGTACAGAACAAGCTAGCAGTCACCCTGTGTGCATGTTCCTACTGAAATGAGCAATGTGACCTAATCCTCACATCCACAATCCAACATTGTCTAACATTTATATCCCATTTACCTTGATGTGGTCTTTATATACAAAGTAAGTAATACCAGTTAGTACTCACAACCAAGGTTGGGGGAAAGAATGCAGAAAAAAATGAGTTTCTCAGTGTGAGCTTTCATGATTTCAGTGCTAAAATGTGTTTCCTCTTTCCTGTAATGTTTACATCTAATGGAACTGAAAGAGAATTGTACAACCTGCAGATAAAGCCCTTTGAGAAGGGGTTTTGGTGAACATTTATTTCTGTGTGAGTACTAAAAGTCTCGAGTCTATTAGTGTTGTTGTTCCCCTGTACTATCTGTCTCCATTAAGATCAACTTGAATCCTGGGAACATAGGACACACACTCATACCCTCTGTCTCTTTTTTTCTCACCATATCCCTCGCTCGTACACACATACAAAACCAAAAAGAAATTGCGTCTCTATCCATGTCGACAGTGGTGCCAGTTTGTATCAGCTCTTTCAGATTGTGTGTGGCGATAAGGAGTCCATCACAGAGCCCCTGCTGAGGTGAGAGTGATAAACATGGCAGGAGCCAAGACGCTGGACAGATGCCAGCCTCTATCACCCAGCGGATTATGTCCATTTAGCTTTGAGGAATGTCCATTATGAAGTGTAGATCCATCGACTGCACAGTGTTCTACATGTCCAGACGTGAAGCAGCATCAGGGTCGTGATAGCTACATACACATGTAATGCAACTGAGGTGAAGGTCCCTGTGATCAAAGGTTTAACTGATGTGAAACCAGGTTTGGCAGTGATAATAAAAAGATGATGGTGTTGGATACCAAGACAGCATCATCATTAAAGCTGCTGGTGAATGAGAGGTTGGCTTAGAGCATGTAAGCAATGCATTGCATTAAGAGAGAAGAAGCTAAAATGTTATAGATACAGATATAACAGCGCTAACATAAAGATAAAATATGGATCTATGCATTCTTTATAAGAAGTCTGTGAGTTGAATCAATAGCTTTATTAATGATTTATAAAAAACCCTTTCATTGTTAGTTTTAATCTCTGTATGGCGAATGTTGGAAATAAAAACATAACTGGCCTTGTCCTTTGAACAGTTTAGATCTTTTTCTAAGAAGCATTTCCTCAGTATGTGGTGGATCCTCTCAGAAAACCCTTCTTCTACCATGTGACAGAAAAACTGTCCAGTGCGAGGAATGTAGTAGTTTCACCCATCTTTTGATTTGCCACTCCATCAGTGATCTGTATCCCGCCTGTTGGCCAGTCACACTGGCTCTGCTGCCGGGAGGCTGAAGCCATTAAGCAGCCAACACACTCCACTGCATCTCCCTGTTTAATTGCCTGATAGGGCTTGTGATATTTTTATCAACAATCCTGTGGTGCATGGCTGCCGAGAGGGGAGCAGTGAATGTATGTGTCTTTACGTGTCATGCCTCGCTACGTCTCTGACAAGAGAGCTGCCTGCTTACTGCAGAAAACCCTGCCACTTCTCTGCACCTGCATATCAAAATGTGTAACCCAGCCTCTCAGATGTGACATAGCACAGAACAGCCATAGCTAAATACAGTTTTTGCTTTGACACCTGATCATCACTGTGCATCATGATGATGAACCATGTCTCCAGCACTTTCAAACCTTGTTCCACCACTGTGGAAATAGAAGGATGTTTTCATATGGTTGTGAAGTTTAAAGGATAATATCAGTGATATTCCTTTTTCCCCATGAATTCCATACAGAGGCTAAAACCAACAACTAATTTTGTGTACTCACCATAATTTTTGTAAATCCAGAACCTAACAGAAGCTAACAGAGTACTGTAAACACAGCAGAAATCACACACATGAATAGTTGTCTTAATTGAGACTGTAAAAAACAATGGCCACTCTTAGCCTTTGTGTGTTTTTAATAGATTTCAGACAACAATGTGCAGTATGTCTGCAGCACAGGCAAATAAGCTGAACCAGGTTCTGGATTCACAGGCATTATGTTGAGTAGATGAAATTCATTGTTGGTTTTAGTTTCTGTTTGGCATTTGTGGAAAGTAATCAAAAATAGAAAATCACCTGCTCCTTTAAAAATGGGTTTGGAAAATATGGTGGATCCATTTATCACTCCAAGCT
>NW_018127897.1:1322271-1342181 GCF_001952655.1 Monopterus albus | reverse complement strand
GGCTCTCTCTCTCATGCTCACACATGCACACATGAGCAACACTACAGCTTCCTTGCCAGCTGTTAAGTTTATTAACTGTATGCTTGTCCACAGTCAGAGGGACTTAGGGAGAGAGGTAAAGGGAGGAAGAAGTGTCAGTGGGGAAGCCAGAGAAAGAGAGAGATAGTGAGCACAAGGTCCTTACTGGAGCTTCAGAATCATCTAACACCTGACCAACAAGAACCAGGGGAAAACCAGTTCTCTAAATTTTCCAAGTGAGTTTCTGGCAGGGGATTATAAAGTGGAGTTCACCTCCACAATATATATTTGGGTGAATCCCAAGTTTCTTAATTGCATCCATATTTCCCTCACTTGTCATGTGCATCATGTGATGTACACCAGCCCAAAAAAACATTTTCCCATAAATGGTCATTGGAAAAGGAGTAAAATGGTGAATACACTTTCTGAAGGCCCAAAATCCCTTGAAGTAACTCTGATGACTCTTTATTATCAGAAATGAGTCGTTCAGTATAGTGTCATTTCAAATCATGTGTGAGGCGTTAACAGGAAGTCACATGGCTAGGTGCTAGTGGGCACGCTCTATGAACCCAGAAATACAGAAGCAGAACATATGAGTAAATCTTATGGCCTAAAATATGAAAAGGTTTTTTTCTTTTTTTTTCAGAGTATGCACCACAGAACACGATTCACAGGAATGAACTGGGGTGAATGATCCATTAATTTGGGCCCATAGATCATGTGCAATTGCATCAAGCCGGCTGAATTCTTATTGGCTCCCTGCACACATGAATGAGATAAAATAAAAATCTACAGATTATCTAGACTATTAATTCAAATTCTGATAATAAAAAAAAATAATTTTGCTGGGTTTGTGATGTTCATTAAAATTTATTTACCATTTTACAGCCACCCATTTTCCAGGTATTCTCAATGGGAAAAGTGCATCATCAGACCAGTGTATGTCACATGGTGACTGCATAGGTTGTTATAGCACATCTGGCCACTACACCAAATTTGCTTCACAGCCCAATGCTGCTGCTGGGGGCTTGATCCATGAGCCCCATTGACACCATTTCAACTTGCAGTACCTAGTTACAGTTGTTAAGCTGTCATTGGAAAATTGTGTGTTACCAAATAGTCAATTGGTGAACAGGAGGCAAAAGAGCAAGCAACTAGGTTAACACACACACACACACACACACACACACACACACACACACACACCATCAAGCACTGTTGACTCTTCTTATCTACATGCAGTTCACACATACAAATCACAAAATATTCTGAGTTTAACTGCCTCCTATAATCCCAGTGCCTGTGCCAGAATTAGAAAGGAAGCATAAATCAGTGTTAAAAATATTGCCTCTTTGTTCCTCTCTTCCTCACGCACTTCAGAAACACATACATGTACACCATGGCCACAGACACACTCCATCACTCGCCCATCACCTCACACAGGTCTTTTCCTCTCCTCTGCACAATCTTCTCACATCCTCCTCCCTCCTTTGCTATCTCTATTCTGCTCTGGGTTCTGTCCTTCACCCCGTCCTCCATCCCTGTCACGCACAAAACACACACATTTGCTCATACTGACTTCTTCACAGCTTGTGTGTCTTGACACACGTGCACACACACAACACACACACACACACACACACAGTCATTCCCTAGCCTCTTAACCTAACACTATTCGTAGCCTAAACTTAATGTCTTAACCTTCCAAAAGCCCTTCGAAAATGTGAGGACCAGCTAAAATGTCCTCACAACAATGGCATTGAGAAAAAAAGGTCTACACAGTGTAATAAAGACATGTACACTCACAGATGCACAAACAAGGAAGCACATACATATATAAACAGACAGCAATTCACACACAGTACAGTTGTCCCCATCCTCCCACTTGTTGTTTTCTGTTTTGCTCTGGGGAAGCTACAGTATGTAGCTGCACACTCACACTACATACACAGACAGTTGCATACAATATAAATCTTGCACATTTTTTTAAATAATTAAGCAAATCTGGGGCTGTGGATTTAGACACAGATGAGTTTCCCACACCTGAGTAGTCCACTGCTCGTCTCTGCTTGAGGCTAGCAGCCATAGCATTTAATGCCTATGAATAAAGTGACCGATTTTAGTTCATTTTTATCTTTTATGCTGTAGATTAGAGAGTTACTTCTTAGGCACCTGTGTGCCAAGATGTCTCCTGTCTGCCCACTGATGCCAGTGTTCAGTCTAATATTTAAACATATTGAAAGCTACATTCTGCTCTTCTTTGCTGGACATAACTCTGGTGCACTAGCTGTAAGTTGGGGAGCAATCTCTGGAAATGTTGGATTCAAAAATTGGATTCAGTTTTGCAAAACATGACCATTATAAGGTGAAAATACCTTCAATGAAAAAAACAATATAGCAGTTATACAGTGTTATAATTATGGGACAGTCTTAGTAGCATAAAAACCATGGAATGTAAAGGCCAGCAGAGGAACCCACAACTGTGGATATAAACTGCTAATCTCCTTCTTATGCAAATAACAGTGCATTAGACCACAAGTTTGATATTCAGGTTCCAAAGTCTCAATAGCTTTTCTCATAGGGGCTGCATTGCCTGTAAAATTTCATCTCATAAAGGTCTGGATTAAGTAATGTCCTAAATCTAACATCTCATCTAAATGTTAGCAAGAGATAACAGACCAGGAAAAGGGAGTTATTTTTGCAATACTGATTTGAAATAATTTTAGAAGGCACAAATTTGTGGCATTTTTAAATAAATCAGTTTTTTTATGTTACTCAGCCAGTGACAATCAATTTATACATGTGTAGTTCTATCCATTTCAAAGAGGCCAACATAAATGATGCAACACTGCAACAGAAAAAGGCAGAAGGAGGAAATGACAGCATCACCAATTGCATGAATGATCTGCACATCTCCTGAAGTGGTATGTGACTTGATTTCTTTCTGAAGTCATATTGGGAAAAGCACAGAAATAATTCCAAAGTGCCCTTTGCAACAACAGCCAAAGGAAGACTAGACCTGGTCAATAAGGAATGTCAATCAATACACGGGTGTTTTATAATTTAGACCATTGTGTTGAACTAAATTAACTTTGCCTGAGGTCTCCTTCCTCACCCACCTTTTGAGCCCTACTCTCATTCCTCTGTCTGCTCTGCCTCCCTCACCTTCCCCTCTCCTCCTCCTTCCATTTGTGAATGTGCTGCTGATTGTTCAGCAGTCCTTTAAGCCTTGTCGTGAAATCTATTTCTGACTCTTACGCACACCAGCAACCAGGAATTTTTATGTTCATTAAAAAAAAAACCTTCAGTGAAAGCCTTTCATTGTACTCAGGTCAAACAATCACAGCTGATTACTTGTATATGTAACAGCTCTCCTGGGCCATATGACATAACATTTCAGGCCACTTGACATAAGGAGAATGATTGCACTGTTGGCTTTGACTCTTTTCCATGTGCATTCCATCTGTTACCTGGTTGATGAGAAATTGTGTGTTTATAAATTTGGGCCTGGCACTGCAGGAGTGCCTGTTTTACCTCCTTTCAGACATCTGTGCCATTGTGTTATTCTAACAGCATCTAAACATGGCAGCTTCATGTGTGAATGAGCACCCCGGTCAGTTTTTCATAAAAGTCATGGCAGCAATGTTATTAGGTTCGATCATCTGTAGTAATATTTATGGATCACTTTCAACACAGCACAAGTCTGAACTGCATGTTAGCAGATAGGCATGCACAAGATTACGACATACTGGTGTAGGACATTGTTATGTATAGTGGGCTTACAATCACAACATTGTATCTACCTATGTCTATTGTGCATCTTTGTGAGTTGCATAGTTCACAAAAAGCATTATTGTTTTGAAGAATATCTTAAACAGTAATAAAATGATAACAATTTTCACCAGGGACAGCACTTACAGGTGGTCCATCCTGTTGTAATAAGAAAATTCTGACCTTGTACATTATTATTTAATGTAACTAGACTGTTCTGTTGTTTTCTTGAGATTTAGGATATGTTTTATGTAAGCTTTTAGCTTTTTACCCTCCTGTACAAGCTCTTGTTTTGAATTTATATGTGACTGAGAATATAAGGTAAAATGATTTTATACATATGAACCTGCACACATATTAAACATTATATGTGACTTGAAATACTGTCCATTCTCAAACATATGGCAAATACTGAATGCATATCATAGCTTTCTTTGTCATGATTGTGGGTATGTCTGAATGAAGCCATGACAAACAAGAGACCTAAGTCTGAATGACAAAAAGCCTTTGCTTTAACAGATTGATGAAGTGATGAATGTTAAGTATCCAGTGTCTGCAAAGGGCTTTTTTTTTTACATTGTAAGGATGTAACTGGATGCCTCTCACCTCGGGGGTTTAACTTAATGAGGCCTTTAGGTTTGCTCCAATCACATTTGGTGTGAGTTTGGACTCTACTCACATGAATGGGCAACAATTTCCCTCCTCCCACTAGCAGCTAAGACATTTATTAGCAGGAAAGATGAAGCATAGAGGTCAGCAGAGCCAGTGTAACATTCAGAGTGTTCACTGGCTAACTCCAAAATTGCTCCTCTTCTCTGTTCTCCTCCTGGAGTAATTCTGCTCAACAGACTGGCTCTTCTGCAAAATTATAATTAGGGGAGTCAGTAATGACACTTCAAACTATCTTAATTATTCTGAACAATGGCTAGTCCTAGTCCTGCACTGCTGTAATTAAGCCTTTCTAGATGCTTATGGTGGATGATAATTTGATCCTGGCTCCCTGAGCTCCTCATGACTGCCTCTCACACTGTCAGGATTTTATCACTAAATATATTGTGCTGCTAATATAGATTTGCTTTTTGTACCTAAACATAAAACAATAAAAGGCTGTTTTTTCCATTCTGAAGCCTGGAAATGGTTTAGTAGAATACCTTTTACTGTCAGAGTTTAAACACACCTGATTTTTGGTATGGCCACTCCAGAATGCTATCTCTCTCTAGTTCAAAGGATGTGTGTGTGACTACAAAGTGCTCAAGGGCAGAAAAACTAATATGATAAACAGGGAACAGAGGCTGCAGGCTGGGGTGGGGGCTCTAGTCTTTCCTCTCATCCTGTGAAAAGCGAGAGACACTGTAGAGTACTTAGGGAAATGTGCTGTCTCCGTGGGCAGGCGGTGAAGAGGGATGTGAGTAAGGGAGATCTTTTTCTTTATCAGTCGTCACTGGGGGAGATTAGGAGGAGAAGAGAGTGGAGGATGGTATTATGGGGATCACCAGTCATGAATGATTATAATTGCTAAATATGAGAAAATGGTGGGCGGCATGGTGGGGCAGTATTTAGTGCTGTTCACCATACAACAAGAAGTGGTCGAGGCCTGGCCGACGCGATGCCTTTCTGTGTGAAGTTTACATGTTCTCTCTGTGCCTGCGTGGGTTCTCTCTGGGTACTTAGGTTGATTGGTGACTCGAAATTGCCCGTAGGAGTGTATATGTGTGTGTGTGTGTGTGTGTGGTTGTTTGTCGCTATGTGTCAGTTCTGTGATAGACTGGCGACCTGTTCAGGATGTACCTTGCCTCTCGTCCAATGTCAGCTGGGATTGTTCCAGCCCCCTGCGACCCTGCTTCAGGATAAGCAGTGTAGATGATGGATGGAAGAAAATGTTATTTTCCTCCTTATAAATTAGTTCCTCTGGGCTGGTTTTTATATTATTATTTTAAAAAGAGCAAGATTTTATGCAGGATTTATCCCCTAAATGCAATAACATACTAATATACTGAAAGGGAAAATGCTATGTTTGTTGAGGAGAGAAAACTATATCAGCTTACTGTTCAGCGTTTCAAAAACCAGCTCAAGGCATCACTCTCCTTTAAATTAAAAACCAAAAATATCACTGGAATGTTCTACTCTCATGTCAGCAAGCAGTTAAGCAGAATAGGGACTATATTAAGGAAATATTGGATACCATATATTGGAATTAATCTCTGCAATTCAATCTCAAGGACCAATCCAATAAACAGTGTTTAAACAGTTTATGAGCAATGCAAGATGGCTTTAAGACTCCCTAGTCTGAAATCAGCAGCTAACAGTCTCAGGCTCTGAGGGTTTGTCTGGCGGGGGATTGGCTGTGTTTAGAAACAAACATTTAGAACTGACTAAGCAGATGGCAGGGTGACAACATGAGCTGCTGGTTCTTGTGTTGACATATCACAGTGGGGTCACAGCTCAAGGCAGCACAATATCTCATCTAAGTCTGTCACTCTCAGTTCCAATTAACTGACAATCCGAAACAACCAGAGAAGGCTGCAAAAGAATGGATATCATGTGATATACTTTGAATATACATAGTATGAGCACATTGTGAGTGTAGCAGTGGTGGAAGAAGTACTCAGATCCTTTACTTAAGTAGAACTACCAATACCACACTTAACAAAACTCATCAAATAAACCTTCTTAATTTAAAATCCTATGTATTATCAGAAAAATGTACTTAAAGTAAGTTATAAAGCTTATTCTATAGTAAGAGATCCCCTGTGATGAGAGATTACTATACTGTATATTACATTTTAATGTTATTACTGGTGCAAAAATGTGTACAATAAATAGTAGTTTACTGTTATGGTTGGCTGAGTTGGAGCAAACTTTAACTACACCTACACATTGAAGTGTCCTTGGGCAAGACACTGAATCCCCAAGTTGTCCTCGATGGTAAGAGCCATCGGTGTGAGTTGGTGCCACAAATGGCTGCCTCAGTTCTGTACCGGAAACAAATTCCTTATGTGTAACATACTTGGCCAAATAAAGGTGATTATTATTCTATTATCCTATAGGCCTAGACTGCTGGGGGCCCCATGATTCTCTCCTCTCCTCTCCATGTATTTATATATGCCACCATTACGCGTCACTAACTGTGTGTCTCCTCTCTCTCATCAACATCAACCTGTCTAGTGTTTGAGTGTTGTGGGCGATTGTGGTTCAGTAGGTAGAACAGATGTCTCCCAACCGGCAGGTTAGAGGTTTGAATCTCGGTGCCTGCAGTCTACATGTTCAGTGTCCTTGGGCAAGACACTGAACCCCCAAGTTGCCCCCGGTGGTTAGAGCCATTGGTTGAGTTGCCTTGGTTCTGTAACAGGAACAAATTCCTTGTTGGCCAAATAAAGGTGATTATTATTACTTTAGTTTTAGCTACTAGATTTATTTATAATTAGTTTAGTGCAGTGGTTCCTGTGATGATCAGTGCAGTTACACATAGTTATCGCCAGGGAGGCGCTAAGTACCGGCTACTTATGTGGGTATACATTAGTAGAGAGGAAGTCGGTGCGCCGGGGTTAGTGAGAACATGGTGATGGAGTTCTGAATGAAGAGTTCATGCCGTCCAAAACAAGCCTCATGATTGTCAAAAACAAACACAACAGTTCCCAGTTTAGAAATCAAGCCTCTCCAGAGGGTCATCAGCCAATTCTGAGGGCAATACAGTATATAACTTGGCACAATTTTTTTTTAAGTAAGGGTTTACAACAAAACTTAAGTTGTACTTCAATAATGAATTGTACTTATGTATCTTTTTTATAATCTGAAAAATAACTAGTAACTCCACTTGTCGTTGAGTAAAAAGTATATTTCTCTTTGAAATGTAGAGGGAAAGAAGTATAATGTAGAATAAAATGGAAATGCTCAAGTTAAAGAACAGGTACCTCAAATTTGTTCTTAAGTACATGTACTTACTTACTTCTCAGTACTGGAAACATAAGGTGTCATCAAATAATCATAAGAAAATTCAAACTGACAGATGCATTCACCACTGGGCAAATCACGTTTCTTATATCTCAGTCTAATGATGGTAACTATTAACATGAACCCAGCACTCAAATTATCACCCTAACACTAGCCCACACATAGTTTTGTCATGTTGGGCACATATGGCTCATTTCTGACCATCATGATTTTTCAGCAGAGGAAGCTTTTTTGGGGGCTGGGACATCAGGTTGGCAACCTGTGGCCAGCTCTCTGATGTTATCCACGCGTGTGCTTTCACGAACTTAATCCCAGGAGGCACACACATATACAGAAATACACAAAGTCACCCATGTACATGGAAACACATGCAATACACACTGACATAAAAAAGGAAACTTTCAAACATACACATCAAAAGCTTGAGCCTTGCAAAGTTGGCATTTGGGCAATATTTGTGAACAAACTGCCAGATGTCAAAAGGCTTTGATGGCAGGGTTTTAGAGGGGAAAAAAACACTAATACGGATGTGCTGTAGTTACTGTTTATGTTTCTGAGTGCTCTGAGCCTTGGGCTGCAAAATATGTAGTGCCAGGGTGGTATGCTATGAGTGTGAGAGGAGCTGGAAAGTAAAAGAAATTTTCTTTTAAAACAAACTAAAAAAATATAGCAACAAAGGAGGCTGCTGGATGCCACATAATGGTACTTTTATTGAGTTTAACAACTCTAATTTAGACTTTCAGAACATTCGAGTTGCATTATTCTGGTTGACTGAAATACACTCAAATTCCCATGTCCCTCTCAAATGCCACTATTACTGTAAAACCTGTAGTTAAAGCTGAGGCATGCTTTCTTCCTCCACCAACAGTGGCATCATTGAAAAGGGCTATCTGGGAAGACAGAAAAAAAGCTTCAGACACACACACATACAGTGGTTTGACCCTAAGGCCTGTAGGGTAATGGTAGGATTAATTACTGTTGAGTCTGACCCAAGGAGAACTAAAGCAGATTATCTGAGATGCTGCAGAGGAAGGCATTAGCGCTGGTTGTCCATCTATCGCACCAGAGAGACAGCCACCTCAACCGCGGGGATGTCACCATGACTTTGCTGATCTGGCCCCTACACAAAGCCCACACACTGACAGCATACATGAGGCTCACATGGCAACAGGAGCCATGCACCATTCGTGCCATGCTCCTGTGTGCCTTGTTGCTGCTGTCAGACGTAAGCGGGCAGTTGTAAGTCAGCTCCTCTCCGCTGAGCAGGCCTCAGAGGTGGAGATATGTAATTACAATAGACAATCTAAAACAAAGCCCTCCACTTTCAATGAGTTCCTCTTGGAGAAGGGAAGGTTACCTCAAGGGGGAATTCTAATGAAGCAGATGGCTGAGTGCTCAAAGGGGCAGATGCAGACTGTCCTCCTTTTCACAGTCTGCCAACATTTCCAGCGTTCTGAGGGGCTTCACCTGTCTCTTGACCACTCTGTGTGTCTCTCAGTAAAGGTGTGTGTTTATGCAAAAGGATTTTGCTCATTGCTACATTTTACACTATAGAAAGAAAAATCTGAGAATAGCCTCACAAATGTACCATTTCCTACACTCAGCTGCATATTTGCACAGGTAGGCAAAAAATTAATAAAAATGGAGACAGAATTCCCTAAAGACGTGCTATGCCTGAGATGCTTTGTGAAGTGTGGTTGAGAATATGTTGCATGTGAGACAAACAACAAAGAGGACAAAAAAAAATACTAGACAGATATTCTTTATATTTTATTCTATACTTTTTTATTTCATCTGTGTGCTTATTGATGACACAGTTTTTGCACCACTCCTTTCACCGCCACACAAGCTACAAGCCATGGCTACTGTGTGTGTGGTTGTTATGTGGGTCAGCTCAAACAGGTACCCATCCAGTCACACCATACCTGTACAGTTTCCTTATTGCTTTTCCTCCAGAGTTCCAGTGTTAATTGCAGGGAAAAAATTATATTCATTGATCAATAGCAAAGCAGTCAAAATAATGTTCTCCCCAAATAGTCATGTGTCCAAATAAGAAGTGTTGAACCAACATGAAACATGAGAGATTATACAATGAAAATGATGTTTCCTTAAAAACCATGGACATGTTATGATTCCTGTACATAGAATCTGGTGAGCGTTGCTTATCATTATTTGTTATGCTGATGATGACAACACTTATTAAGACAGTCTAAAATAAATACAGAAATGTAAATGGGTCCTATGGAAATTTATAAGTCTGTAAAATTCAGTATCTGGTGAAAATTATGTTCCCAACATCAGATTAAGTGAAATTTATTACATACTACAGCAATTGAAAGGTAGCTACAAGATTTATTTTTAACGTAGACCTTCATATCTCCATTAATCCACTGAAAAGCAGTTTCACCTTTGGCTTCACCACAGGATTTTCTGATCAGCTGCAACCAACAGAAAAACGTGTATATGACCAAGTTGTAAAGTAGCATAAATTAATGAATTTATACTGACAGCTACAACAAGAGACACCTGACAGTAAGCTGTACAGTGCCAATAACATGAAGGAGCTGTGGGTGGTCTTTCAGAGGGACGTTATAATATATGCACCCCACTGTTGCATGGTATCCCTAAACTGCATCATATCCAGGTTACACTGCTCAACTGCCCACTTTGTAGTCAAATTAACATTACTGTCATGCTGTTCCATCTCTCTGGAGCAGCAGCAAGGGAATTTTTACTTCATGTAGCAATCTTCAGATCATATCCAATCACTCTAAGGTACACTGTCAGACAAAACACCTGATTCTGATACTTGTGTAGAAAATAAATTGAGCATTTATGGAAGGGGAAGAGGAATTTGTGGTCATGAATGAATAACAAGGGCACGGGAAAACATGTTTCTTCCTCCCCCTGAGAAATTACTGGTTTGATTCCGCTGCTGCTACATCTAATCCTCAATCACAGCAAATGATTTCATTAGCGTGCATCCCCAGTTCACCAACCCACAATCATGGGTGAGGAGGGCAGCACAAAGGAAGAGGAAAGCTAATCTAAGGTGGTGAAATTGGAAGCACAAAAAAACAGAATCTGAGAATGCTGCATAACAGAAACAACCGTGAATTGGAAATGGTACAGAGTTGCCATGTGGAGCTCCATCAAAGCTTTATGAGGGGGCTGCACTGAAGCAGCTTAGCAACCTGATGTCTGCCTCACAACATATCTAGCTAGGGCCAACAGCAGGGCTAGAGCCAGGTATGGCCTCAGGCAGAGAACAAGATTAATAACTTCCATCAGAAGTTATTAATGTATACGAGATGCTCCTTTTTTCCCCCAAATACACAGTTTTATTCTCAGTCCTTGATAGCCCTAGACTCGTTTAAAGTAGATTTCATACCACTGCATGATGTAAAATGAAATAATACTTTACAGAATCACCACAGACATGGCAGGAGCATTTTCACAATTTTGAATGAAAGGTTTTCAGAACAGACTAGCTTGGAGCATTTGGGCAGAGCATGGTCCTTCATTGCTATTTCCTCTGTTGTTCTCAACCAGCAAATTTCTTATCATATTTAGATGGGTGACAGGATGAGGTGTAATGAAAATAGTTCCCTGCATATGCAAGTGAGTCACTGTTGTTTTTGTTTATTTGCTTGTCTCAAAAGACACAAAGTTTCAAACCCTCCTTGGCTTATTCCCAGCTGATTCCTTGTAAAAATACAGTCTCCCTATACTTCATTATGCTACAGATTCAGTTGCATCAAATAGTTTGGGAGGATGGAAATAGAAAATCAGTCAGGTGAAAACCTTGTTATTCTCATGTCTTTACAGAATGAAGCATTACATGGTCGTCAGTGAGTTGAGAAAATTTCATGATCCTAAAGATTTTGAAATCTATTTTCCTGTCCATTTCAAAGCTGCATGGTTATCAATTCTTAATTTCATTAAAATGGCAGTTTTCTTGCATAAAAACCTCAAAGACAGGAGATTTTTCAGAGATGCTGGCCCAGGTGAGACAGGCAGGACATCATGCAGATTCTACTGACACACTGTGTCCACCCACCACTCCTCAGAATCACAAATCTGTGATAATGAATGAATGTCATAATGAACAGACCAAGTTTAGGTCTAGTAAACAACCCTTGCCCAATGTCTATGTCTCCATAAACTCTAATCTGTCCCTTTCTGTCCCTCCTTACAGAACACCCACCCCCAGCCAGGCAGCAGGGGAAACACAGTTGCACACACACACACAAACACTAGCTGTTAGCTACATGACAGCGCTCACTCATATCCTCTCAATCAATGCCACAGAGGCAAGCATCCAATAGCACTAGGGTGAAATGCCACAAGTCCCACCCAGAAACAAGTACCCTGTCAGAATACCCCATGGGGTGCCTGTCTACCTATTGTCCCCATGGCTATCTGACCACATCACTGTCTCAGAGCATCAGCATCTCCTCACATCTACACCGTAGTCTCATAGACCGGCTTCAAACTGTTCTCCAGCACCATACTGTAATAAGGTCATACTGTGAGGAGAAAAAGGGATGTGTTCCTGATGTGTGTGGCACAGCAGTCTGTTTGCTTTGGTGCACAGCAAAGCCAACAGGTACAGGAGGGTCAAGGTTTAACTGTGTGCAGACTATCAACATTCCAGAAGTGCAACAATTCAGCGTGTTTAATTTTATGCCATTCTGTTGGTGAATTCTGTCCCTCCCACCTCTTTGCCCCTGTAGATGGTAGTCTAAACTCTAAAGATTCCTGGGCTTAGTACCGTGAGGTGCAAGGCTAACATAAATGTTTCAAAGCCTTTAAAATAGCTGTTTACTGCCAATGTAAACGAGATGAGTGAGCTGAACAAACACTGCTCCATAGTAATGCCAGCTCTGTGTATATCCAAACACAAAAATGATCAATTACTAGTTTCACCTGTGTAATTCTGTAATGATAAGCTAAATAATCAGTTCTTATCTATATCAGATGATTATATTCTACATTTCATAGAATAAGTGGCAACACACATCATGTCTGGATATTTTGCATCAGCTACTGTTTTTGCCTGTACTTGCAAATAAGAATAATCTTTGCTGTTTCAGTTGCACCGAAATAATGAGACAATGAAGCCACATGCTTACCATTGTTTCCATTGATTGTTGCTATATTTTCTCATATTCACTGCTGTAGGAAAACTGCATTTTTGTTTTTTGTACTGGAATCCAAACACAAATGAAGAAACCATTCAACATTCAACAACACAAGCAATGAGGATATTGATTAATATGGTAATGTAGAAGTGCAAACATTTCCACTCGGAGCAAGTTGCTTGTGATCAAAAACGTATTTAAAATGTAAAGGTTACATTATTATGTCATGTTCACCTGGAGTTGCAATGCATGCATCATGACTAGAGCAAAAACCACATATTAAATCCATAATAAGAAAGCTGATATGAACTCCTTGCTATGTAAACTAGCCTGGCTGATCTGAAAGCAGTAAGGTAGAAAATCAACTGGTCATAGATTTTCCAGCTGCAAATTCAGTCAGGGATATTTTCAAAACATAAATTGTTATGGATGAAAACTTTTTTTCCTCTCCTGCCAGGAGGAGTCTTTAGGTAAATCCCAATTCCCTTATTTGATCATTCCTTGGTCCTCGATCCTCACTCGACCCAGAAGTTGTTCCAGCTGAGTGAGAACTGAAGATGTCCCAAAGCTCTTATTCCTGATTTAAGAATCAAGAAACAAGAAGGCTGCATGGAGAAGACATGATGGAGGCTACACAAGAGCATTCTTCATGCAACTTTTATGGACTGACATACCCCTTTCTTGGAAACCAGCTGGTGATTGGATGATTCAGACGATGGATCTGACAAAAGGATGCCTCATGTCTGTAAAAACGTTCCCTCAATTTTCCCTAATCTTTTCTTCACACTTTATGTGGGTGGGAGTAAGACACAAGAAAAAGATGCAAGGGAAGGAAACATGAATACAATTAAGGAAACTGAGATTTACCCATAGTGTGGTCCTGTGTTTGTGGGCATGTTTGTAAATGTGCACTCATGCAAGTATGTGTCATTCCATGCCATCCCTTGTTATAGAGACTTATGGGAACTGTAATGAGGGAAGAGTGTGGTCACTGTGAACCTGTGCGTGAGTCCATGATAGTCTGGGAGGGTCGAGGGATTACAGTCATGTCTTGTTAAATTAGGTTGTTGTGGCTGAGTGATGTGACTGAGTTAGGGATGCAGCTGTCTGAGTGGTCTGTGTTGCTGATAAGCTGCACACAAACATGTAGAAGCAAGCTTTTTCCTTTGGGAGTTAGTGGCACTTTTCTCTACTGCAGAATGCAGTAGAGGAAGGTATCATGTTGATTAGCTCTTTGCATGTAGTGTACATTATATGTATTCAGAAATACCAGCAGCAATGCAATGAAAACTGAAGTCTGCTTTTCAAATAACTTGCGGTTTCTCCCAGGATATACCAGCTCCAATGCAATTGTATGCCTCCACTTTACTGAGCTTATGCAGTAAATAGAGGGTAGCTGTAGGCAACTACGTATATCCAGATTCCCTAGGACAACTTAGTTGGTAGCAGTTCTGTGTCTTACTAAAGGACACTTTGGCAGGAGAAATGGCTGCTGATGAAAATGTCTGTCAAAGATATTGAACCAATGGCCTTTTTAGTTATGGAACAGTCTTAATCTCCTGGGGCACTGTGCCTTCAGTGTATCTCCCATAGCTACAGTACTTTTAGCATCAACAAATGTACATACATTCAACATCTCAAACTCCACACTAGCATTCAATGAGGAGATATTTCTATTTTGACAGTGTAGTGCTACAGTAAAAGCAGTAATGCACAAATTAAATATCAAGTGGTATATTTCCTTTTCCAGCACTTTTCAGATGTTCCAGATTGTGTACTTGTATGTCCTAGAGTATATTTGCTAAATAACCGAAAGTCTTGACCTGAAGTTATCCTTTTCTTTTTTATTATTTTTGATTGGTCTGAGTGCTGCACAATGCAACACACAAGCTGAAGTTCATGGAAGTTCTTCTTTTTTAGTGAAAAAGGCAAACTTCTTTTTGATCAGGGAAAAGTCTTGCCAACATGCTTTCTACACACATTAGCAACATGAGCTTGGAAGACAAAGTGAGCTTCTTAAGACATTGTTTAGGAATTTGCAGAAAGCCAGTCACTCACATACTGTTATGTCTCAATATTGAGATGGAGGGTAGCTTGCTGAAACCCCCTTCCCCTGCTTAAAAAAACAGTACTTTTATGATAAAGTGGTATAAAATTGGATCGATGGGCCAAGAGGAGGTGAATCATTACCCCACAGAAAATGTCTTTTTGGTTTCCTCAAATCTCTTCTCCATTTCTCATAAGGTTTCGAAAAGTTTATACAGGAGGATAAATAAGTACAATCCATTAGATACATTTAAGGATCAACAATATGTGATCCTAAATGAGATGTTACAAGAGTTAGCCTCTCTTGAAGCATACTGTTTTAGCTAAAAATTTAGATAATTTTTTGAAACACACAAAAAGCTTTTATACATGCAGGTATTAGTGCATAGGTTCCTGCAGAAAAAAGGGTACTATTGTTTAATCCACTTAACTGTCTTCTCAAACATCACCAGAAAAATTTGGCATAGTTATAGAAATATTCTTTAAATGGAGATCTTTTTCCACACCCTCCTAGTCCCTTGACTAACTTATCATTTAAATATATATCCTTCTATATACATTATATGTGAAAAAAGAGAACAAAGCCTAAAACAAATATAGAGTATTCTAAAGCTTCGAGAGTTACTCAGTAAAGTGTCTTTTAAATCACAGTAAATTCAATATCCTGGTAAAATGAGAGGTGGAACACAGTGAAGTCTGAAGACACAAAGAAAAGAACACCACACAAGGAGATAGTTTGTGTGTGTTTCAGTTTGGAGGAGCACAGGAGGGTGTGATAAATCCTCACAAATTGGAAGGAAGCTTAGAGCGGACAGTTTGAGGTTCTAGATCTGATGAATAGGCAGCAGAGCCCCTCCTCAGTGGCAAGGCTGGGGAGGCCCCAGAGGAGTGAGTCTGGTGAGAGTCCCTCAGAGATGTCTGGATGGGAGGAGTCATGTGGCCCGGCACTGTGCTACTAGGTTTGGGCACAAGAGTGGGAGAAGAAAAGGGTGAGGGATAACATCCAGTTTCCACAGAAGAGTGAGGAGTTTTGTGGCCTAAGGCCTGGGCCACCTCCTGGGGCAGAGATGGGTGTGAGCTGGATAAAAGTTTTAGGTCCTCAGAAAAGCGATTCAGTAGAGAATCTCTCCCTGTTGTGTGTAGCTGGCTAAGAAGCTGCGAAGGGAGAGAAGACTGTGGCATTAGCAGAGAACTGTGTGATCCTGTGGCACTAGAGGGGTCACTGTAGTGAAAGGTCCTGCCTGCCACTGGGCTTTGAATAGTTGGGCTTGGTGCTACTGGGGTAAGGCAGGGAGAGGTGTTTGCTGAACCATACTGGGTAAGTGAGGCCAGGGCAGATCTCTCCAGTGACATCTGGTGAGGCAGGAGGCCAGACTGGAGGCCTGACAGGCTACAATGGATGAGGGAAGATGGGGACCCCTCAGCAGGGTGCTGGCTGTTCTGTCCTCTACTAGAAGACGGGGAGCCTTGTGGAGGAGAATGGAAGAGGTTTAAGCCACTGGTAGTCCTGCCTCCCCCAGCAAACTGCTGCAGAGGAACCACCTGAGGAGGTTTAGGAGGTGCCTGGCTGTGGAGTAGTGGACCTGGCAAAGGACTGAACGAGCCAGTAGATACGGGACTCTGACAACGAGAGGAACAAATAAGTCCAGCTGTAATTCCTCCAGAAGACCCTCCTACAGAAAAAGCTGCAGACCCTGCTATATGGCTCCTTACTGTCCCACCTGCTGCTCTGCCAGAATGTCCCCCAGTTGCCCCTGCCCCTGGCACACTTGAACCTCCTCCTATATGGCTAGTTGTTGATCCACCAGAGGCCCTTCCCACCAGCCCTCCAGGATTCCCTACCACTGACTCACCAGAAAGCGCTCCAGGGGGCCCCCCAGAGGCCCCTCCTGATAATCCCCCAGAAACCACTCCTATTGATGCACAAGAAGCCCTCTCTAATGATCCTCCAGAGGTTGTCACTACCAGTGATTCTCCAGTGCCCCCTCCCATTGATACTCTGGAAGTCATTATCATTGATCTCCTGGTTGCATCTCCTATTGTCCCACAAGTAATGCTCTCTGTTGATCCATGTGATGCCCCACCTGCTAATCTGCCACAACCTGCACTCACTGGTCCTTCAGATATCTCTCCCATTGATTCCCCTGACAGCCCTGCTTCTGATCCCCCAATAGCTCCTCCCAACCCAAAGTGCCCCCCAGGTGTTCCTTCTGTTGTTCCAGTTGTAAAGTCGTCTCCAGCCCAAGCAGTGTCTCCTTCCACAGAACCTCCAACTGCTCCACCTGAAGACCACCCTGTAGTACCACCACAGGCTCCAATCGCCCCAGCACTTATTCCTGACCCTGTGCTTCCACTTGTAGACCCTTGGTGGAAGAGGTGTGAGAGAGGTGGGGTGCTGGAGCAAAAGGGCTGTTGATGCTGTGGTTGTGTGTGTAGCTGGGCCATGCTAGATGAGGGTGAAACAGAGGATGAGTATGCTCCAAAGGGAAAGGCAGAAGGCCCTGCTCCACTGGACTTTGACCCAGCCCCACTAAGTCTGTGTTGGCCTCCGCTACCTGAAGCTTGCTGGCCTGTTGAATCTGACATCATATGCTGGGCCCGAAAAGAGGCCAACAATGGCATGTCCACCCCTGTGTGCAGTTTAGACGGGGTACTAGAGGAAGAGTCCCCAGCAGAGCCAGGTGCTGTTGATGAAGGAACAAATGGGTGGAACTTCCTAAGACAGCTGGGAGGGTCCTTTAGGGACCCCAGAACAGAAACTGGAGGCCTGAAGAGTGTTGGTGGGAGGTGGGGATGGTGTGTCAGGGCAATAGCTACTGAGGTGGTGGCGGCCGCTGCTTGGAGAGGGGCCTGGATGAGGGGAGCCCAGATGACAGGGGTAGGTGATGGAGGTGTCTGGGGTGGAGCATTCTGCATGAGGTGGGCGCAGTGGGCCATGTCCCTGTCGTGCTGCACAATCTGCTGGATGATTTCATTCTCCTGGTAGTTAAGTACACCAGAGCTGAGATCGTGTTGCACCTTGTGCTGCAGGATGGAATTTTTCTTGCCTTTAAAAGCACACAAACATAAAAACAGACACACAAAAAGAGAGAAATGGAAAATGAGCATAAATTTTGTAGGCAGTTTTCTAACAGGTTGACCTTCGGGTATACCTGAGTAAGATCCCTATTTTCAAAATCGCTCCCCAATAGAAGCTGTTAGCATAGGAACAACTATGAAGGGAGAAAAATGTTCCTCAAAATCACAAGTGGGAAGAGAGAAGAAAAGAAATGTAAGAAAGAGACAGGAGGATGGGGGAAGTGATAGACAAAGCATTAAAGAGCACAGAATAAGTGAAACAGCAAAAGATAGATGGGAGACAACTACCCAGAGACTGACGCACAAGATGCATGACAGCTGGTGTAGGCATTGTGTAGCTCTTACTGTGATTCCTTAGGTAACTGAGACCAAACATAAAGAAAACATTGTATTGCAAGGTGCCGATTCAGTCTGGGATAAAGTGTAAGCTACACTGATATAACTGGCCTCTCTCTTTTCTCTCTTGTTACTGGCTGTTAATATCAAAATGGAAGCATCTTAAAAAACAGCGAATATGCTGAAACTTTTTTGCTCTAAAAGTCATAATCATTTCCATGGAATAAACCATCTCATGAGATAAACATAAAAAAGAGACAAAATCTGAGATTTTATATGACTTCTTCACAATTCTATTTCTATTTCTTGGTCTTAATATTTAGTGCTCCTCCATTTTCTAGTCTTGAAAGAACTTGAAACTATGAAAATAAGGTCCCTGTGAGTTGTGTACAAGGTCAAAGAGACAAGTTGGAGATGTGTAACAGTGACAGGCATACTAACTGCTGACCCATCCTTTTAGAGAAGCATGTGAAACTTTGACCGTAAAGTCCATTAGTCATTGTTGAATGGTCACACTAGCAGTGACATGGCTAATTGACATGGTGGTCATTTTGAATTTAGTTCTAACAAAAGGCTCTGAAGATAAAGACATTGTGCATGGGTGGCACAGTAGCACAGTGGTTAGCACTGTCACCTTCCAGCCAGAAGGTTCTGTGTTCAAGACCTGGCATGCACAAGGCCTTTTTTGCGTGGGTTTTGCATGTTCTCGCCGGGTACTCTGGCAGTCCAAAGACATGCAGCTTAGGCTGATTGGTGAACCTAAATTACCCATAGGAGTGAGTTTCACATTTTCTGTTATGACTGGTGGCAGATGAGTAGAGGTGTTGTTACATCCAGCTTGGCCCAGGTACCCCCTGCCCTTTAACATCTACAGACCAATCAGACTTCAAAGTCCATCAAGAGAGTAATTCATTTGCAGATCAGTGCTGTTTGAGTGACTTGATTAGGGAAGAAGGGTGTACATGAGCACCAGGCCTAGGAGAAGGGACATACTGTACACAAGAGGGCATCCCACAGAGTTCCCTATCAGCCCCTCACATCTTTTCAAAGGAGCCATCTTCTACAAAGAGATCCCCTAAAGCAATTTCACAATCTTATATTCTAAACATAGCTGTTGATAAAACTGAGCATGCAGCAATGGCTGAGCAATGATACAGGCTGCTTTTCATTGTAATTTTTTCATCTGCCCAGGCTGAGCCTGGGAACAGTGATAATATGGAGAGAATATCAATTATATGCCAAAGAGAAGTCACACAGGGATTTCAAAACTGGAGCTCTCTCTGCATGTTTATATGCACATGACTTTGAAAGTAATTTCAGTCATTGAGTATTGGAGTGGACATTTTTGCAGCCCCAAAGCTTTGTCTGAGAGCTTTGACTGTTCTGTTTGAAATATTTTTGTATTTTCACTGTCAGTCAGCCATGCTGAACATACACACTCATAACTAAATAAAACAAAAAAGTAAAATGAAAATATAGTGATCCTCCCATACCCCAGTAATGAAATCTACTCAGTGATGTGCTGGCTATGTCAGGTGAGATTAATAACATTTACATATATATATA
>NW_018127897.1:1291929-1322059 GCF_001952655.1 Monopterus albus | reverse complement strand
AGTAATAAAAGCAACTGAAAAGTTCTATCTTAAATTGCCTTTTTCTTTCTTTTCTTTTCTTACCAATACGGTCCAGCCTGTCAAGGGCAACAGTCTCAAAGGCCCTTCTCATCATAGGATATTCCTCCAGCACCTCATTGAAGTTGTCCACAGACAGTGAGTACAGACGACAGTAAGTATCTGCTCGGACACTGGCTGTCCTTCTGCCTCGTGTCAGCAAACAAATTTCTGAAATAAGACACAGAAAAAAAAAGAGATGTTATGTAGTGGGGTTAAATGGTGAAGCTCACCCGACTTTCACCAGAATAGTTATACCAGTATTCTATTGTAGATCTCGCTATCTGTGACAGACAGCTACTCTCATAAACACTCACTTCAATCACAATCAGAAAAAAAGCAGCAATGTGTTCCACCACTATGTTTGTATATTATACAAAGTATGCCACATTCCATACATACTGCATATGGAGCTAAAGGTCTGAGAAACTCCACCATATCTTAGCTGTAATGAACAAATGTTTTCCCCTGATATTTTCCATGACTACAGTGAGTAAAACAAACAAAGAACAACCATTTTCCCACAGACAATAACACCACTGTATTTTGCCTTTAGCTTATATAACATGACCTAAAGTATAGGATTATGTGTATCTTTTTGTTCCTCAGTAGATACTGTATGCTAAGTGACAAAGTAAATACACAAACATTTCTAAGTAAAATTTGAACTCTGGAGTTGTTTTATGTCTTATCATTATAAACTACAACTTTTCTTTAATCCATCAGTGCAACAATTAATGCAATTTTCAGAGCTTAGATGTCTGCCAGTCTTCATCTGCTGTGCCTGCTCAGGAAAAACAGTGCTCTAATTGACACGCTGCACTGATGTAGAGCTCTGGCACTGAGACATGTGTGTGGGGGCAAGTATGTCTGTACTGTATGTAGCTGTCGCATGTGCCTGCGTGCAATATTCAAGTGGGATGTGTCTATGTGAGAGCCCATGTCTGCATAGGATTTGTGTGTGTTTACGCAAATGGATGTGAGTGTATTACGTGTGCATGTGCATGCCAGTGTTTTATTCATGAGAACAGTAGGAGAGAGTCAGTTTTACCCTTTAACATACTGCACATCTATCAAATGCTGGTGCGTGTGTTTATATTGCACTAACCTTTAGTCACACATACAGCAAGAACCTCCTTGTACTATGGGGCAATGTCTGCTTTAATCAAAATATGTCTACTTCTGTCTGATGCAAAACATATGTTGGTATTCTGACAGTAAGCTGTATAGATGTGTATGAAAAAAATAATGTGCCTGGATGTTTTAGTGGCTTGTAACAATCATGATCAATCACATCAGCTCCTCCCATCAACCCCGCAAGCAGTGCTCATAATAACATTATAACAAATCTTTCCATTACTTAACTGTTTATATATACAGTATATCAATGCTGTCCATCCTCCTAGCATAAACTGGAAAGCTGTGTGAAATGTAACATACAGTATAACTGGGCAGTTTTTTTAACAGGAGCCCAGATGTTTGTGTGGTTAATTTGCAGCAGCCTGGTGGTGTTTAATCAAAGTAACTATGACACAACTGCTGTGCCTGATTACAGTTTGACAATGTGCACAACTCACATTATTGTAGGAACTGCAGATAGAAAACTTTCTGTATAGGATAGCAGAATCAGACAGCTGCATAGATACGTAACTGACCAACAGGGAAAGCCTTCACACATTCTGTCATTGACGGATGCTGGTATTTCACCTTCACTCTGCTTTTATGGCCTCACTGATCAGAATAAAACAATTTTAGTGCAACTTAATGTGTACAGGCAAGTGATACATGAATACAAAATATGATTCTGGATAAGCTTTTATAGAGGTGTCAAATGCAGTGCAGTGCATAGTTCACCTACCCTGAGCAGCCAGGTAGCACAAAAGTCATTGCCAGTGTGACTCCCACTACTGCACTTGTTCTTCCACTGGCAAGAAAATATGCTCCATGGTAAGGAGGGAAAACACCTCTACACTCACACACTTCTTTGTTTTTGTTGTGACTTATTTAGCCATAACCAAGTAAATACACACTACAGCTACTATACATCTGGATGAGTGAAATCTTACAGTATAATGTGGACAGAAAAACATTAACAACCAAACTATGCAAAGCAATCTTAACCAAGAGCCTTACAGTAAATAAAATCCCTTTATGACACCTAAGACAGTTTAATTTTTCTGTTTGGAGGGATTGCAAAAACAACTCTCAATATGATAAAAGCCAGTGAAAACCAGCACTAAACATGGCCTCAAAAACTAACATTGAGCAACGTGAACAGACACACGCACACACACACACACACACACACACACACACACAGAGTCAACAGTCTGTATTATGCATTCCAGGCATAGTGGTTGTATGGGATTGCATTAGATCGTTAAAGGACTGTATTCTTCTAGTCAGAGAGCGTGAAGTGGTTATGATGGTGTGCAATAGTTTGGAAATTGAGATGAGGGAACAGATAAAGGGAGAATGCCTGATTTAACAGGACAGTCAGGGAAGAATACAATAGAGTATGTAGTGTATATGAAGCATAAGAACAACCTCATGCAGTGAGAGAGTATGGGTGACTGGTCAAGTTATCAGCAGAGTTGTGTCAATGCGAAAGATGAAAAAAGTTGCCTTGCTTTTTTGTCTGTGCGCATGTGTATACACTGTGTGTTTTCACATGTGTTTGTGAGCATGTATTGTAAATGTGTGCTGACTGGGCAGCCCTGGCTGTAGATGTGGTGGGGGTCCATTTCCAGCAGCACTGCCCCAATAATCCCCTCAGGAGAGGTGCATCGTGGCTCTGTACTAAATCCTCTTGTCCTGTCGCTTTCTGGATGAAGCCAGCATTGCCAATGTGAGGTGGCAAGCTGCAGCGAGACCTCTGGCCTGATCTAACTGTCTTTGCAGAAAGCAAGTGAACCCCAGATACTTAGTGGTGCTATCTGAACTACAAGTGCAGAGAAGAGAAAAAAAGGAAAATCCATAGCTGGGAACTAAAACACAAGCGTCCAGTGGATATCTCTGAGTGCTGAGAGGCCAAATGCAAGAGACTGCTCTGAAGTTCGCTGTCCTAAATATTTTAATATTGGAAGTCAAGCTAAAGGTGGTGTTAAAATAAAAGATTCAATGTAAGTAAAAAAAATACTGAGTTTGGTACAAAAATGGTGAATGTATTTTTAGAGACTGCACCCATTGCATCTACTCACACAATTGTAGCTAACATGAGGGGGGTAATTTGAGAAAGAAATTGCATTTATTTAAATTGAACAATTCAGGTGTTTATTACTCTCTGTTTTGCAATTTCTCTCCAATAATATGTTTAATATTTATGAAGCCTATGTAGATTTTTATCTACATTAATATAGAGCACAAAATGTGCAGTACTGATAGATATTCAAATGAATAATCTTATGTATATAATGTGTAAAATACATTAATTATTAAAACATTTGTATCATTTGTATTGCTATTTATTTAAGGTGCTTTTCAGAAGTTTGTTTTTATTTCTGTATTTTTCCCCAGTGACACTTTTCATCACAGAGCATCACAATTCAGCCAATCACACACTCCTTTCTTTTTCAGCAAGCAGGATCATCAACAGCTGCTGTAGTTAGCCAGCGAGCTCTTGTTAGCCAGAGCAACAACAATGTCAAAGCAATCCTACGTATATAGTGAGGAAATAATGAAATAAATAGTAATGAAGTTAAAATGAAAGGAAATATTCCTTTACAATTTATTGGCTAATTTATACAATTAACTCAGCTTATTCATCTGATTATTTATTACATATTTTTGTTAAAGTGAACACTTTCTGGCTCCACAGCACTACCCTAAACATAAAATATGTTATACGGCTGAAGAAAAAGTGAACTTCTACACCGCACTGTTTAAATTGAGACGGCTTTTGCGAATGGTTCGTGAGTTACATTCAGTTTATTTCCGAATGCTCTACTCCCACTGCTTGCTCACGTCTCCTGTGACCCATCTCATTGCTCCGCAAATCCTGCATGACATGATAGAACAGGCTTAGCTGGTGTAGCACTGCTTGTATTTTGTAAGGGGCGTGTGTTTTGTCTTCAAACTGAATGCCACTTCTACAGATATTCATTTCTGTGTTGTCCTTACTAACAATGAGATAATTCATAATTTCCACCAAATTGTGGGCTTTGTTAGCTCAAATTAGCAAAGCTACAATATCAGCATAAAACTGATAACTGGCTGCATAAATACACCATTGTACTCAACATTCTTCATTCTAAAAACAACATTTAAGAGAAAGAATAAAAAAGTATAAAATATATGCAAAAATGCAAATCTTACAATAAACCTATAAGTACTATTTGGTTACTGCTTCCTATGTTGTCCCCCTAATATCCTGTTGGAGTTTGTCTGGGCCAACAGTGATATTTGTTTCTAAAATTGTGTTGGCAAGTTAGTGTAGTAGACTCAACGTTGCTACACTTTCTAGAAGGAAAACTGCATCTCGGCACTAGAAGATGTTCCTTGGCTTGCAGCCATGATGTGTTTCATCTTCAAACTTAAGTGACAATGTATTAATCAAAATAGAATGAAACTAATTAAAACTGGATGTTGTTTTGGGAAAGGAGGACTGAGACATTATGTGACTTGGGTGAGCAAACACATGACTGGTCTTCTGCTGGATGATGCAGCCCATGTGTCCTTACTGGAAAGATGCGTCCCCTGGGTTACCTGCACCAGGTCTCCAAGTCTCAAAGAGCAGACTGCATGCCACGCAATATGTCAGTGTGTGTGTTTGTGAAAGAGAAAGCAAGGAAGGGTTAAAAAATAACATGAGACATCATGTGTGCATTATTGTGTTTACACGGTGTGTGCATGTTTGTTTTCACACTGTGAAACAGGAGGGAGAATCTATTGATTACATGTCAGTAGAATATGTGAAGGAAACATGCTTTAACTCTTTCTTTAATTAAAATGTAACTCTAATAAATGGGATGAGATGAAACTGAATTGTAAAATGTAGTCTTTACAGTACTAAAATAAATAGCCTGTACTTAGGTTCAAAATTAAAGGACTCATTCACTGGTTTGATCTCAGATTTAAATAAAATGATGACCTTGTTCACCTTCTCACCTACCTTAATTAAACACAGTCAAATTAGTTGTATGCTCACAGTTTTATTAAACACTCTCTCTTACTATGCCTGCACTAGAAGCAGGACGTTCAGGAAAATACAGTCAATAATAAACAACTCTCTCCAAGCTAAGACTGGTGCAAGAGAGGCTGTTGTGCAGAGATTTAAACATATAAAATGTTAATACCCATGAAGTGTGTTGTTCAGAATTCTCTAATAAAGACAAATCATTAAAGAGTAAAAGGTTAAACAGATTAATGAGTAAATGAACTCAGTGGAAATGGAAGTCGCACAGTCGCACATGAATGAATGAGCTGGATCATACATATTCTTCAGGTATATAATGCATTAACATTTAAGGAATAACAGTAAACAGCTGAAAGCCTTTTTGTCTTTGTATCATCAAAAAGCAACTTGACTGTCCATCCACAGAAACATTAAAATCTACATGTATGACAGAAAGCAGGTACAGTACAACATGCATGTGCTATGTCTGTTTTCATGTGCAAATGAACATGCTGGTCTTTCAGTGTGCTGTTAAACATGGGGATGCTTATTTATGATGTGACTGCATGTATGTATGTTTGCACCTGCTTTACTCATTGCTTACAAGTGTGCATGGATGTGAATTGATGAGTATGAGCAGGGCTGCTTGGCCTGTGATGAAGTATCTGTGTCCTGCAGCTTGGCAAAGCAAAGCTCAACTGGACTCTGGGTCCTGCTGTCAGCTCCCATCCCCCTCTGACTTTTGTGTTAGGAAGGTACAGAATACGCAATAACACAACATTCCAGAAGCAAACGATGTGCATATGAAAAAAATGCTAATCTACACATAAAGTCCTTATTTTAATAGTGTCCAATGTTCAAAAGGTAAACTGTATTTGAAGTCATTGTTCTGTGAATATTATTTTGTCGTGCTACTGACATGGCTCTAGGGATAACAGTGCTGGCCAGTGTGTCTGCCCACCACTTTGTCTGGATTACATGTCAACAACTGGACAGACTACAACAAAATTTTGTACAAGCATATATTGTCCCCAAAGGATGAAGCCTAGTGACTTTCATGATCCCCTGACTTTACCACTATCATCACCATGAGTTTCACAGTTCTGAGAAAACTGACGCATTGGAGGATGGAATGGTGAACCAGTGGTTAGCGCTGTCGACCCGCAGCAAGAAGGTTCTGTGTTCAAGCCCTAGCTAACCCAGTGCTCCTCTGCATGGAGTTTGCATGTTCACCCTGTCTGGGTTCTTTTCAGGTACTCTGGCATCCACCCAGAGTCCAAAGACATGCATCTTAGGTTGACTGGGAAAGACTCCTGTAGGAGTGTGTGTGGTTGTCTGTCTCTAAGTGTCACCCAGTGTCAGATGGGATTGGCTCCAGTCCCCCATGACCCTCTTCAGTATAAGCATAGATAATGAATGGATGACCTATTGGATGAACTTCTGCAAAATTTGATTCAGACATTTCTGCCCTCCTTCAGATTATTAGCATTAATGCTAGCACCATCATCAGATCAAAATTTAACTTTGTCCAGTATTTTGGTTTACAACATTCCCATCAGCGTCAGCACATGGCGAACATCGTTAACTTGCTTGTTGGCAGTTTCTCTGATCATCTTTGCATGATGATGTTAGCATTTAGGTCAAAGCATCATTTTGACTAAGTAAAGCCTCCCACTTGCAGTGTGAGAGTGGCTCCATTCAAATGAGGGAGAGGGCTGATGTTTTGAACATCAGATTTAGATTGTCTTTTTTAGTTGACAATATAGTAAAATTATTTATTATGCCTCTCTCCAAAATTGCTCCTTGCAAATTCAACTTATGCATGAAATGTATATTTTAAAGTTGATTGATGGTAACTTTTTTCATCTTTCACATTGACAGTGTCTGATATACACTATTAATGGTTTGGTTCCTGGTTACTACATTATGACTTATGTGGCTACTGTAAATATTGCTTTTCTTGGTAAATAATAAGATTTGATGAATGTCCTCCTATTGGATGTATTTGATTTTATCCTATGTCCTACCCAATATCACCAAGTAGTTTTTTTCTGTATGCAATACAATATGATACAATACTGTATGATATGATGTTGTGTATTATGTGGCATCGCATTATATTCCAGTTGACTGCATTTAAAGAGCTGACAACTCTTCAAAACTGTCATATCAAAACAGAGCACTGCATCATATATCATTGTATACTATCCAACCTGTCACACTGGGAAAGACTGCTCTATATATCATCATATTCCCCAGTCAGCTGCTGCACCGCCTCAAGCTTCATGTGACGCTGCTTCAAAATACTGTAAGAGGTGCAGTCTGGGTGGCCATTTGGCAGCTCAACAGCACGGCCAGTCAGAGAGGGGGGAAATGGAAAAAGAATGGAGAACTGGGAGGAATATTAGCTCCCTAACCCACAACTTCACAAGAATATGTCTTTAGAAAGCACCAGGGCAGCACGGTGGCACAGTGGTTAGCACTGTTGCCTCACAGCGAGAAGGTTCCGGGTTCGGGCCCCACCTGGGACCCTTCTGTGTGGAGCATGTTCTCCCCGTGCTTGCGTGGGTTCTCTCCGGGTACTCCGGCTTCCTACCACAGTCCAAAGACATGCAGCTTAGGTTGATTGGTGTCTCTAAATTGCCCATAGGAGTGAGTGTGTGTGTGCATGTCTGTGGTTGTTCGTCTATGTGTTAGCCCTGCGATGGATTGGCGACCTGTCCAGGGTGTACCCCACCTTTGCCCGATTGCCAGCTGGGATTGGCTCCGCCGCCCCCCTTCCCCGTGACCCCGTTCGGGGACTAAGCGGTACAGAATGAATGAATGAAAGAACCATTCATAGAGAACCGGTCAAAGATTGAGCAAAGCCAAAAAAGATAGCACACTGTGGAGTCAACTTATTTCCCTCCTCCACCCAGGCCACTCAGTCTCTATCTCACAAACCCCTCCTCCCCCAACTTACAGAGCTGCTACAAGCCACTCACTCAGAGGCAAAGTGAGCCATCTTAGAGGTACAATGAAAGGCAGCTTTTTATAAGCACCTCTGACTGGCGTGCAGGGCCATCACAAGGTCACTGAGCTCTACTCCACAACCAAGAGAGAGGCACAGTCTCCACTGGTAAAACATCAGTTACTGAAGGCAACACAGGATGAACTATAAGAACACAATAACTTGCTTGGTCTCTGCACTGAGAGGTCAAGGAAGATGCTGTTTAGATAAGTGTTTCAATACTGAACTATAAAGGTAGAAAGAGGTAAGTGGAGGTGGGGTTGGAGGGTGCATGTTTTCTTTCTGAGTCCTGAGCAGCATCCAGAGAGTGAGCTTGGCAGCAGTCCTTGTCTCCCTTGGCGTTAGTACTGCAGTCACAATACATTTCCCATCTCCGCTGGATTGTGTGCCGGCTGGCGCTGCTATCCAGGACATGTCGTGTCCGCTTTAGACTTGAGGCTCTCTGGCTTGAGCTAATCCAACAGCTAACACACTGGAGCAGACTGCTGAGTATATACACTGTAATTGTGTAAATAATTCAGGTTGTGTAGGAGTGAATGAGTTGTGGTACATAGGTTTTCTGAGATGTTGATGAAAGTATACAAACACTATTTGTTGTACTGTAAATTGGATCCTGCTAGCACTAAGTGTGTCTGACAAAACAGAAGGCTCTTAAACAACTGGATGACTTCTGTTCCTTATTCCCATGCTCACACAATCACAAGCACACCCCTCACACACCCAAAACTTTGCAGTCCAAGTGGAGCAGATTTTGGTTTGCTGGTCCATATTCTTAAAAGGAAAAGAACTCATAGCTTTTGACATCCTGCTTGCTGATACTGACAGCCACACTGAGATCCACATGTGGTACAGACTCCCTGTGCTGATCCTGCACCAATTAATTTCATGAATGACTAACTTGTGTTCGGTAAGAAACTCCCAATGGCTCTAGGCTTTACCTCACTAGCCCTCACCCTCACACCCCCAGAGGAGTGGCACTGCCAAGAATAGCCATAGCATAATGGAGTCAAAAGCCTTGTGTCTACAATGCGCAATAAGAAAATAATTACAGATCCAGTGGTTAGGATTAAACAAGAAAGTCAGTCTCTGTTCCAAAACCAGAGCATGTTACACTACTCATGTTTATTCAAGGAAAACAAAGGGAAATTTAGATGTAGTCACCCCTAATGCATTTAGATGATAATGTTGTCTAGAGTACAGCAGAGCAGTGGTTAGTGCTGTCGTTTCCCAGCAAGAAGGTTATGGGTTCAGTTGCCAGCCAAACCGGAGCCTTTCTGTGTGGAGTCTGCACGTTCTCCCTGTGCCTGTGTGGGTTCTCTCCGGGTACTCCGGCTTCCTCCCACAGTCCAAAGACATGTAGCTTAGGTTGACTGATGACTCTAAATTGCCCGTAGGAGTGAGTGTGAGTGTGTGTGGTTGTTTGTCTATATGTCAGCCCTGTGATGGACTGGCAACCTGTCCAGGGTGGACCTGACCTCTTGCCCAGTGTCAGCTGGGATTGGCTCCAGAACCCTTATGCCCTATTCAGGTTAAGTGATATAAATAATGGATGGATGGATGTTTTCTAGAGTATTCTCAGTTCAGAGTGTTTGAGTGGCATAAAGTCCAGACTGTCACATGACCTGTGCGAGGACCAGGATGCATGCTCTAGAAATTAGCCTACATGCTCACTGAAACTTTCATAATCTGAATCCTACCTCACTGATGAGTGACCTAAGGAGGACATGTGGGCACTTTTTGGACATTATTTGAGACAGCACAGCCCTAGAGAGAGTGGCAGCTATGCTGTCTAAAATGTTGATTAGTTTTGGCATGTGTAGAGATACGTAGATTGCCTACCATCTTTTCGTTATTTCTCTAGAACCCCAGGAGACAGGGCAAGGAGATGGACTTGAGCCAGCAAAGTGTAATTAAACTTCCACACGCAGGTCGTGTACTGTTAAACGCTTTGCCACCATTTCTCATTACATAACAGTGTAGTCTAAATGATATGCTGTCACTGTGCAAATTAATTGGTATTTGGTGAGGGCAGAGTGGCAGCATTGTCTCCTGCATGTGTCCTAGGGTCGATGGGATCATGAGAGGGCTACGCATTGTCTGACTCTGATTAAGAACATAACACGAGTTAAGTGCATAAGAATTCTGGGTTATCATACAAGTCATAAGCATTCATATGTTATGTAATTTCTCAGCTTTCTCACCTATTTGACCTTTGGATGCAGATTTCTTAATTCACACTAATGCAAGTGTTGCCCTACATTTAAAAGACAGCTCACGATGTGAAATAAAGAAAAAAGTCCTGCATAAACCATGAAGAAGAATTGTAAGTGAGGTGACAAGCAGTGCACAACACAGCACTTCAGGCTCATGACAAGCTAATATCTGATTCAGAATAGCATTATCCAAATGCTGTTGCCTTCACCTATCAATATTCAGACTCAGGCCAACCTCTAAATGATAGCAACATTAATATTAAAATGAAGCAGATTAAAACTCCACAGGGCGTGTATGTGAGTGTGTGTGTGTGTGTGTGCCTTTTGAGTTTGGTGCAACGCCAGCTTGTCTTACCCCCAAAGTAGGAACCATCTGAGAGCTTGGTCTCCTTATTGCCTTTGGTTAGTACACTGACAACCCCATGTTGTATGAAGTACATTTTCTTGCCAATGGTGCCCTCCCTGATGATGTAATCCCCAGGTTGGAACACCTCAAACTTCAGCTTGGTGAGCATGGAGGTGACAAAGTTGGGGTCGGCGTTGGCAAACAGAGGCATGGATGCCACCAGCTTTCGACAGTTAAAGTTGATGATTTCCTGTTTAAGCACACAGAGAAAGATTGAAAACAGAAGTTAGTAAGAATATCAGAAAAGAGTTGGAGCTTTACAAAATGCATTGAGCTGTCACAGTTTCAGACCAGAGGAATAATAAAGTAACAACAGGAAAAATGTCGGCTGTGCAGAGACCTTTTCTGCTCTTCTCTCAGTTTTATTTTAGTTTGGATTTAGCCTCAAATATATATATACAGTATATACTGTATGTAAGGGTAAAATGTCTGTGAATTTGAACTGAACTGAGAGAAATGTCAAGCAATACATGGGTTTTTGAAAGCATCATAGCCGCATGTGCAGCGGATTCAAACCCAGATGAAAGCATTCATCCCACCTCTCGGAGTGGTTCGTTGAGCTCTCCCAGGATGCTCTCCTCATCAAACATCTTGCCCTGGTAACGGTGCTCGTAGTAGTCATGGATTCTCTGCCTCATATCTGCGGGTAGCTTATGAAAGGACATGTACTGCTCCACCTGTTTGTACTGCAGGGACACACAGACACATAACAGTCAGGTTACTCAAATGCCATAGTCCAGGAAGAAAAGGAGTCAGATTATGCCTCTTACACTGTCTCTGTCTCTCATGAAAGACAGAAGGCAGTGGTGTTTGATGTTTAGTCATGCTGATAATGTACAAGGATCTTGGAAACAATTCTCATGGCTAATCTGGATTCCCATGAAAATGGTCTCAAAGTAAAGTAACCGTGTCACTCCAGTATCTAGTTGGAGTTGTCAATTTCTGTGTCTGTTTCAGTGTTCATTTGTATGTCCATTTTCAAAGTGCACACCAGTAGGACATGTTTGTGTAAAGAATTTAATATAAAACACTGTGTTGCTGCATTTAGACAGCTTTAGGTAAAATCCCTATGGTGTAGGGACAGGGCTGCCATTTGTACAGATACATTATTATTGTGAAATTATATGTTTATATGCTTTTATTTTGTGTTATGTTATTTATTTTATTTGTGAATTTTTTGCTAACACACAATACGTACTGTAGAGCTACTCAGTCGACAATAAATTAAACAATTATAAAATCATTAAAAATGTTTAAGAAAATTTGAACCTATATGATAACCACTATATAACAACACAAATGTATCTTACTGATAATGGATATTTAGAGTATACATGAGAAACAACAAACAAAGCCTTGTGGTTCCTCAAACACAGACAAAGACCAACTGTCATTGGTGTTTCTGTTTTATAGTGGAGACTGTGTGTGTGTGTGTGTGTGTATCATCCTGTCTTTATCCTGTTTGTTAAAAATCAAAGTATTACAATGCGTGTCAGATGGCCTTTCACTGATTCTGCAGTACTGGAAGCAAAGTCATAGATCAAAGCCAAATGAGATCACCTTGGGAATAATAACAGGAAGAATTCTTGACCCTCAGTGAAAGAAAAAAAAAGAAATTAACAATTCATATGGCAACGCTGGAGGTGGTCTTTGATCACCATTTCTACACTGCCAGCAGCCATGCCACTCAGTGACATGGCTGACCTCAGATGTCTTATACTCTGTTATCTGACGCTCCTACTCCAGTCATCACTAATCCTAGGGGAAATCATCAAAAGGACGATCTTGTGGAAATATAGCACAGTAAATAAGGACGACTGTCTCATGCATGTCAGGCTTCCTGGAAATCAGGGGGGGGAAAGCAACTCGTACTAGTTTTAGAATCACTGGTGGAAGAAGTATTCACATTCCTTACTTAAGTAAAAGTATATTCAAAATGTTACTTAAGTAAAAGTACAAAGTATTAGCATCAAAACATACTAAAATAACTAAAAGTAAAAGTACTCATTAGGCAGAATGGCACATTTAACATGAATGCATATTATACTATTAAAGTATAATTGCTTTTTTTCTGTTTGACCATATTTATTTATTGACTTTTATTTTTTTTATTGCAACAATAACGCATTTACAGGACAAAAGACATAACATAGCAGATGAGACACCAGACATTAACAAACGAGACAAAGAGATTATTAAATTAAGTTGTGTGTGTGAAAGTGTGTGCGTGTATCCAAATCTATGCAGACTGATAATCAGTACTTATTAAAGAAAAATAATGTATTTGACCAGAGCCTTCCGTGTCCCTTGCAGACAGAGGAAACAGTCTGGTGTCACTTTGTGCATACTGATGATACAGCCCCCTCAGTTGTGACCAGTCTACAAACTGTTGCATGGCCCTGCTTGTAATAATGCTTTTAAATGCATTGTTAGGTGCACAATGAGAGTCATAAACAGCGCACACTGCAAACAGTTTTATGCACATACAAAAACACAACAAGAAATGCAGCAGATAAGGCAGAATAGTTGGACTATCAGTCTGCAGTCAAACACTACGAAACTGCTCAGATGATGTACTTACAATATCACTTTGCCTCTCAGGGACTGTCAAGTGAAATAGTTGACAATTTATATGTGCCATTGCTGCGTAAAGTGAGCTGGAAAATTAAATACTTGCACAAGCAAGAATAAGATGTGGAAAGAAGGCTTTCAGATATCCAGTCTCTGGGCATCAGTGGGGAGATGGATGAGTTCTGTCATGGGGTGAGGGTTTCAGTCTTTATCCCCACAATCCCTTTGGCATAAAATTGAGCATTTACTGATCTGGTGATTAAACAGAATCCTTTCATAGAAAAAACTTGTGCTTCACTCCTCCAAGAGATGGAAAGCTATAAAAAACAATGAAATACATCTCCAGCTGCAGTGAAGGTGGCTTGTCTGTGTGTGATGCCAGGGTGAGGATGACAAGTTTAACCCCCATTCTGCATCTTGTCTAATGTCCATATGTCTCCTGCACAGCAGGAGTGGTGTTTCAAAGGCATGAACTGTCATATCCTTTGATGTGTCTCCCAGCCTTGTTTTTACATTTGTTTAAGAAGAAAAAAAAGTCAACATATAATAGTCAGCATCTGATATATCCATTTATCCTCAGCTTTGCACCTTGCTGGAATTTGGTTCTCCCTGCATGAAAGAGCATTATCATGATGAGTACAACAGAACTACATACAGTAGTAGCTTGGCGTTTCACTCAAAGGCATTTCATATTTTCTAATGACTGCTGAGCCTCAGGGGAGCTGACAGGGATGTAAAGACACCAATCATGGGGGAGGGGGGGCTCTCCTGGTGCTGTGATGGGCTGATAACACCCTCTGTGACAGGAAATTATCTTATTGCTGTACAGCCACCATCACAGTGCCCTGCTCTCCTGCTCTACGTGGCTAAATCAATTCAGAGTCAGCATTAAGTAGGTAATCATTCTACCATCAGCCTCTCTTTCTGCCCTCTGAAAACCAGGGGGCTCAATCAGCGGGGAAATGGTGGGTGGGGGCTCTTCAAAACCTAAATGTAGCCAATGATAACCACAGGATTCTTTCTTTCTTTCATTAGTTTGTTCTTTCAGGAATGCAATCATTTTTAAGATAAGGCAATTAATACTACTTTCATATCCATATAGTAACAATGAGCAGCCAGTTAACACATGGAGAAAAAGGTGATCTAGTCCAAACATTTGTCCAAGTGTAACAAAATCCACCTTAATACTCAAGTACCAAATAGGCCTTTTCCTCTGTAGGACCACACAGTTCATAACAGAATGTGTAACCCTTGTTTTGTTCTTTTCATTAGTGTAACAAACACAATATGTAAATGTACACCAATACTAATTTAACGAGTTGACTATAAACAAATCAACAAAGATGTCACATTTGTGCAAGTTCTGCTTGTTCAGCAACTGTTTGAGAAACTGATCATACAGTCCCCATTACTGGCAGATTTTCTGGTAGTCTTTGGGAAATGAATGTAAGTTAATGTACAGACCTAGTAAGCACCAAAAACGGGGGTGGGTGGGGGGGGGGGGCAACATTACAGTTGCATACTCTGCCCACTAAGCTGCGTTGTCAATTCACAATGCTTAGTTTTGATCTTCCTCCATATGGCCATTCTCTGGGCTCTATCCCACTTGTACGTCTCTTTTCTTTTCAGACTCTCTATTCTTTTATCATACTTTTCATTTCCCCAGTTCCCTTCTCTCTCATGTAGCTCTCCAAGCAGAGGCATTTTTTTTTACCAAATAAAACATGAATAATTCATTTCCCAAAAGAAATGTCAGCCACTTAATTATACTTTCTAAATATTTATTTTTCTCCAGTGTTCTGTCTCCTTCTCCAAACTGTGTGTTGCATGGTCAAAAGTTATGGAATATATAATAAATCTAGCCGATGTATTAAATATTTGCATTCACAAATAAGCAGGAAAAATGAGTACCAGACAACTTAGAAATTCATGTTACTGAGATTCTCGAACACTTTTCTTCTTTTGAAATACATGTGCTGTGGGCAGACATTTACTATATACTGCCATGGCAGAGATGCATCAAGCCGGTGTCAAAAAACTAGCAACAACGAAGGCCGACCTCTGCGTCGCCTCAAAACAGCTACTGTTTAAAGCTGCTTCTAGTCTGATAAGTTGTAATGACGCTGGCGCTCTCTACCCTTGGTCTTTTGCATGTAGAACAAGAAAGGAGGTTGTGGAGGCTAAACACAAGGAGAAACTGCACTAAGTGGGTGAAATCATGGATACTACAGTGACAGGTTGAAGGGGCTTTCCTGAACTGTTCTATTCCTGTGCTTTGATTCGCTAAGCTCAGCAACCAACCACAGTGGTCTCTCTCTCACAGATGACTAGCACCAATGGTGTGGGACACATCGGAAGGATGAGACCCGACAGACCCTCAATGGCCCAATGGTGGCCAACAGTCAATCGTTGACTTGATGTGTCTCTGCCCTTATGTGTATTCTATTATGGTAAGATGAGTACAATTATTCCTCATTCCACCAGTCATGAATAAGCTCTATTAACTGTGAAGACACCCACTACATGCTCAAGGTGTGGTAATGTGGCACTGAGGAGAATGTTGGTCCGCCAGTCCATCACTTGAACAACAAGCAAATAGATTACCATGTAATTTTTAACTGTTCTGTCCAATACTTAGGTTTACAACTAAATATCGGATGCAATCTTAATCAGTCTCTCAGCTGTATTTTATGTTTGGTAGTAATTAGGAAGGGCAGCACAGTGGTGTAGTGGTTGACACTGGAACCTCACAACAACAAGGTTTGAGGCTTGAACCTGCCCGTTAATCACAGTCATTCTCTGTGGAAGTTGCATTTTCTCCCTTTTCCTATGTGGGTTTCCTCTCTGACCTCCAACTACCAGTACAGTTAGGTTAAGTGGCAACACTAAAATGTGTACCTGACCTCTCGCCCAATTTCAGCTGGGATTGGCTGCAGCTCCTCAATGACCCTGTGGATGATAAGTGGTATAGCTAACAGATGGATGCTAATTAAAAAATGTTAGCATGCTAACAAGTTAAATTACTATTGTTTTACTCAACATCAACCATCCATCTGTGGGCTAACCTATAGAGAAGGCAGACCCTTGATTTGAATTATAAATAGGAATGTGTGCCCCTGTGTCTGCATACCCATGAGGGTATATGCAAAGTATGAATTCTGCTTAATAAGTACACTTAAGCTCCTCACCATGGTGACAGCTTTGCATTGGGCTGATTGTATGTTGATATCCTGGCATAACCTCCAAGTTACATCAACTTTCAACCACCAAGCTGCTGCTGTTCAAAATCAATCACAGAGATGACCAGACAAATATTTAGCCTAAATAAGAAAAAGTACTAAAACTGCATATTTTGCTTCTTGCATTGAAGAAGCAATTTTTCCAATTTTATCAAATTTCTCCCTCTCATGACTATTTACTGTATTTCTAAAGGGCTTGACTCGGGGACTGAAGTGGAGGAGCAAAAGATCTCTAGATCAGCCTTGGGCCTCTTATTAACTATTCCCCAAAGAGCCATGTTTAATTGCCAAGTGTTAATTAAAGCTTTAAAGGGGAGGGGCTGCAGGGCCTCACTGTCATTTCCTTTTAAAGCCACTGGGGACAGGCATGCCACAACACACTACTCATATATAGGTCTCTTCTGGGCATCACTGATTTCACTGCTAGCTACCAAGAAAAAACAGAGCTGAGAAAAAAAACTAAGACGAGAATGCTCAAAAGGATCAGAGAGCTTGTCTAAATTGAGAAAGACAACACGGATCACAAGTCACCTACAAATGAATGTGATTATACTCTTTGTTTGGTGTCTCCATCCCTATCTCTGTATGCTGTATATGTACATTTCCACTGCAGAGGGTGACAGTGACAGATAAGCTGTGGCTTACAAAGAGCTGAAATGGCAGGCATATAGTCACATGTGCAGCCAGATAATAGTTCTCAACATGCCTGAGACAAGAGGGGGATCCTTGGGGGAATTTGGCAGAGAACCTATTCCAGTGAATGGGTAAGACAGAGCGTCAGTGTGGACACTCTAATAGATTAGTGAATAATATAATTACTGAATTGTTATAATACTACAGGCGTTTATACTACAGTAAGGATAATTAAGGATAAGGATAATCATACTTAATCAATACTTAAAAACTGAAAAATTCATTGTGTTTTGTCATATAGTAATCAATATTCTGAAGTAGTTTAAAAAACAATCATTAAGTCAGTTTTACATTAAATTGGTGGTTGGAAGTTGATGTAATTTGGAAGTTATGCCAGGATATCACCATACAATCAGCCCAGTGACAAAGCTTAAATTTTGTTCTGAAGCAGCCAGTGCCAAACAATAAATGGTTTCAAATTTTCAAATGGAAGTATTTTCTGCTGATACTATTGTAAAATGAATGCCTTCTATGGCAAAACTCAACTAGCAAGGGGTACTAAATAAAGATACCACAGCATGTATTACCATTTAATACAGCCATGGCCCAAAATATTGACACCCCTTCATTTCTATCAGGTAACACATCCCTCCCTCCTCGTCCGTCCTTCTCTTCACCACTGTCTTCACACCAGCTTTGACGCTGGGGAGTGGGAGCAAACAACACATGACACACACACACACACACACACACACACACACACAAAGAAAACAGCCAAATCTGATACATTTCACAAAGAACTCCAAAAATGGACTGGACAGAATTACTGACACCCTCAACTTAATATTTGGTAGCACAGCCTTTGGACAAAATAACTGAAATCAATCACTTCCTGTAACCATTTTCTTCCACCTCTCTACTAGAGTTCTGGACCACTCTTCTTTTGCCAACTGCTCCAGGTCTCCCAGATTTGAAGGGTTCCTTCTTCCAGCTGCTGTTCTGAGATCTCTCCACAGGTGATCTATGGCATTTAGATCTGGACTCATTGCTGGCCACTCTCCAGCCCATTGTCTAAAACCATTTGTGGTGCTTTTTGAAGTCTGCTTTGGTTCATTGTCCTGCTGTAAGACCCATGACCTCTGATGGAGACCCAACTTTCTGATACTGGGCCCAAAATTGTGACCCAGAATTTGCTACAGGTGAATCTCATTACAAATGAAAGGAACATCATTCTTGAAATACAACTATTTCTGTTGATTTTGAAAATGTGTCAATAATTCAGTCCAGTCCATTTTTGGAGTTTTGTGTGGAATGGACCAGATTTGGCTTTTTCCCCCTCAGCTTTTTGTGCTGTTCCATTGCAAACAAAACAAAATAAACATGAGAATACCAAAAACGTTGTGATGGCAACAGTTTTCTAGGGGAAGTGGTTCCTTATCTGACAGAAATGCAGCGGTGGCAATCTTTTTGTCCATGACTGTATGTAACTAATTACAAAAAAAAATCCCACAACTACCACACAGGGCACCTCTAGTATATGGCTGTCACTGAGTAGAAAAGGTTGCGCTGAATCAAAGTTTACACCAAATCCAGCTCCAACCTGTCTCTGTTCCGTTCAGAGCTGATATGGACTCAACAGAGTCAATGCAGTCAATTGCATTTATGATAAACTGAAGTGCAGACAGGTAGAAAATGCACATGTTATTAGGGCCGCTCGGCGGCCGCTGCCTCTCCTCCGTCTTTCTCTCCTCTACTCTCTCTATCCTGTGGGCTCTGCACCTCAGCTGTGTTGCATTCCAGTAATTAGCGACTGGTTTGTTGAGGCGCACAGCTGGGGTGCATCCCGATGATTACCTTCTCTTTACTTACACCTCTGTCAGACGCTTCGTCGTCGCCGGAACATTAACTATGTACCGCATAACATACATGTTGGTAGAATGCTACGCTGACAGACACTGTGCGTTTTGGCTTGACTCTACCACACTACCTACACGCTACGCTGATTTACACTACACTACATATTTTTGATGTAGTGTAGTGTTGTGTTCTTTTTATTTACCTGCTACCGTCATGTTTTTCCCCCTAGCACCTGGGTCTGCAAACTTGAGTCCAACCTCATGTGTTATTATTCTGCATCCACATGTTCCATTTAACACACAACAAATGACTGGAAACATATTTTAAGCAGAGTGAAAATGAAGCTAATAAAGCTTCTTTTTTTTTTTTTAATCTCAGCCACGAGCCCCTAGTATTTAGCGATTTCTGGGCTTTGTACTCTGAGTAACAGTTAACAGGCTGATTCTTATTTAAGAGCTCATTTCAGTCTGCTTGCTAGCTTCTGACAGCTCAGACATTCATCAAATGAGGCCGCATTGTAATAGAATTATATTCAGGAAAGATTATACCCAGGCTTTCTGATGATAACTTTCACCATCTCTCAGAGCAGAGCATTTGTCCCCTCCTTTCCTTTTTACTGTCTATAGACCTCTGTGATTCCTTCACAGCCCGATTTTCTTCATCATAGTTCCTCAGGCGGGGTTTCACTGATTTGTTTCCCATCTAAATTTAACTGTTACCTGGACCTGCATGCCAAGTAGACACATGGCCTCTCATCTCGGCCATTCAGCCATGTATATGAGGGCTCCATGTTCTACTTTTTACAGCTCATTTACAGCAGATGAATGCAGAGCCTGTGTCACATCAAAACCAGCATGTGGCATTTAAATGTAGCATTGGTGCTGCTTGGCTTAACACAGATCCACTGTTGCACTCCTTTCACTAACTAAACAGTGGTACTGTAAGTAAGTATCTACCCTGCATCTGAATGTGACAGTACTGGGAGATAGTTTATGACCCTGCATCTGAATGTGACAGTACTGGTACCAGTATACTGTTTTCCACTGGGTGTTTACTCACTGCATGATTCAGGTCTAGTGTCATACACAATACAACCACAATACTAAAGCATGCGTCCAGCTCCATGCAAGCTAATGTTCATTTTTACATATACTCCAATTGTCTTTTTAATTTTGCAATTATTGTATAATAAGCAGAATGGTCAAATAATCAGATAGCCAAGTCACGCTGATTTACAGACAGCTGGTATATGCAAATGATACTCTGCATCTTTGGAATATCAACTTGAGAATGTTTGGCTTCCTAACACAAAAACTCCAAACCTGCAAATTACAGAGAATTATTTCAGCTTGCCAGCAGGCAACGACACACAGGACTAATGGAGTTTCCAGCATTTACTAATGAATCAAAGTGTATAATTACTCATATTTCATTATAATCTGCATCAGCTATGTTGAATCAGCACAGAAAATTAAGTATTAAAAGACTGCTCCTGAATTCTGTGATGGTGTTCAGAAACTAACATAAGCAGTAAGGAAAAGATGAAAAACTTCATTTTGTGGCAAAGCTGTGGATAAACACATTAGTGAGAGTTTGAAAGACAAAATGCCCACCAAACATCTTTGAAACAGCTAGATATTTGATGAAACAACAAAATGTGTTTTGTATCAAGAACAGCAAAGACTGTGATATAAATTTAAAGGTGCATTAACTATGATTTTACACATTGTCTAATAAATAAAGGAAGAGTTTTCCAGCCATGGAGGAGCTCTCAACAGCTACAAGTCAGACTGCATCAAACAGACATGATACATCCTCTACAAACAATGGTAGCATCCATATATCATAAATTGCTTAACTGTCAGTCTCAGTTCAATTCAATCCAATTCAGTTTTTATCACTTCATATTGTGTCACTACAGTTCTACTGCAGAGTCGGCTCTCGTTAGTCAGCTAATGTTAGCTTTGGACTGGAGGCAGCCTTTTGTACAGTTTGTTGCAACCAGACATCAGTAGTTCACTTATAAATTTGTGATAATAGGACATGGATGGGAGGGGCAAAGAGAGGTAAGGAGTGATTTATGGTGTGAGTCTAACCAGACTCTCTGGTGGTCAAAAATCGCAATTTAGGCCTTTAATGAAGCTATGATTATGTGTTTCCTGTAATAAATAAATAAATACCAATCCACAGCTACATAAATCAAAATGTCAAATTTTTAACATAAAACAAACAAAACAAAAAAAAATGTAAACATGTATGTATGGTTTACAGACTTTATGGGATCAAATAAATATCCAACATTAGGTTTGTCACAGCTTGATATGAGGCTGTTTAAGCTACTTAAATTAAGCATATGTATGTGAGAAATACAATGTTTATTCAATGAGTTTTTCATAAATTCTGTTGAATCCCTCCCATTTTTCTTATTTTACTGACATACTAAAAACACAAACAGACCACTTTATATAATCCAGATTTATATAATGTGCTACACAGCTGTCCCTGTCATGATGATCTAAATCAGTCACCTTGTCTTCTCAGACCTCCAGGGATTGACCCATGCACTGTCCACTACGTGAATGTATGGGTTGTGGTATTAAACTGACATGGAACATCAGATTGAAATCTCCAGGGAATAGATCCGTTTGTCACACAAGTGATGCAAGAGCCAATGACAAAATGTTTTTTGCACTTGAAGGAAGTAACCCTGATAAGCAGAAAGGAAGAGAGGATATAGTATATTTTAGTACAAATGACTCCCATAGCCAGATGATAATGTGATGACAGAGCACCCAGAGTATTTCCTATCACTGAGAAATGGGGTGAGATAAATGAGAGAATCTGTGCTCTTAAAAATTAATTGCAGTCTACAGTAATAACCTTTCTGCAGGCAGGCTCCGTGGGAAGCTGTGGAAGCACAGGGGAGCCTTTTTAGCTGGCTAGGGTATTCTCAAGTCTCCTTAGGGGGTGAGCCCAGAAATGGCAGGAAAAGGCTTTGGTAGCACATGCTGACTGGTGCCGAGACAAGCCAGCTGTCCAGGCCACTTGGCAGCAAGGCATCTCTAAAGCACAGCAGCAGGCGAGTGGAGAGTGGTTTGCTCGCCTGTCATTAAACAGCTACTCAGGTCACCAGGGTTAGTCATCAACCTACTTGCATGTTTTACTTTTTGGAATTTTCATCGTTTTAGGTTTTGAGAGTCTGGAGGAAAACTGGTCTCTTTATTACTCACCCCTAGTTTTTTGAGGTGTTAATTTATCAAGTACACTTGTTCTCCTTTTGAAGATGTAACAGCACTCAGGCATTACATCAGTTAATCTGTTCCCCCTGCTTGTCAGCCTGGTTCTTTTTCTCTGCCCTCTTAACTCCCATTCTCCCTCTTTCATTTGGGAGGGGTCTCACGAGTCTCTGCTGCCATTCTCTGGAGGTCATCCTCTCCCATCTGCTCCTTACTACAGACAGTGGGCAATGTGGCAGCAGGTCAGTTCATTATTGCCCATGCTGGGCCCACAGTAGGCATTGCACTGTGGAAGGTCTCAGCTGTCATACGTAGCTAGCCATCAGCAAGCTGTTTTCCCTGAACTGAGGAGGCTGGGAATCATGTCTTTATACATATTTTGGAGAAATACAAAGACAAAGAAAGACAAAAAATATGGAACGTATGACGTGATTCATAATAAAAGAGTGGTCAGGTCATAGTATGTGGTTTTGGCTATCCAAACAAACCTTGAAAAAAGCTGTTTAGTTTATGAAAAGGTAACATTTTTGCGTATGCCATTCAAACTTACTCTACCAGCTGGACAGAAATGGCCAAATTCATGTATTTTCTCAGCACAAAGTAAGAATTTAACATTTGCTTTACCTAGAAAAATATGTAAATCAATTTGGTCTTACAGTACAGTCAAATGTTCCAGCAGCTCTTTACAGCAGAGGTTCTCAAACTGTGAGGCACAGCTTCTGAAAGAGCCAAAGAGCAAACTTTGTCCTATTGACGTATTTATTGATAAGCCATTGGTTAGAGAACCAGGCTCCTCAGCTGTATTCTGCAAGGGTTAATTACAGTTGATTTACTGCTATGTTATATTGAAGAGAGGAGCATTTATTGATTTTAGATCAATCACTGTTCAGCCCCCCAGCCCAAATAAAACCTGACAACATCCACTTCTGCCTTCTAATAGGTGATTTTGAGTTCCTTATTTTAAAAGGAAGACTGAAAATCTCTTTTGTTCACCAGTCCATAATGCTGTTGAATCAAAACCAGGGTGTGGTTATGTAAGATCTGTATCCAGAGACTATGAAACCATGCTTTAGTGCTGTTGTTTGCTAATTTGTTGCTGTTATTGTTTGTTTTTGCTTTGCAGATGCTTTGTTTTGCAAATGAATTTTCAGATTTTATCTGATACTAAAGTGTCAACTTATCCTATCTTATCCAGCCACTGTTTTAGCAATAGAGCAAACGTTCTCACTGGAAGCTGTTGGTATTCAACCAGTACTGAATAAATAACACACAGCCATGATACATATCATTATCTCCATTGTGACAAAACAGATCCTACCATTACCTCTCTCTTCAAAATAAATCAAGACAACACAGCCATCAGCAATAGGTCATCTTGACTCACCTTTTCCTGGTACTGCCGTCGAGATGAGTCCAGAGATTGGATTAGTGCAGTCGCATGGCCCACAAACATGGCATAGCAGGTAGCACCTACGATCATGCTGAGGATGGTCAGCCACACATCTGTCATGCCCACCGGGGGGTACATGCCATACCCAATACACAGCATGTGACTCATAGCCTTGAAAAGTGCGTAGGAGTACTGCTGTCCCCATGTGTCATTCTGGATGAAAGAGAAGACACAGGGTTAGTCAGGGTGAGTACACTGAAACATCTTTCTATCTTGGTTGCTCTGTCTCTGTCTAATAGGGGTGCTGATGGCACATTAAAGGTCAATGAGCACTCTGACACCTACACACATATACACACACATCCAATTGCTTAAGACAAACCTAATGGCAGATGTCAATTTCACCCAGTCTTAGTTCAATACAGAACAGTTGGCAGGATAAAGCACACTTCAATATGCAACCATTTGGAGCAAGCAGACTTTTGGGCAGGAGCCTAAAACAGAGCCCTGAGAATGGGCTGATGTAGCATGAGACACCAGAGGCTTGCATGACATAAAGTAGGTCAGCTATTTAGAAAAAAAAGTGATTTCTCTGTGAATTCTTCCATTTGTAGATAAATTGCTGCTTTTCCTTTGGATCCTGGTGATAGTTCATAACAAATCAATATCAACGCTCTCCTGGGGGTGGCATGTCCAAATAGCTTTCAACTCATTTCCACAGTGGAAAAGCAGAGGAAGATAGCAATTTTATTTGTGCCCTCCTGAAAAGGTAAGGAGTGATGACCCAGCATGTAATGGAACAGCTACAATAAAAGATGACAAAAATGTCTCTTATGATTCTAATTAAGGCCAAACTGACTGAGATTGAGTCTGTCATCGTGAACAACTTCCTTTGTCAACCAGGCAATGTGAGCAAACTATGAGGATCTTTCCATCAGAGAGGGACCTACCCCTGAGATTTGAATTCATTCAGAAAAATGTATTTGTTATTCGGTCACAGTGAGAACCATTCTTCTATGTAATGCAATTAATTAGACAGTGTTTACTGTGTGAGACAAAACAAGTCAGTTTTGATGAGAGGCTACAAGCTAAGTACATTATGAGTGTTCTTCCTTGCATCTCAGAGCCTGTACTTGCAAGAGGTTGTTTGGGTGCTGCAGTCTGGGGAAACAGCCAGTGGAAGTTACAGAAACATGACTGAGCTGTAACAACATGAGAAGATGTATAAAATGTCTAAATATAATCTAGTCAGAAATGCATGAAATTGTCTTGTGACAAGGCATTTGGTATGTGAGCCTTTATTCCAGAGATGCTGAGATGCAGATGCTAAAACATTTAGAATGTGGGAGACTGGATTCTTCACTTTTAATGGTAGTAAAGGTAAATGTGGGGCTTGTTATTAACAACATAAGTAGTGGCTACATTTCTCTGAAATTGTAAACATATAAACAAAAAACTTAAACTGCCTTATGTAAGTTAAGAGAGTTCATTTTCAAGTTGGCTCTTTCTGTATCAAATTAATGGGAAAATGCATCTTTTCCAGGGAACAGAAACTGTGAGGTGAAGAGAAAAAGTCTGCATCTATTTGAATGAATAAATATATGTTTATCACTTATCTTAATGCCTATTAATCCAGATAAATATAAGACAAAGTGGTTGTTGCTGGTTTGACCCAAGTACTGACATTTTCCCTGACCTCACCTGTGTGTATATACAGTATTTATCTCTGCACAGACTGTTACAAAAAACAAGCTCAAAGTGTCTGTGTGAAAAATATTGAGGGACAGTGGTTTGTAACATCTGTCGTTTCTTGCTATTAAATATAAGAGAGGCAAATTCTGTGAAACAAGTGAGCATGTCAGGGAGGCAGTGAGGCATGATGAACCAAATCCATCATACCTTGAGCGATGTAACTACTCATGTGACATCTGTTCTGGCACACAGAGCCGAACAAACAGCTGACTAGATGCTGTTTTATGTATAACCCAGATTAGCTTTTTGAACGTGCTGTTCTGTTGTCTGTTATCCCATAGTTAATAACTGTAATATTCTGTCTTTGACTTGAATTATTAAGGGACTTTTAAAAAGTTATTTTAGCATTTAATTGTAATGAAAATAGTGTTATGCACTGTGACTGAGATTGGCTGTGATCATATCTGAATGTAATAAGCTGACAGAGGAAAACCTGCTATGATGAAATTAGTTGCCGACCTCACAAAAGCCCAAACATTGCCTTATGGACGCTCACATTGATAAGCCATCAGCTAGGCAGCCACTCTTCTCAGCTGCATTGATTTATTGTTTTGTTACACTGAAAAGAGCAGCTTCAACTGATGTTAGATCAATCCCTGTTGAGAGTCCCCCATAAAACCTGACAATAATTCAGATTTCTTTGAAGTTTTTTGTTTGATTGTTTGTTTTGTTTGCTGTAACATATTAACTTAACATGAGGCCATCAGCTACAGGTGATTCAGAGTCACATCAGGTGTGACAGTCTGTGTCCATAGGCAAATAATAGAGAACTCTATTATCAGTCAGACTTTAACAAAGGCTCTGCTCCAGTACCTGTTTTAACAATACTGCAAAATTAAAGCACAGCATGAGTGCTCACTGGGAGCTGTCAGTATTCAGCCAATATTGGACATGGGTCCTCTGTCCTCTGCAGGAAATCAATGCTCCATGCACAGACTCAAGGTCTCTCTTCTGTCACAATAGGGACAGATGTCAAGAGTGCCAAATAAATAAAAAATAATCAGCAATTCAAATAAAGGTGGCCAAATGTATCAGATAAATATAGCTGATTTAGGGTTTAAAATGACAAATATGGTAAGTAATCTTTGCCAGGATTCTTAAGGGTTTCAGTGCAGTAATTACTAGAGCTGATGAATGAGATAAGACAGCGCATGATCTGATTTGAACATGCAAGAGGACTCAGTGCAGGAGAAGCACTTACCACCATCTTATTTTTTGATACCCAACAGTCAGCAGGGAAGTCCTGCAGCATGGGCACCAGGAACTGCAGGCAGCCATCCCAGTGACACAGCAGCAGCATCATGCCGATCAGGTTCACTATCCTCACCATGGCGCTGGCCAGGTCATAAGTCATGTGAAAAATCTGAGGGATGGGAGAGGAAGGAAGGAAGCAAGCAAGAAACGTGTTATGATAAGGATGACTCAACACGCTGATGGTCAAATCCCTGAAATAGATTCCAAAGCATACACAAGACTTGAAGGGAGATTTTCATCCTCTACAAGCAGTTCAATGACTTCTGGGTCTGTTCTCTGATCACGTCATGCACAAAGTTTGTGGTTTAGGAATTAGATGGCAATGTATGTACTGTAGCCTGTAAACCATAGCTTTCTGCATATACTGTAGTTCAGCTAGGGGGTGCAGTCCACTGGGAATGGCCAGCAGTCTGGGACCAGAGCTTTACCTCCCCTTCTGCTGTATCTCTCTTTTCATCAACCACTCAACCAAACACAATAGCGGTACAAGGGTGGAGCTGGCTGTTCTCCTGGGATGAGAGCATTCACAGGCTGGGTTTGTTAATCCTAATGATAAATACACTCATAAGGCCCTCCAGGACTTCTGAGCTGTTGTAGATTTTAATGGTCTCAACCATTCAAAGCCACTTTAATCCCACTGAAGACAACAGTGTGCACTGCTAACCACTCCAACCCAGTCAGTGCTTTTTAAGGGGCTTGTGACTGAGGGGGGATCTTCCATCTTCACTCTTTGTTCAGCAGTATAGTAGGTGATGATGATGAGGAAGATAAAGTCATCTTTGTCACCTACAGTTGAATCTGAGTCCTTGTTCCTGAAGAACTGGGCTTGTTTATTTTTGTTTCCAGAGTGTATATCTGTGTATTTTCTCCAGGCTGTGTTACGTCCGTGACCCAGGCCGCCCCCTATACCTCGGTAGCAGGCACAGGTAGTTCCAGCAGCTCCGCCCCCGCACAGGTGAGGGTGCATTCCAGGCGACGAGGCACACCTGCTCTCCATTATTGTCGCCAGATTATTATGTGTTATCCTGTTGGTAACTGCGTTTCATGTTCATGTCAAGGCCTCAAGTTTATGGACCATTGTTTGATCTGCGCTCCTTTCGCAACATTGTGAACTCAGCTACCAGCGCTGCCTCATCAGGGGACCCACACACCGAACCCGAGATCTCTGGCACCAGTCTCCCCCTCCCTGGACTACTCCCTGGGCCTGCGGTGCACTCAACTGTTCAGGTCCCCAGAGTGACTACCAGAAACAATCTATACCATACCTGCTGCTTGTTCTTAAACTCTCTCTGTGTTCTTATTTAGCGAGCAACGCCTCTCATTCACCCCGGGAGACAGCAGTCCAGTCAACTCAGTGTGCCCAGCTGCCCCAAGATCAGCGGACGAGACCGGCTCTGTTTTGTTTGTTTTCATGGAGCATTAAATATGTTTTTCTTGTCTAGCCTGGGTTCGAATCTGCATATTTACTGGGTCCTAAACAACTCACACACAGCTCGGCGTAACAGGCTGGTAGGGACCACTGTCATGTTTGTCTGGGATGGTTTGTCTGTGAGTGCTGCTGCACCATCAAATCACATCAATTGAACACCATCAACAGGCTAATATGAATCCAGAGGTATGTCTAGGAGAACTTGCCTGGGCAAGGAATGGGGCCAGGCTCTCTCAAACTGGATGAAGACATCCCCACTCATGCTCTCCTTCCCCCTTTTTTAGGCTCTTGTTCAAAATGTTTAGCCTTGAGCACTGTCGCATTACCTAAGATGACTAATTCGCCCAGCTGCACCTTTTTTCCCATTCATCCCATCAAATTCCCTCTTTTTCTCAACTCCTCTTTACAGCTGCATGTCAAATATGAGCTATTGTTTGTTTTTTAGGAGCCAGTCTTTTCTTTAAACACAGCGATAAATAGGTTATGTTATCTAATATGTGATGCTGTGTGATGTCAATTTTCCTGCTACAGCTATAATGGCCTTCAGTAACATTAAAGTGTTGTAGTCACTCTGTGGCAAATGAATAAATCATGAGATGCCCATTTCCATCTCCCACACTGAGCCTGATATAGTTTTTCTTTGTGAAATCATATTTCCAGACAGGAAAGGGGACCTTTATAAATCAACGGGTGTTTTTAAATCTATAAAAATGTGTAAGAATAAACCCAATTTACAGAAAACTTGGGACATTTTTCAAAATGCAATAAAAACTAAAATCAGTGATTTGTTAATTCAATTCAACCCTTATTTAACTGACAAAAATACAAAGAAAAGGTTTTCAGTGTTTTCACTTGCCATCATAATTGTCTTTTATAAATATAAACAAATTTTGAATCTGATGCCTGCAAAACAATCAAAAAAGCTGACACAGAGGCTAAATAAGTAAGTTTACAGACTTTTCCAGTAATACTGTTCTGGAAGATTGCAAAATTTGCAGGGTACTTGGGAAAAGGTGAGGGTATCTTGATTTGGTATAAAAGAGGCATCTACCAAAAGCTCATTTTTGCAATCAAGGATGGGTTGTGGCACTACTTTGTGCCACACTTTGTGAGAGAATTTTCAGTCAGTTCAAAAAGAATATCTCTCAATGCACGGTGCAAACGATTTAGATTTTTCACCATTTACAGTGCATAATATTGTGAAAAGATTGAAAGAATCTAGGGAAATCACAGTGAGCTATAAAGAGCAGAAACCACCGTTGAGCATACAGGGGCCCTCAGGGGCCACTGCATGAGAAACTGTCATGCTACCGTGATGAATATAGCCCTGTGAGCTTAGGAGGATTTTGGAAAATCTGGTCACTTAACACAGCCCACTGCTGCATCCAGAAATGTAACCCGAAAAGCTATTAAACAAGGAAGAAGCCATAAAACAGTTCGGTGCAGAAATGCCGCAGAGTTCTTTGAGTCATAGCACATGTCAGAGGGACCCAAAGGTGATGGAAACATGTTCTGTGGTTAAAAAAGTTCACGATTCAGATTGCTTTTGGGAAAAGTGGACTTTGGGTTTTCCATGTCAAAGATGGAAAAAGACCATCCAGGATGTAATCAGTGAAAGGTACAAACACCTGATGTGATGTATAGGGGTGCATCAGTGTGTTAGGTATTTTTAGTCAGATAGATATTGGATAGATACTTTATGTATTAGAAATGTTTAGTGGAGATAGGATGTCTAGTTAGACTGTTAAATGCTTAGTCATACTTATGAGTTTCTACAGGGTACATCTGGTCAAGGATAACTAGAGAGAAGAGTTGATGACTGTCAGCAGACAGGGTGTTTAATATTATTATTATGACATGTATAACTGTAGCCTTAGCCATAATATGTTCTTATGTTTAAGTCACGACATGTTACTAGAGGTCGTGAGAATGTTTTTAGCTACACACCACTTAATCAACAGACACACACA